>NW_028262302.1:15635000-15935000 GCF_047370975.1 Nipponia nippon
TTCCTGGGGACAGCAGGATTTCACCCTGGTTCTCCCAGTGACCAGAGGACACCCGTGACCCAGACAGAGGCAGAACAGAGATCTCACTCCCGTCCAGCACCTCCACCAAAGGCCCGTTGTGGCATTAAGCTGTTACCTCTGTGTCACCCCCCCCGCTGGGCCAGCCCTGCGCTCAGCATCCTCTGCAGCCCCCTCCTTCCTGCCCGCTCCCGCTCCTGCTCCCACTCCCACTCTCTGCCGGGTCCCTCCTCTTCCCCCCAGCGCAGCATTTCCATCTGCAGCTCGCCCGGCTTTCCTCTTCCCTTTGTTACAAAGCCGTCACTTCATTTTTCATTTACCCTTTTTATTTGCCATACGTAAATGCTATTATTCTTTTTTTTAACCTTGCTGCTGCATCTTTCCTTTATTTCCATTTCTTCAGTTTTGCCTTGGACAGTTTGGGTTTTGAATGATTTTTGTTTTTCTTTGAATTTGATTTTAGTTTTCTGGGATCAAATTGGCACCCTGTGTAAATTAAGCGATTATGCCAAAGCAGTCATGTTTCTCATCATCTTCCCCATTTTTTTGAAGAGTAACGAGCAGAGCTGAGACAGAGAGGAGCCTAAACTGCTTTTACTTACTAACCTGTTGCCTAGCATCTGTATTCACTAAGACAAAACCAACACTACAAATGTTGCTGATCATGAGTATCATGGTATATATATAGGCATGTAAAAAAAAGCTTGTTGCATAGATATAGTTGTACCAGTAAAAGCATATTTCTGCCAATATGTCTTAGTTCTCCACTGGAAAAATAAATAATGGTGTTAAAAAGATGCAGTTTTGCTGGTGTAAACCATGTCCTGTCGCTGAATGTTCTGCTAGTATTGTATAATTCCAGTCAGAAAGCTACACTCAGCATTGTGGGCACTCTGCGAAGTATTTTATCGTCTATAGATGTGAAGGCATGAGCAAAAAAGAAATACAATCTGCAGCTACTTCATCCTTAATGGGCTGTGATGGTCATGTTGAAAGCAGTAATGTAGCAGTATTAGCGGTATTAGGCTACATTCAGCCCCAAGCAAGCACACTTGGCTTGCCTTGCACAACTGAAGAGCTGCGAATCCTTCTCCGGAGGCTGGGCTGTTAACGCTCAGCTCTGCCTGCTGTTCCCCAGCCCCTTCTCGGTTTATGCCCCACAGCACCCGTCTGTGAGTTAGGTGAGATGACTGCGTTTGCAATTCTTTGAAGAAGAGGGAAAAGAAGGTGGTTGCCTGTGTCTTCTTCACTTCTGCACTGGCTCAGAAGAAAGGTATTGTAGGGCCTGATGTGTTAGGAGGAAAAAGTTGACGCTGGTGCTTACAAGTGCCAGGGACTGCGGGCGAAAGGCTTGGCACAGCACCTTTCATTGATTTCAGACTGATGGCAAGCTAAACTGCTGCTCCTGGGTGTTGCTCCTTCTCCTGCCTTCCTTTCCACCCCTCTCTGCTCAGATATGGCCCCCTAATTACTGCGTGGAAGTGAACATTTTCCTCCTTCAGCCATAACTCTTGGTCAGATGTCTACAGAAAACAATTTTTAGATGTTTGCACCATTTCCCTCTTCTGCATGTTATCGCTTTATGAAGAAACACAGGACCTGGTGCAGAACGTAAAACCCTTCAGTGGGTACCAACGTGACACGCAGTGTAAACACAACCCCTGCCAGCCACCGCGGGCTGAATTCATTCCTGCTGTAACTTCGGTGACATCCTTGGAATTACCCAGGATGGAAATCTGATGCTTACAGCCACATAACCAATTGGCTGTTCAGGAGGATGTGTTACTAATTACAATTACTGAATGTTAACAGCACTACAGAAATATTGAGAGCGCCCTACATATAAAAATATTTTTGTAGTGGCTAAGGTCATAAATGAATGTACTAATTTCAATTTAAAAGCAGAAGCCAAGGGTCTGTAAGTTTGCCGAAGGGCCTCGTGTGGTCTAACACAAATCAGGTAAGGGCTGCTGGCACTTGGAAAATAACAGATGAAGAAGGAAGGTAATTGCTAGTCCTGACCTGTCAGAGCCGCTCCTTTGTGCACCAAGTCCAACTTCCCCTTACATTTCCAAGTTATCTACAGCAAAATTTCTTCCAAGCTAAACAAAATCAGAGGCTTTTAGGAACTTAGAAATGTCTGTTTAATTTCAGTGTCGATAAGCCCCTGCTCCAACTCATTCTTAATGTATCAAAATTAAATGTTTTAAACATATTTATCTAGTTGCTATGGCTTCGCCTGCTGCATCAGACACTTTATCCATCAAATATGACAATTGAATAATATTTTTATTTTTAGATATGGATCACAGATCCTTCTCATCGTACTATTCCCTTCCCCCCTTTCCCGAGTTTTGAACTCACTGGAAAATCTGTTCCATAATACGGTGGGTAAATGAATTACAGTCGCAGATGGCCTCTGGAGATTTCATACATGCTGCAATTCATTTGTTCAGGAATGAAAAAAAAAAAAGAGACCCTTGTCTTGTGAGGGTATTATCAGAGACAGCAGATCAGACACTGTAATGCTGCCTTGCACTCTGGATTCGACCCATTTCCTAAGCTTTTATGACTCGGCATTTACTGTTCCTGGATTTGAAATTTTTTAAGTGGAATGTCAAAATCCACAATGAAAATGATTGAATGCAAGGAACTGCGGCAGTTACAAGTTACAATTTATTTTTACAATCCTGAGTGAAACTGTCGTGTGCTATTGTGGAGAGATGCTCAAGAATGGCAATCTTCCACTCTGGCAACAGTATTTCAGCTGTAATTAGCAAAAAGAACTTAATTCACAGATGACTGTTGAGAATTAGTTAAACCTTGCAGTGGGCCTTGAGATCCTTGGGAGGAAAATGCTAGAAAAATAAGAAACATTATATAGAAAGCAGTATATAATTTTACTGCTTGGGTGTCTTGTTCAGCATAAGTCATAAAGCCTATTTGCAGGCAAGCATTAGGGTCAGTCCCCGAGACTCACTTTTGGCTCTGAATTGAGGGCAGCAGTTACGGGAGGAAGGGATGGGATGATGATGCATCAGCCATTGCGGAAAAATTCATCCCGCAGTAACTGTAGAGAATTCATCTCAAGAGTGAATCAGACAAACCTGTTTCTGTTTGTGCAATGATATAAAAAATATTACTACATGGTCGAAGGTAGTATGGTGCAACAAGCTGAGAGAGTGAATAGTTACCTTTTCTCAATATTTAGGCCTTTCTGAGTGAACATTTCATACCTCTGATCCCACCCTGCGATGCAGCCTCACAGCTAGCACAGCCCAGTGGGCGCCCGAATGAAGATATTTGTCCAAACACCAGATACACCAGCCGATGCGGCCATTCGAGCAGAGCAGTATCGTCCGAGAGGCCCCACTCTGTGCTGGGACTTGCTTTGGATTGGAAGGAAACCGCCTGAAACCTTCGGCGTCTCCACAGGCGGGGGCCTGAGGGGAGGCTGCGCATCCCGGGGGGCTCCTGACCCCCCCGCAACCTCTGCCCTGTGGATGAAGGTCCCTGCGTGGAGGTGGGTTGCCCGCGTCCTGCTGGGGCAGAGCTCATCCACCTCTGCAGGAGTTTAGGGAACCGGGGGGTTAAAAAAGCCTTCTGAATCCTTCCAGGGCTGCCGTTCCCCTCCCTAAAGCTGGGGTGATTAAACAGACTGGTTGCTCTGCGGTTTAATGGATGGCTCTGGCTGCAGTGCTTGGGGACCCTCTGACAGGGCGCTGTGAAAGGGCAGAGGGGTACTAATAGCTGCTGTGTTTTCCAGCAGCCCCAGCCAGAGATAGTTCTGTATATAGCTGACAAGCAGTCAACGTCTGCTCCCTGTCTCTGTTTGCACTTCATCGGGTTATCTCCTCGCAAGCAAAGAAATCCCAGCTGATTGAACAGCACATTCATCATCTGGATTTCCCCCATATCTTTTTCTGTATCAATGGTGCCATAAAAAGCCCACCAGAAAAGTTGACGGCGATCTGCTCTATCTTCCATTAAAAGCTTTTGCAGAGCCACATTAAGATCTGAAGTAAAGGAAAAAAAATCAAAACAAACCCCAAACTTTTTTTCCCCACTCAAACGTCAATCAAGGAACATTAAACAAAAAGATTAGTTCTGCTCTTATTTGTTTGTAAAACAAAAAGCATGAAATATTTAGCAGTATTGTAATCTAAACCAGATGGGAATAATGCCGGCTTTCAAGGCCGCTGGTAACCACCTCCCTTTCATGCTGCTGCAGCAGCGGGACGAGGCAGGCAGCCCATTAGGACAATTTATGAACTGGACTTCCACAGAGGGAGTTCTAGCAAGAGGTCCACGGCTCGTACAGAGCAACCCTGATAACATCTGTTAGGGTTATTCATTGAAGAGGATTATATTACAATCCCTCTTAATACCACGAGTGCTACGGTAAAACCGGATGAGCCTTCAGTTTCATTTGCTCCAGCAATATGTGTTTATCAGAACGTTTTTCTGCAGTTGGAAACCAAGCCTGCATTCATGGTATGTCACAGAATGAAATTTAGAAAGCTTGAAATATTAACCTAGAAAAAAACTCAGTCCCTGTTTTTAATCTCTCATGGCCATAGCGCTCAGCTCCTACGTGCAGCATCAACACACCATCAGCCCTTTTCCATAGAAAGCCGCTCCCCATTAACTCTCCAGGGCTGAGATTGATTTTATTTGAATAGTTCTCACTCGGTAACCTTGCTCCATCCTTTTTTATTTAAGACTTTGCTAATGACGTTTTTTTTTTCCCTTAATTTACCTAAGCATATAATGAACGCTCACATCCGAAATGACCTCATTATACCAGCAAGGACTTTTGTGCAGATACGATTTAGTGCACAGGCATAAGGCAGAGGAGAATTCTCTAAATGGAGAGGTTTTAAGCATTCGGTAAAATCCCTGTTGACTACGAGCCAGATTCTTACTGCTGTAAATTGACTTAGTTCCAACAGCTTCAATGAAGCTACACTGATTTACTCCACTTGAGGGTCTTACCCTATTATTTTTATTTATTGAACTTGCCACCTTTTGCTGCTACAACCTAAACAGATACTTCCATCCTCTAGCAGCAGGGTTGCTATCTAAAACAGGTGTTTCTCTACTAATATATGACTTAAGAGATTTATAGCTGCCTGGAGTATTTCATTGTCCTCTAAAAGTGTTTATAATAATTCTCATTGACTGTCTCAACTCCCACCGATCAGCTGTAGAGTTGTTTGCAGCCTGAACCTGGTCAACAAAATATTAATTCACCGTGCAAGTGTGAGCTGTTTTGTCTATTCTTAGGCACTTTTCTCTCCTCCCTGCTGGACTACAGTCTTTTCCTGGTCTACGTACAGTGTCTGGGACAAGAAACCTGACCTACACAAAGAAGCCTACTTTTTGGCTCCACAAAAAATAAACTGCAAGATGTAAACATGCATTGCAAAGGAAAAAAAAAAAGAGTAAGAACAGAAATTTCTTTTGTGCATTGATTGTAGCCCTTATGGGAATGTAACTGTCCCACCATCACAGTCTGCAATTCCTGCAGCCCTGGACTTGTTCTACCCCGTTCTCTTCTGGATTCGAGCTGCTGCTCTCGACACAGCTATGATCGGCTGAAGTGTTTGCATTTGCACTTTTGGGGGCTTAGCGGGAGACAGCTCATAGGAAGGCATAGGACCACATGGTCCAAATACCTGAGAGAAGTTGAAGGCCTGGATAAAGCTCAGTGTGTTCATAAAAGCAACAGGGAACCTAGCCCACAGGTTCACCAAAAAATTGTAGTGGTTTTCCACTCCACCAGAAGTAACTGCCTGTGGAGCCCTTTGATGTCAGAGATCCTGGCAGACTCTGTCTCATAAAGATTCAGGAAAGAAACCAGCAATTACTTGAATGCTAATGAGAGCTGTGCATCCACACATACATGCTGCGGTGATTACTCTTCAGAGAAATCAGCAGTGGTTAAACTAATACACTGCTTGCTCGCTGCATGTGATTTGTGCTAACTTCAAATCTGAGGTTCTCAAAAAATTCCCCTTTGTCTTAGCAGGTTTGGGACCGAGGGGAGCCCCACAGAGACTGTCAGAGGACAACACCGTAAGAAATCATACTGAATCATAATACGATTTAGCGAATTCACCTTTTCTTTGGGTCTGGTAGAATTCTATTCAAACAACTGCACAGTCTTATAGAAAAGCTGACATTTTCTATTAAATCTTACAGGGCTAGGGTGAAGTAGGTACATTCAGCACAACCTTCTTCCAGTGGCACATGAGCAGAGAGGCAGGCAGCAGCAAATTTTATCCATGCTTCACTTGTTCTGGGTGTTTCTAGGTCAGCCCAAATACTCTGATGGTAAGAAATAAGCACAGCAAAAATGTGAAACCACCCCGCAGAATAATTTAAAAGTCCTTAAAAAGAAATACATATGTGTTTATTTACTGCATTATAAGTGCAACATCAAATACAACTATATTTTCATTACAAAAAAGGACACATGCAATAAAATACTCTGATTTTATAATCTGATTCAACATAGTTCATTGGTAACAGTGGAGCATCACAGAACAGTCACAAGGCTAGGGCTTGGGGTGATGAATTTCCAGTCTCTTTATCCTACTTGCAAACAGAAAAGCCCCATCATATTTTATTTGTCATCGAGGGATAAACTTTTGGAATAATGTGGCCTGATCACAGAAGGTCCCAGCTGCCCCTTAACTCCCCGATGAGTCTTGCAGAATCAGATTTTTTTTACTTGAGAAAATATTACGCTTCTGACAAGGTTGAGGAATAGACAGTATTTTCCAGGCAGAGAGCAGAAATCCTTCCATGTTACACCACAGCCAAGGTACAAAGCAAGGGCCTCTGCTTCACAGGTGCACAGAAGCCAAGGCTGTGAGTTACTTTAACTATTGGTCTGAAGAATGAAATCAGGCCATTTTTTGCAATATTTCACTGCAGCGTTATTTTACGTTCATCTGCGCATGGGGCTTCAATCAATTTAATCTGGCATTTCAGCTATGGAACAAATCCAGAATATACAGGAGGATTCCACAGCGCAGAAAAGAACACAAAAAGTTGTCCTGAAATACTGAAAATATAGCCTCCTAACTAGTTAAAAAGCCCCATTCCTCATTAGAAAAGGGCCTTGTTCTATCACTGCTATTCACACATCATAGGCTCTTATTTTTAATATTTCCCGTGAAATTTCATGGGAGTACTTGTGAAATAAGGTAAACAGTGGGAATAAATGATAGAATCAGGCCCCAAAATGGCACCATTTCTAGGGTAAATTCTCCTGACTTTCAGTTGAGACTTTTTAGGAATTGTCACGTAACACTGTCCAGCCTTTCGAAGCAATGACCTGATTTCTTTCCGTACATCTTGCGTGGCGTAACACTAAGGATGACTTAGCTCTAACAATTTCAATAAAAAATAAAGTCAGTCTTTTTATGCAGCTGCATTTTTACACAATTTCATAGTCAGTATACAGAAGCTTACAACTCCTTGAGATAATTGTAGCAAATAGGAGGATATATATGAAAACAAAGAGTTTCAAAACTACACGGAAATCTGTAGAATAAAATATATATCTATGTATCATTTCCCAATACAAGCAATTGGCAGTTTAGAAAAATAGGATTATTACAGTCTTTCTGAATCAGTAATTGTAAAAAGAAAGGATTTTAAAAATAAGTTCAGCTTTTCAAAAAGCCGTATTTTTTATAAGAAAATAGACTGGTCCGCATTTCCCTGAATAAGCCAGAAAGGTTACGGAAAGGTCCAAACGAGACAAGGAGTCTGACTTGGACTTGATATCAGCTGTGATAACATGCACATGTACAGAGACAGCTGCTTGGCTCCAGTATTGTTTACCTTAGAAACGAGCCTAATTTATCACAAATGTATTTAAAAATCATAAATAACATGACAAAAGTGGAACTGGTCCCTGCAAGGCAAATAATTATATTCATACAAGCAAAAAGTGACATCAATCCAGTTATTTTCTTGTGACAGTTAAAAGGTATTTTGTACCCAACTGTTACATTGAACAGCACATGTATAAACACAGATTATTATTACAGACTCTGCTATCAGCTACTATACATAAACAAGAAGAGATGTTCATGCTGTAATTGCCTCTAATGTTTTTGTTCTACTTGAATATTAACATTTACAAGAAGCTGAGGTGGAGACCTGACTTCAAGCCAGGATTTCAACATGCAAAATGGACAGGGTTCATGGGAAGGTTTCTGATCTTCCCCATTACCGACATTTGGAAGTGGATAGGAGCTCTGAAGAATTTTAAAACCATTCACAATATGAATTTCTCTTGTGAACAGCCTTAGGTTTCCTCTCTGCCCAAAGGCGGGTGATCTAACATGGGACATAATGGTGAAATTTAGATCTGAATCAATAAACCTCCCATTCAGGAGGATTCACATTTTAGTTCCACGGCGCTGCTAAAAGAAGGTGGCAAAATGTACCACAATATTCGCTGATTTTTAAATTAAAAGCGGAGAACGGTTTGACTGCAGAAACTTCACTCCAGGCTGTTCTTAATAACTTTTTAATACATGAATTAGAACTTCTTGTTAATTCTGTTCAATGTGAGAGTAAATCCCTTCATTTTGCTGTGATTTTTGTGAAATATACGGGATATTTACTCACCCTATACAGGAGCCTTAGCACATTTCTTTAAACTTTCCTCTAGCTTGAAACTAAACAAAAGCACAAAAACTGATGGAAGCAAGATTGATGGGCTGTTGGTGAAGGGACCCAAGATTGTTTATAATCCAGCCTTGTTAATTAAATTGGGCCGAGACAGCCAGCTGCTTTGAGAAGTGAGGACAGGTTCCCTGGAGAAGCACTGTACGTCAGTTATATTGCTAGTAAACAACAATGCAGCTTCTGGGTCTCCTACCACTTTTCAATGCCAATGGAGTGCTACGTCTTACGAAAGGCAATGACAGAAAAATGCAACACCCGCGTTATTGCTTGTGTAATTGCTTCACAGTGGTCCAGTACACCCAAGTAAACAAATGAGAAGAAGGTATGTTGCTGGAAGGGAAGCTCTGAGGCTGGGCAGGTGGAGTATGCCCTCTGGGAATCACCTGATAAACTGAGTAAGTACAAATTAAAAGGGAAAAAAAAGTTGAAAGAGTGGCACTGATCAAAAGGAATACATCTGCTCAGACACAAATGACAGTCACGGTTTCGGAGCAAGACAAAGGTGTGTCTTTTGCCTTCCAGTGAAGCACATGTACAAAATGGAGGTTGGCATTTGAGAACAGACACACCTCTAGTACATGCAGCATCCAAATACCTTCAGGAATAGCCAGTGCTTAAGCAGTGACTCCTAGGTTAAACTCTTACAGGGTCTGATCTGGGAAGGTGATGGGAAAAGCATCTTGGATGCTTTTTGCCTTAGAGGCTGAAGTCCTAACTCAAAGCTTATTAAAGCTCATTAAAGCTTGTTAAAACACATACCTCTAAACTCTTCCAGCTTCCCTTTAAGACACAGTTTCTCTTAAAAGCTGCACTTGAAAGTTACATTGAAGTGGAACGTCACCTTTCTTTAAGTAGAACAATAATTACACTCCCCATTACATATATATACATACATATATATTTCATGGCAATGGAAAGTACCGTACAGAGGCATTCATTCATATCTGTAGTGAAACCAAGTCTGTGGTGTTCAATGCTTATTGGACTTGACAAAAGAAATAATTTGATTTTTGAAGGTGGGAGTCACTTCAGGAAAAATTCCAGCTCCTACCCCTGAATTCTAGCTGGAGGCCTCCCGGCAAAGCGCTGATGAGGGCGGGTGGCACTGTAGCCTGCCTTCAGTTCCCAGCCTCTCGAAACTCACCTCTCCCTTTTAACATACAGCTTTTGATGGAGCAAAAAGGAGCTAAAATAAATGGTTTGCTAGAGGGCTTGATAAATGAGTTGTGAAATCAGTTAAAAGTGACCATTTTCTTTTTCTTTCTTTTTTTTTTCCAGCTCAGAAAAAAAGGGTTCTGGCTTATTAGGGTGTATAACAGTGACATTCCAACACTCCTGGCAGCTCAAGGGCACGCACCCTGGAGCGCCCAGCCCCGGGCCCAGCAGCACATGGAGCGCTTACACAGGCAGTGACAACGCGAGGGTAATAGAGCTGAAACTGAAACACCAGCCCTCCTCGCTGATTAAGGGGCAATTTTCTGCATGCAGTAATTGGATTACCCATCAAAACCTGCTTAGAAAGAAGAAGAGAAAAGGGTCTGGGCAGGCTATGAACAATGCTAATGGCAAGGCTTTCATTACTAATAGTTGTTTGTTAAGTGATACCCTCTGCAGATGTGAATATTAAGGGCAATCCCTGAGCCAACACAAGGCAAATGAAGGTAGGACACGGCGAGAAGACTTGGAAGAAATGGCTGGCAAGGACCAGAGGGCCCTCAGATAGTGATGAAGGCTGTTTTGACACAAGGGGCAGCAGAAACAAGCAGAGCATCTGCAGCAGGAACTGCAACGGGGGAAAAATTTATTGAATTTCAATTTCTTGAAACAGGACCAGATTTTTTGCTCTACGTATGGAGGAAGAACTGGCACTGGAAACAGTTAAGAGAAAGGTGACAGGAATGATCAAAGGCGTGGAAGAACTGTAACATGAAAAGAAGCAGAAAAGACTGGGATAATTTACTTTAGGAAGGAGACAAAGCCAAATCTCCATGGTCTGGAGAGGGTAGTGCTGGTCTTTCTGCTTCCTTGGACTCAATGCACAGGGACCAAAGAAGGAAAATCAAACAGCCCCCACCCCTCCAACTAAAGGTTTCTGATTCAAAACCAATTCTGGGGAATAGCTTTTTCACACAACTTGTAGGAAGGATGTGGAACTCACTGCTGTGAACAGCTCTGAAGCCAGAAACCCACTAGCATTCAGTAAGGCACTGAACAGGCTCGCCCCCAGAATCCAGAAGACTAAAGGCAACAGCTGGCATTTACTTGCAAAGGAACAGAAAGCCTCCTACTTCAGTTCTATAATGAATCTCTAATTCCTAAGGATTGAACAGAGACCTTCATGACTATCTTTCTATCTACAATAGCATTTCCTGCATCTTTTCCTGGAGCATCAGCGCCTACCACCTGCCATTAATCTGTCACTGAGGGGTTTGATTTAGCAGTTTCTTCTATGTTTAATGAAAAGAAAAAAGCACTCCCAAGACTCAGATCTCAGCTCCAGTGGATTACCCTGAGGGGAGCCTCCTTCCACGGCGAGGGATGTGAAACTGGACAGTGCTGATGGCCACTGTCAAAATTTCGTCCGGCAGAGCAGGATGGCAAACCCTTGTTCCTGTGTTACTAGTCTTGAGTTGCTCTCATTATGCCAAACCTACATGTTCGTCTCTTGCTTCCAGATATCAGGCTGCCTTTTGAAGACCTAATGTCTCCTGCTGCTTCCACTAGGATGTTATATCTTCACCTGGGCGGTTTCATCTCACCCACGGTTTACTAGGAGGAGGGTGGTTAGCTCACAGATACAATGAGCTAAAGCTGGCAACTGCTGAAGTAAGTTAGGTAACAAAGGTGCCATTTGGCTACTGCTTGAATTGATATACTTCTGATAGATATTCCTTTTCTTTCCACATCTACTGATATCTCTCTGGTAGACGGATATCCACATTTTAAATTGGATAGACAAGAGATAATAAAAAAATCAACTGTATGACAGATTATTCCATCCTGCTTTATTTTTTTTTTGAAAATGCTACATTCAAGAATCTTTGTTTTGTTTTACCATTGAGCAACTGCGAAATGAACCCACATTTCTTAAACATACATGTGCAAGTCAAAAAGCCTTGCACCTAAAACATTCCACACAGTCACCCAACACCTACAACTAAACCGTTTATAACCCAGTATAACCAATAGATAATTATGTTTAAATACGGCAAAAATAATAAGATTTGTTTCTGAATGAATCGTGATGTCTGTACCAACAATGTTTACCTCTAGTATTTTAATAAACTGGTTTCTGAGAGTTGCCAACTGCTGACAGATAGATTAATGCGATAAACTTGTAATGGCCCAGAGCAGGTCAATGATCTGAGAACTACTAAGAATGTCCTCGACAGCCCCCAGCGACCCTGGAAGAAGCTGACATAGTTCATTGGGCAAACATGTGTTTTCAGCTGCGGACTAGCAGCTGATAGTGTCCAACAGATAGTAAAGTCTCCAAAAGCAGTTCTTACAGCCAGCGGGGTACATAACCCATGACCTGAAAGACACCTATGATGCCTGGCAAAGATATCTTTATTGTGGTATTTATATGGGCGTTTCTTAAAAGGCAAAACTATTTCTCCAGTTTAATTTCAGTCTGTAATCTTCAGTTATTCCAAAAGGTTTTTTTTTTTTTTGCTCTGGGAATCTCTGCCATACAGCGGTTTTACTTTTTCTTGAGAAAAGGCAATGTACTCTCTTGTCGACACAATTTAAAAGAATTCCTGTATATGAACTCACTCTTCAAATCTCTTTAGTGCTAATGAGATGTGTATGCACACACATCAAAGTAAAACATTTCCTATTTAATACTGAAGAAGAGATCAGATGGAGGAAACTCCTGAGGTCCTAAAGCAACCAAAGAGAACATACTATTTCTTCTGACGTGCAGAGATTACCATCTGTGTATCTACTGATGGCCAGTTTTTGGAGACATTTCTTCTCTCTGAGGTCTTCCACTACCCCAGCAAAAAGGATTAAGGAGAAGTGGAAAGCCATTTTAAAAGCGCTCCAAATTATTCAGTGATCATCAGGTGTTTTTATTAGTTAGGTTAGTAGCTTTCTTTTCAGCCCCAAATGTGTGAGTTTAGTCAGTACCTCAGTCAGGGCATATAAGCTAGTACTTGGTAGAAATCATGATTGCTCTGGGGACTGTGCTAACCGGGGAATGCGGCGTTTTTAGTGTGTGTGCATAGAACCGAACATGCTTTTCATACAGAGATTTCTGGAGAGGACATATATAAATAATATTTAATACAATCTAAATTGCTAGCTGGAATCAGAGAATGGGCTATTAATAGATATGTGGTACAATAGCAATTTTCTACCTCACTGTATTGCAGTCATGGAAAATTCTGTTGAAAGCAGCTGGCTACAAAATCAATTACAATTTATAAATTAGGCTTGCTTTCACTCCAAAGGCTGGGTTTGAAGTGTGCCTTTGGGGCTGTGCAGAATTCTTACTTTAATGCATGGAGTGCAGGATTTTGCCTTCAACACTGAAGGGTCATTAATGTGGTCAATGAAATACTGGGTCCAATAGTGCAGGCAAAAGAGCTTGGAGAGACGCACAAGAGCTCTGCTCTGTGAACAGGCTGGGTATCTGCATGCAGTATAGGCTACATGTCCTGAGCCAGACACATAAACAATTTACAAGCTCAAACATATTCAATCTATTTTAGAAGGTTTTAGCACCTTCTGACTGTGGTTGGATATGGATTAAAGTAGTGTAAGCCCTCAGTTATGGACGCTTATCTGTTTTGTGCATCCTAGGTTTTTGGCAAGGGATGTCTGAAGGCAGCAGCCCCAGTCCAAGGCTGAACTGTAACACATCTTGGTTATGTATGGATGTCAGAGATCTATGAGCTGTGGATTTTATAGGCACAAAAGTGAGGGTGTAACCCCCAAATCATGTGTGAGCCGAGATTCAGGCATGAAGAACAGTGCTCAAATTTTAAGGGCTGATTTGGAAACAGTATGATTTAGTTTGTGTGTTGAGGAATCTGAGCTTTGTTCAGTTTCCTGGAAGTTGAACTGGGCAGTTTGTTTTCATTATTCCAATTACTGACTTCACTGATATTTACACACACTTCCAGGAATCAGTATCACAAACTTCTCAGAAGAAAAACAAGAGAATAAAAAAGAAAGTAAATTTTGGATTTACATTTCAAGCTTACTTCTGTGATTTTTTAGAAATTCTTTCTTTCTTAGAAAAATCTCACACTTGCGTTGGACAGGTGAGGTCAATGACATTATGGAAGAGTGAAATTGTTCTGAGTGAGATGAACATCAAAGTCCTGTGCTTTGGATAGTTTCCACTGCAAAGAACTAGAAAGATTAATCATTTATGTGAGATATTTAGATTGCTTAAATTAATGAGAATGGATTTGCTGAGATTTAAAGCAAAAAATTCCAAGATTACAGACAGGGGACTTATAGAATAAATTGAATGCAAACCCAGCAGCAAAAGTGTGTTTCTAATTTAGTGGTTTTTTTAAGCCTGCCACAACACTGAAAAATCAAGGTGACAATGCAGTTGTTCTGTTATGGTCCTCTGTGTAGAAATTTTTTCCCCCAGTTGCATACTCCTGTGGTGTCAAATGCATTTGTGAACCCATAAAAATCATCCAGATCAGAAAGGCTGGGCAGAAAGAAATCGGATGTGACATTTTGTGCTTTCATAGAAAAAACTTGTCCATCTCCCTGCTGATTTTCTCTTGTGGCTATATTTTTCCTCATTATTTTTACTTTCTCACTGGCATTTTACTTTCATTACCTTGAATGGCTCAGCAAAACTCAGAGAAGCGCAATGTAGCTACGCCACAGAAAAGTGCATGCACAAGTACACATACACACAGCCACACACAGCCCCTCTTCCCCCACACTTCTTTTCTACTGGAACATTTAATTTGAAATGGAGATGTGTGTGGTGATTAGCTCCTTGCTGCGCAGCCATGAGGGTTTCTTCCCTCAGGGCTGGCAGCAATTTTTAGAGGAGCATTGCAGGAACGTGCATGGCTCTTGCACAGCTCATCAGAGGAGAGGAGGTACGTCCTCCACCGCCAGCAAGAACCATTGCAAAGACGGAATTAATTTGTTCCATTCTCTAATGAATTATATAGCTCCTCTCCATCTGGCTCCTTCAAGAAAGAAAACACAGGCCCTACCTTCCTTTGCTTCCCATTCAGATGTGAATGTCTCATTGCTCAGCGTACATCCTCTCCTCACCTTTCTGCTTTCAGCCCCCCTCTGCCTGCTCTCTAGAGCTCTTCTGCTACCTCCTGACAGTCAGGTTTTAATCCGCATCAGTTCAGATCCTCCTCACACTCCCCTTGCACTCTGCCTGAATACCTTCACCATCCCTGCTCTCTTTCCTCTAATTTCCACTCTCCTTTTCACTTTTAGCAGAATTTTCGCATTTTTATCCGACTCTAGCAAACCCAGCATAGTTGGAAGCATTATTAGGAACACCGTGACAGAGTCGTGACAGAGTCCTGGCAGTGGAAGAGTCTCCTCAGAACACTGGTAGAGCCCCTGCTACTTGCTCCATTTTAAACCTTACTGAAGAAAAGCTGTTTAATATGCAATAGAACCAATACTCTAGCAGGGAGAGGGAGCCAAAAAGATTCAGAGATTTTTCCTCCATAGAGCCTGTATTCTTGTCGTCTGTGTTTATCGTGACTCCTTTTCTTAGGCTTTATAAATTGTTGGAAACCTCTCTTCTCTATATTTAGCTAGTCTTCTTTCACATCTGCCTGTTCTCCCTCATTCTGTGCCTATAACGAGCTCCTTGCTGCTACGCCTCCCTATTCTACCCAACTTTGCTTCTTTAGCAAAACTTTCATGGTTTTGCTAAAGTATGACTTCCTCCTTCAGTCCCTCAGCTACTAAATAATTTACCTGCACAACAGATTTAATATTCTTTTGGAACTTATTTGGAAAACAGCACTGAATACACCATACTGGTACCCAGAAGACAAGTTCCTCCCACAGCATAGCCAGGATGTGAAAAGTAACTATTTCTTTGGTTAATTTTTTTTTTGCATGATTATTACTGTGCCTAAAAAGATGAGACAATAAGAGATAGCTCTCAGAAATGGCACAAAATTTTAGAAATTACCTTTTCTCACAGGAGTCAATTAGGTAAAACACCACTAAAAATGGTTTCATCACAGTAAAGTGAGAATTGTTTTTACATTAAAAGGCAATGTTAAAATGTACATTCAAAAATTTGATAAATCAGGCATAAGCTTAGGTAAATAAATGACAAGTTGTCATCATCTTAGAGTTTAGACTATATAGAAATGTAGGCTTGACTGTCTTTGATACAATCAGTTTACATCAGTTTAACAAACCATTAATATAAAAACATCCTAGGAAGCAATCCTGTTTCCAGGGTGGTACTTCTGACTTTTGCTTCACTGCCAGGCTGCATCCCACTGTTCAGGCTTTATGATCCATTACCGAACGCCTCTTCATAAAGTAAAAAAAAAAAAAAAAAACAAAAAACACAAACAAAAACCCCTCACTGCTTTTCAAAGACAGGACCACTGATACAAGGTTTTGTTCAGTGCTCACAAATTAATTCAGAAAATTATGACCTGATTTTAAAAGTTCTCCTGCTATAGAGATGTTAAAAAAATACATATTCTTTTTTCCCAGCTTTCTTCCTACTCTATTCTACCTCTCCTGATTCAGGTGGGCTGAAGAACACAGTAATTGGAAAAGAAATCTGGTAAAAAATGAGAACAAGAGGAGTCCCACACCCACTCCTACTGAAGTGAGTGGAAACATTTCCATTACCTTCTGCAATCCCTGCATCCAATTACTGAAAAAACTAGCTCAAGATTTCAAATAGAATAGTACCAATTTTCCTTGGGCTGAATGTCAACCACTGTATTCAAATACGATTCTACTCTACCTGCTCTCCAATTTGCACTCTGCTGCATGCCCACATCTTCTCATACTTGCTCTGTCTTCAGTTGTAAACAACAAGAATCTGATTTTAAAAATCACTCAAGAACCCCACAACCAAACCATCATTCAGTATTCCTTGCTGAAAGATGGTAGAAACAGAAACATTGCAGGATTATCTCCAAACAGTGGATGAGTGGGTGGCGGATGTTAGTTTGACAACAGATATGCTTTTTAAAATATATATATGTACATACATACACATACACAATCTCTATATACACATTATAAATATTATAATAAAATATTGTAAAAATATTAAATTTGCTCAAATACCTGATTAAAGTGGACTAATTTTATGTTGCATTTATGTGACCTATCCAGTTGATATGATGGCCTTGTTAGAAGCCCTAAAATCTACAATACTTGCAATTGGTAAAAAAAAAAAGTCTATATTTCTGAGAGTCACCTCGTGCCATGCCAAGAAGTTAGGTTGGAGGTGGGCCCTCGTATCTCAGCATCAGGTTGAAGGACCGAGCAAAGTTGTTGGCCAGGCTGCAGCTGTGGGTCTCCTCTGCCAGGGGCAGGAGGAAGGCCAGGAGCAGGAGGAGCAAGAGGAGCAGTTGCAATGGTAGTGCTGCCCAGCACACTCGATGCAGGAATGAGCAAATGCCTCCAGAGCGCTTCTGAAAGACACAAACGGAAGAACAACTCAGAAAAATAAAGACCTGGGGAGGTGCGTTTCAAATACATCAAACTGCCAGGTTTGGGCAGAACAGCCCAACTTGTCCAGAGCACAACGTGCCCTGGGATCCAGCTTGGGTGCTTGGAATGCTGCAGCTGACTGAAGCTGGTGCTTAAACCATTTCTTTTAGGAGAATACTTCACTCTTTTAAAGAATTCCCTGCTGCAAACTGTTGTCTTCTAGCAGGAAAATGCTGCTGATTTTCTAGCAGAGAACAATTGCTTCCAAGTCCATTTTCCAATTACAAAGTGGTGATTACAAATGCTCACGCCAAAGCTGCTGACTGGTCTCCTCACAGTCAGCATATGGGACAGAAGGTCTGCGTTAGTAAGTCTCCTGTCAGTAAAATGAGAGTGCTGATGCCTGGAAGAGAGGAGCCAGCCTTTTGCTCTCTGTCAGCAGAAAGGAGCTTCATTTGCAGCTCATCCAGCTCACAGTCATCTCCCCAGCTGCAACGTGCTCTTTGGATCCTGGCTTTGGGGTCCATGAAGCTGGAGGTCAGAAAAAAGGCCCTGCAGTGCAGCCTGCCTCAATACCTCTTATACCTTACAAGGCCCATCTTAAACTTTTATGTGATGCAGGAGAGTGAGAGAGAACACAACACTGACAGTGAAGAAGACATTAAAGTCACATTTATTGCTGAGCAGCCATGGGAGGGACACACAAAGAAGTCCAATTACACTTTTCTTTATGCTGGTGCAAATCTAGAATAGCTCAGTCAACCTCATTAATTTAATCTGGATTAGCACGACCAGGAGAGAACATATTTGGGGA
Source organism: Nipponia nippon (assembly GCF_047370975.1). Lineage (NCBI taxonomy): Eukaryota > Metazoa > Chordata > Aves > Pelecaniformes > Threskiornithidae > Nipponia > Nipponia nippon. Next base: position 15,653,200 of record NW_028262302.1, read on the forward strand.
TACAGAATTCAGAAAAGATTAATTAAGAAGTGAGATTTCCACTGGCAAGATTCCTGGATATCTTCTGCCAATGAGCTGAACTATGTGTGTTTCACAAAAAAAAGGCCAAGTCAACTGTCTGTAAGGGAATCCTGAAAAAGAGGGCTCAATAATGCATTGATTTCATCAAACATGGATTTATACTCAGAACGTAGAAATAATGCTTAATACGGCTACATTAGGTACCAACTGATATCACAAATATCAACGCAGAACATCCACTGAAGTGGGACCTACATTTTCCACAAGAGGCAGTTAATTTGTTGTGTTCAAGCCACAGGCAATGTCCGTGCTACAGCAAAATTAGGGCTTCTGGCCTCTACTGGATGCTTGACTTAACAGGCAATGCCTCTGTCCCACTACGCCACCGCCATGAATAGTCAGTGGGAAACATCAGCAGAGAAGATAAGGAGCAGAATGATGGTAGAGGAAAGTAATTACACCCTTTGCTATTTTTTAAGGATCTCTTCCACTGCTTTCTAAATTTCTCAGTCTCTTGTAGCTTTATATAAATGCTTACAGAACTAATTATGAAGGCAAATATATAGCTGCAGTTACAGATCATGAGACAGTTGTGCTGTGAAATCCTTCTTCTGTTGTAGTTGGTTTGCTTCCATGGTATTGAATGGCTGATGAGATTTAATTATGGTGTCAGGCAGATGCAGAGGCAGCAGAGCAACAGCTGCTTGCTCTATCATTTCTGGCCCGCAGTATCTGAGTTGTAACTTGCTCGCTGAGGCCAACGAAAACTCAGGCCCCAGGACACTGGAACTGCCAGTAGTTAGTGGGCAATGAGTACATGTCAGGGTGTAAGTAGGACTCTGACTTTAAGCACCGTTGGGCAGCTTCCCTGGGTACAGCTAGCATTTACCCACAAAATCAAAGCTTCACCAACCTGGCTGCATCACAGGAGTCATCTGCTCCTGCTGTGACCTGTTCCCAAACACTAGCCAAAGTACTAGGCGTAAGCAGCTGTACTAACAGGACTTCCCCTTCTCTAGTCCTGGAGTGCAGACGTGAAATCCTTCATCTCCCCTGGATTTCATCAGCCTATGGGCTGAACAAAACCTGCAGGGCTTCTGTGTTTATAGTCAATGCTAAAACCGTTATGTGCAAGGGCAGCAGCCACAACTCTTGGTCAGAGCTTTCTGGGCTTGTCTCTGTAATGCCATGAAACAGCCACTCCGTGGTGTAATCAGTACAAACCAACGGACTGTCACTGACAGCTTCTCTTTTCATTGACCATTTCTCATTCTTAATTCTCCATTGCATCCATAATATGCAGCAATATGACAAATACATTTATTTAGTGTCCCATCTATAAGGAAAAAGGCCCTTTCCAGGTTCCAGAAGCCATGGACAAGTTTGTTTGTATGTATTAACAGACGTAGTTCTGTTGGTGAAAGATCGCATTAGAGTTACCTCTGCCTTGGGACAATTGAAACCATGCTCTTTCTTCTACCACTAAGATGTAATAAGACTTAATGCTGGTGTTGTTAAAGGGTAGGATCCTATGACTGACTGTTCAATATTTCATTATGGCTGGAAGTCTCAAACATGTTTTCACAAACTCAAACTGGGAATTAGAAGTCCACCTCTCAGTGACGCAGCTGTGAGAAGGACTGCCAGTCTTCTTAGCAGCACCTAAACTTTTTGCTTTATAACTGTCAATCCTTTAGCATTGGTTTTGAAAGCTACTTCAATCTGAAACTATTCTTTCATTGCCAGACCAGCTGCAACACCTGTCTTCCCAGTTATCTCCTTCTGCCAATGAACTGGTGGGAAATAGTGTTTTTTTCCAGTTGTGCCTCCTCTCTGTTCCTGCCACAGTCCAGGGAGCAGGTGTCTTATGGTCGCTCAGGTTTGTTGTTGGCTTCCTATGATGACCACACCGCCAATTAGCCACTCATGTTGTTCCTACCCCAGGATCCAGCATTTGATTCAGAGCAGGTCACTGACTCTGCCCTGATCTCTAAAGCAAAGACTATTAATGCAACTCTAAGAAATGGGATGAGACTGAAATGTTATTTATTAAGCGTCTTGTTTTTAGATCTGCTGAAAGAAGTTGTAAATAGTATTGCTTTTCAAAGCTCATCCTCCACAAAGAATTAATGTGAAATGGCTTTATTAACAAGCTATCGTTTGCTCTCCTTGGAGCTTTCTGCATGATAAGATAAGATACTCAGGCTAACCATAGCAGATCCTAGCATCAGAAAAATCTGTGGAGGGACATTATTTTGTCTTTATCTGCTGCTTTTCTCCCACCTGCTTGCTGGGTTTATAGGCATTTGTGTTTGATGAACTTTTGTGTTTGCTGCCCAGCTTCTCTGTTTTGTTTGATCACACAGCAAGGTCAGAATCTTGTATTTCTGACTCCATTTGTTGCCATGGGAATGACTCTGCTATCACAAACATGGTATTATGATGTCTCTGCAGGACTGAAGATGAGGCACACAGGAGCTGTGAGGGTTTGGTGCTTTCAGCAAATTTGCAATAATAAGCCCTTAATATATGAGGGCCACAACCTGCACACACTGAAATCCATGGGAGATTTACCATTAACTTCAATGTCTGCAGCAGGATTATGCACAGAGACAACTAAATAAAGTCAGGATTGGGAACTACTTATTCATGGGGTTCAGCAGATAACCTTACAAATGGATTCATTACTTATATGCCCAGGTTCTTGTGCACATGAAACCTATATTAGTTCTGTTGCTTTCTGCTTGCTGGAACAATTGGTGATATGATTATTATTTTTTTCTTCGGTGGTAGTACTACTAGAGGTGTTATAGTTAAAGGATAGAAAATTTAGAAGAAAACAGAGTAACTTTTAATAGGAGAGATGATACAGTTGAAAAAAGCAGGGAAGGTTTTGGGCACTAACTCCCCCTCCGAGTGTGAAAAAAGCAGCACTTCAATTTTACTAAGACTAAGCCAAGGTATTTTTTTAGTTCTGTGCTGTGAGAGAGAGATGCTTTCGGGCTGTGGTGACCTGAGACTATGGCACCAACAGGGAATTCAGGAGGCCCAGGTTCAAACATCTGCTCTGTTGGGCTCAGAGTGATCAGGGCTGTACGAATCTACTCGGAGTCAGGACCACACTCCCAACGCTCTAGCACATCATTCTGGGTTAGAAAAGGACAGTCTCACACAGTTGCACCTTTGCAAGAGACAGTTGGAACATTTCATTTCCACATGAGATCAAAGGTGGGAACCACAACCCTTGCTACGCAGTATAATTCCCCTTCCCTAATCACTCCAGATACTGGCATCAGTACAGCTACTACCCAGCACCCACTGACTGCAGTGCATGTGTCAGATCTAGGTTCCACAAGATACTCTGAAACCAAATCTTCCTCTGAGGAAAACTGGCAAAGCTCCAGTGAAGTCAACTGAACTTTAATTTCCACCATCTTAGAATAACAGCTGGAATACCTGGGTATCAAGCCAAAGTGTCAGAGACATTTTTGAAACACACATGGAAAAGGAATAGGTTGACATTTAAAAAAGAAAATATACTTTTAAAGTTCACCATCAAGGATAAATGTCCTCCCCCTTCTCCCTCAAAATACCAGGACAAGCAAGGACTGTCAAGGGGTAGACAGCTGTGTTTTGTGTAATGCTAAATGCATGCTTGTTACCAAATGAACTGCACTGGCTGTGAACATTCACATTTGTACTTGATTCGTGTTAGGGCGTTTGAATGACAAGCATCGGTTTAGATCTAGGGAGTCCTCAGCACTTAAATCTGTTTGCAGTTAATAACTCCTTACCAAATGCACCGTGAAAAATCACTTGGATGGGAAACAGCAGAAAAGCACTTTAGAACTTGCTACATAATATTCCTGTTTAAGTTGCTGAAGTGTTTTGCTAAAAATCAATGCACTCCCTGGTTTGCTATTGACCACATTCCAGGATATATGAAAACACACAGTCAATCTAGCTATTTGAGGGAGCAGAGGAATATAGCATCTTATACCATGCTCATTAGTGGGTTTTTGCTGCTGCTTGTATGTCACCAGCATGCCTGACAAAAATCATACTTGCACCACTGAATCAGTGATCCAGCAGAGAAAAAAGATTTAGTCTGGATTCATTCCTCTTACCTTAGAGCATCTCACTGAGAGACTACCCTGGGAAATGCACTGCTGTCTGAAAATTCCTGCTCTCCCCATGGATAAAGGGACCGATGCCCTAGTGTCCTACAGACACTATACAGACAAAGACACCAACGGCCATGCTGCTTCATGCCAGTGCTGTACCCAGCTCAAGTATGCCATATTCTACAGCAATCGGTGCAGATGCAGAGGTACTAAGGCAAGCATAAATAATTTCTCCTTAATATTCTCAGCCTCCAACTGCTTTCAGCTCAGGCAGTTTCCTGAGCCTGATGTAGCTTGTCCATCTAGTTAACACTCAGTGAATCTTTCTTCCAGATACTTCCAGTTTCCCCTTGAACCTATACAAACTTTAAAAGCCTTCAGTATCCTTTAGCAAGGAGTTCCACAGGTCAACCAACTGGCATGAAGAACAAATCCCTTGTGTTAGTTTTGAACCTGGCTCCTAGTTCTTTCTTGTGGAAGAGATGGAGAGTCAACCCCCATCTACACTCCCTGCACCATGCATGATTTTGTAAACCCGTGAGTTAAATGCTTAGACAGGATGAATCCAGGCCTACATCCACCGTGGGCAGATCACAAGAGAATGGGCTTAAACTATAGCAATAGGTACAGAGCAAGTACATCTTAATAGGAAGAATAGATAGGCCTTGGAAAGGATCACCTACATAGGTATGAATTCTACCACTTCATTATTCCTCTGAGAATAAGCAGAGCTGCCAGGAATGCTGTAACAGCAGCTTACCATCCATCCCTTTCATTCTGAATGGGAGCATGCCATTATCAAGCATCATCACTTTTTTTGGTAAAGCAGTTACCTTAGTGATATTTTGCCTCTGAGAGGCCCTGGGTTTCTGCCACTTGAGATCCCACTGTGTACTAATTCTGTTGCCACTCACAAAGGCAGGTTATTGCCAACAAGAAGAGATCAGTCCCAGGGGGAGCACAGGCTGCTCTCTCAAACCAAAGCGAATAATTGGGTTGTTACCTTAATGTGAGACAGTTTGGAGCTGGGCTCCTCATCACTTCCTAACTGAAAGCCATGAGCACCCCTCTCCAAGATAAGCAACAGATGGTCTTTTCAAGAGGGAAATAATTTGTGGGAGTTGGATACTACTGTTGCCATAGAACTGAGCATCCAACATGCAAAGCTGTGGCTCATTCCCATGCACCACAGCAGGAACTGAGAGTTGGATACTGTCGATCAGAGGTTATGTGGCCTCTGCAAAAGGACAGTGAGCCACTGGGTTCAGAACTGTACTTGCCTAAACACAAACACTGCCCAGGTTAGGCAATCGGCAGTGAGGAATGAGTAAGGATGGCTGGGACACCTCTGAGGCCTGTGCTTATCATTCTCCATCTCATAAAAAGCTACCAGAATGAATGTGCTGAAGGGAGGCTAACTGAGGTCACACAAGCAATTTTAGCTCTAACATTTTCTATCTTCAGATTGCTTGACTTTGCAACCTTAACATTCTTTTCAATTCTGAAGAGCATAAGCGTATGTACGTAAATAAGTATACAGGCAAATTACAGGTTTTGTTTTCTCCCTTAGGGGAGATTCTGGAGTACCTCAACATGGATGGATGATAAGCTAGAATCTTTGATGAAGGCTTCATTTAAAAGAAACAGAAAACAAGGAAAAGCCAGCAGTTTGTATTTGAGGTTTCAGGAGTCACATATGGCAGATATTTCGGAATTTCTGCTGCAAAGTCGCTTAGAACTAAGTACTGTGCCATATGCTACTGTGACACAAACGGATTTATAAAGGTTAGCTTCTGCGTGCATATACAACATGACATGCTTTTAGGAGAAGTATGCCGCAGGACAAGGGCTACAGCCTGATCTGTTAAAGTAACACTGATTTCTACAATTCTCCAGGCCTAAGCAAGCAGAAAAAGTCCCTGGTTTGGTCCCATAAGCAGTGGAAACTACTTTCTTTTTATCTGGAAAGTGTTTGACATACAATAAAAGTTAGGAAGCACTGTGGAAGATTAGTAAAGTGGTACGTAGGATGGGTTGCTAAAAATATCTTAGTTGCCTGTTATAAGAATATGGAAGGTCAAACTCTCAGTGAGGTAATTTTGAAGCACATTTTCATATCCAACAGCAGGCACTGAGTTACGCCTAGTTTCTTAAGTATCACAAGTGAAGTATTTGCAAAAGGTTCAGAACAGGGTAAGAAGTTTTTAAACCAGTTGAACTAGTTTTGGCTGGGATAGAGTTAATTTTCTTCATAGTAGCTAGTATGGGGCTATGTTTGGGATTTGTGCTGGAAACAGTGTTGATAACACAGGGATGTTTTAGTTACTGCTGAGCAGTGCTTACACAGAGTCAAGGCCTTTTCTGCCTCTCACCCCACCCCACCAGCGAGCAGGCTGGGGGGGCACAAGAAGCTGGGAGGGGACACAGCCGGGACAGCTGACCCCAACTGACCAAAGGGGTATTCCACTCCATATGATGTTGTGCTCAGCAATAAAAACTGGGAAGGGAGTTTTACCAGGGCTGCTGTTGCTTGGGGACTGGCTGAGCATCAGTCAGCTGGTGGTGAGCCCTTGAGTTTTTTTGCATGACTTATTTTTCTTGGTTTTGTTTGTCTTTGTTTCCTTCTTTTACTTATTAAACTGTCTTTATCTTAACCCACTAGTTTTCTCACTTTTACCCTTCCGATTCTCTCCCCCATCCCACTTCAGGGGGGAGTGAGTGACACAACAGTCCTTTTTGGTGCCCAACGTGCGGCTCAAAGGGTTTGCAATAAGAACAGATTTGACTATAGGGTGTTAGAGGCAGCTTATAATTATTACATCTGTTTAACAGTTGCTGGTCACGATGTTGCCTTATTTGTTTTCTTGTATCTGATCTGTTCCATGCTCCCTTTTTTGTGTGTGCATCAAATTTGAGAGCTTGTTAAAGGCCGGTGTGGGCTTTTGCAGTGTGCTGTGCTGTGCAGCACTTGGTTGTGTTTTGCCTGGGAGAAGCACGATAAAAGCACTGGTCTTGAGCCTAATCTGGTGTTTGGGCCTGGCATTGCTGCCATCCCTGTACTTCAGGAAACATCTCATGGAGACAATTATCAATTACATTTTTTCCCTTTTCTCCTCCAAGAGCCAATTTGTGGAAGAAACAAAGAATGACACCTTCCCCTTCTTCTCCTGTGCAGTAGATGTTTTCTGCCTTGCTAAAATAACTCTTCAGTACCTTGAACATCCCTGGATAATCAGAATGCTCCTATTGGTATGTCTCAGGAATCTGCTTCTGGCTTTTCTTAAGGTTAAATGACTATTTAGGAATATCGCACAGAGATATGCCCCGAGGCAGTGTGGTTACAGATGGCAAGGTGTGTGGGAGAATATGAGCAGGTACACAGAATGGTTGTCACCTCCGATGGTCTGGGACTTCACCCCCAAACAAGTGTGGGATCCTGATAAACTGACAGAATGTTTGAAAAAAGGATGCTCTGCCCCTAGCAGTGTGAAAGAGACACAACGTATGGCAGTCTGCTGGGGCCTGGCCTCCGCCTACCAAGCACTATTGAACACTGCTCAGCACCCTCAAGGGGAAGAAGGATCTGAAGACATACAGACAGACACTAGGGATAAAGCAGAGACCCAACTCTCACCTATATCAGTCACCTGTATAGTCAAGAAGAAACAATGGAAGCAGAAGTCAACTCATTTAGTAAGGGAGGAAGAAGGAGAAAGACTCAGAAGAGAGAGCCTGTTCTGCAGCAGAGCAGTCACAAGAAAAGAGGGGGAAGAGACTGAAATCATAAACGCGCTAGAAACCACCCGAGCCCTGTCCCTACGTGAGTTTTGAAATATGTGAAAAGATTTCGGCCGCCATGCAGGCAAGCAAATTATCAGCTGGTTGCTCCAATGCTGGGATACTGGGGCCAATAGTCAGGAATTAGAGGGTAAGGAAGCCTGGCATCTGTTGTCCCTTGGTAGGGACAAGGCCATCGACAAAGGGATTGGAAAAGGGGCAACTGTCCTCAGCCTCTGGAGGCGGCTCCTGTCGAGCGTGAAGGAAAGGTATCCCTTCAAGGAAGATCTTGCAAGTAACCAAGGCAAATGGACCACCATTGAGAGAGGTATTCAGTATCTGAGGGAATTAGCCATGGTGGAGGTGATCTACAGCAACCTGAACAACACCCAGGCATCCAAAGACCCGGATGAAGTCCAGTGCACACAGACCATGTGGCAGAAGTTTGTGCGGAGTGCACCAACATCATACGCTAGCACCCTGGCAATAATGAGCTGGACAGACATGGACGCACCAACTATGGCCAGCCAACTCCAGGAGTTTGAAAAGAATCTTGCTTCTTCCCTATGGGCCTATATCTCAGCTGTGGAGAGACTGTCCCAACAGTTACAGCAACCCAAAGAGAACACATCTTCATTCTTGCCCATACCAACCAGCATGTCGGGTGCTGGGACATTCAGGCAGGGATACAAATTTAGCAGAAGCCACTTGGCCAGTTAACACTAGAGGATCTGCCAATCGACCTCGCCCTGTCCGATTGAAACCCCTGTGCGCTGTGAAGGAGGTAAAGTCACTGTAGTACACATAAGGAGCTGGCTGGGAAAGACAGTCTGGGTTAATCCTTCCATGGGCAAAGGCAAACCCATCTGTGGGATTGCTTTTGCTCAAGGACCTGGGTGTACTTGGTGGGTAATGCTGAAGAATGGGGAAGTCCAATGTGTACATCAAGGAGATTTAATCTTGGGTAAAAATAACCCATGATTTGAGTTGTATGATGTTACTGCTGTATGATGCCTTTGTTATATGATGCTGTATATTGCCACCGCTGTGGCTGCAATATGTCAAAATTATTACAGCAGGAGTTACCCGAACCAATGAAGAGTGAATCTCCTAAGGAAGATACCTTGCACCGTGCAAGTGCAGCAGTGATACAACCTGAGATGGCTTCAGTGTGCAACAATCCAACACAACACGCTGTCTCTCCTGTCCTGAATGAGCATTATAACAGATGGAGCCCAAAGTCATATGCTAAATGAACTGAAAGGACATTTTGTGAGCATTTTAGAGGGGTAGCCCTAAGGGAATGATACCTGTATATGTATCAAAGGACAGGAAGGGGTAGGGGTGGCAGGTTAATGAGGTTGTATTGGATAGTGTGGGACCTGAGCATGATGTACATGGTATGGAAAAAGAGGTGGAGATTGTACTAGTTTTGCCTGGGATGGAGTTAGCTTTCTTTGGAGTAGTTTGTATGAGGCTATGTTTTGGATTTGTGATGAAAACAGTGTTGATAACACACCCGCATTTTAGTTCTTGCTGAGCAGTGCTTACGCAGCATCAAGGCCTTTTCTGCTTCTCACACCGCTCTGCCAGTGAGTAGGCGGGGGGGGGAGGGCGGTGGCACAAGAAGTTGGGAAGGGAAACAGCTGGGACAGCTGACCCCAGCTGACCAAGGGGATATTCCACACCATATGACAACACTCTCAGCAATAAAAACAAGCTGGGGAGGAGTTTTACCAGGGATGCTGTTGCCTGGGAACTGGTTGGGCATCAGTTTGCTGGTGGTGAGCCACTGGGGTTTTTTGTAGCACTTGTTTTCCTTATTTTTGTTTGTTTCCTTCTTTTACTTATTAAACTGCCTTTATCTCAACCCACGAGTTTTCTCACTTTTACCTTTACCCTTCCAGTTCTTTCCCCCTTCCCACTGCGGGGGGCGAGTGAGTGAGCAGCTGAGAGGGGCTGAGCTGCTTATTGAATTTAACTGAATTCAATTAAAAATGCAGGAATACCCCACCAGTTTTAAATACGCTCATAAGCCATACAATTTATCCTAATAAATATATTCTGTACTTAAGAGCAATGCTGTACTACTTTTAGAAGGAGAGTTACTGGCAGCTAATAGCTGGATGACTTTTCTGCCAGTGTATCTGAAATTTAGTAGGAGACATCAGTGTTGTACATTTATTCAGGAAGGCAGAGAAGTAAAACAACTTCTCCCAATTTCCAACTTCCACTCAGCCTTGCAATTTGAAATAAACTAATTAAATTGGGCATAGAAAGAATAAAAACTGAAATAATGACAACATGTTCTAGAACCTGTAGAAGAGGCTACTGACATCAAGAGCTGTTTTATCACATCAAGAATGTATGTTTCCAGCTGCTTTACCAGTGACTTCTCTCAAGTCAAGATTAAACTTTTCTTAAACTTCATCAGTCACCATATGTAATTTGAATATTATTTGCATTTTATTTAAATAATTTAAAAATGTGATGGATTACTTCGAGATATTGATTACAGGAATTTTTCCTACCATGCTTTTTACAGTAGTGTTAAAAACATTTTTCAAGTATATACTGGGAATTGGTTTCATTCTGCTATTGGTCAACAACTCTGTCATTACCTCTCAGTTAGGAAGTAAAATTATATCTGCTGAGAAAATCATTCTAAGGTATCTCCTTGGTGAAAATCTGTAAGTACTGCACAACGTGGTAGGCTACTAAAGGATGCCTGTTTTCAACAAAGGAAGCAGGGGCCATGAACCGCATACCTAACTAATACCACGTTAACATTGACAGAAAGTAAGAACCAGGTGCCTGGGAAGCAAGATGTCCTCTCCACCTTGCACCAGCACTGCTTTAGAGGGAGAGCACGGCAAGGCACAGAAGTGGCAGAACCAGATAAAAGACAAACAGAGTCCCTGTTTTCTAGCATTTGGGAAAGCTGTAATGTAGATTGGTAAACAACATGAAACCTACAGAAATAAGGGCAGGCAGGCAGGCAGTCTCACAGGTGCAGAAATGTGAAGGGAAGCTCATGGGCCTCCTGGAGAAGGAAGGAGATGATGCTGTCTGGCACAGCATACTTAACAGTGGGTCACAGTTAGGAAGAGGCAGTCAGGATTTTTCAGCTTTTTATTTTTTTGCCTAAGTTTCCTTTCTGAGCAAACATCACTGCTCAGGGAAAATAAGTCTATCTGCTAATTCTTAATGGTAAGATGCCCTTCTTCCTGTGTTTGGGACATGGTATAATTCTTAAAGCAGGTAGGCACATGCTTATAGGCACAGATGGAAAAAATATGGAGAGATATTCTATCTATAAAAGAGGGAAAGATACCTCCTAATGAGTCTTTTCCATTTTACTAAGAATGCAATTGTACAGAAGTTTTCAAGTGGCTAACACCCACCAGGACTTCAGTAAAACAAATGGGCCACATACTAAGGCACCACTAACACAGGCACGTACACGCGATTCTGTGCATTTCTGTACTGTGACCTTCTGCCGTGAGGAATTCCTGTCGTATCTGCACTTGGGCAGAGCAGAGCACATTACTGTTTTCTTCCTGGCAAGCTGTGGCAGCTCTTGCTTTGCACAGTTTCCTGAATGACTGCATTAATTTGATTGACTCCAGATCAATGGTGTCTCTAAATAAGATTAAATTACACGTTCCTTCTGTCTGTGTGTTACAGGAGATTACTCTTAGCAGAATCTCAAAGGAAGCAATTAGCTGATCACTGATGTAATGAATCCTAATGATTTTGTTTGTACAAACAATAAAGCCAGAATCATTTGTTTAGCAAGGAAGTGTAATTACTCTGAACACTTGAGAAAATAAATCAAACAGCACTACCTAGACCTGTAAATAATGAGCCTTTGACTTCCTATTTATGCTAAGAATGCTCATGGAACATTTTCAGGTAGCTGGGAGCCAACCTTTGAAAGTAACATTTATCATAGTTATTATTGAGCCTTTGCTTGATTATGTCCTTGGGTGTGTTAGGTGTCCTGCAGAAATATCCATCTACATTGCCCTGTCACTGGCACCTGCTAAAAATTCACTGCAGCCAGTGCAATTTCCTGCAACTGTTTTTTGTTAATCAACAAGAAGTTGCTCACATCGCAATCATTAGCCCATGCTGTTCCTAAGGGCACCAGTGGCTAGGGGCATGTCCTCAGCAGAGGATGAAGGATGAGAAAAAAAGCACATTAATAGACATGGAGCAGGCTCTATTCTGCCCGACATTTGGCCATGCAGGCTAGAAATGGAATAAAAGCAGAAGGCAATGGAATGAGACTGGCCGCAGCTGGGTCTTCCCCTTCTCCAGGCTGATCTGCTGCTACTGCTGCAAAATATTCACAGTTCAAACAGGAGACACAAGCAGAGTCACTGAGGACCTCATGTTTCCAAAAGCAGAGACCAGTCCAAAAATACCTGAAATTCTGCCACCTCTGCTGATTTTGTGTGAGCCAAAAGCATGAGGGAGCTGACAAATTAGAGATAACCTGACCCCATTGCATGCAAAATCACTGGATGTTGCAAGTACAGTGATGCAGCCCCCAACCACATGTACTTTCTGCAGATACTAACTCCTGAGGTCAGCCATTCTCTCAGGGTAGTTGGTTTCCTTCACTATGGTTTTGAAGGGTATTCAAAACATATAAAAATATTTTGCCTAATCTTTCTTTCATTTCTAGCCACACTCTAGGTGTTAAGTCTGAATTGAAAATAAACTGCAAAGCCACGAATTCTGCAGTTGGTTTGCTTTTCCTCTTCTCTCAGCCTGAACATCAATGCATCCAAAAGGGATCAACATTATTTTCTGGTTCTCTTAAGTGATGCTCAACAATCCTATGGCAACACAGGCTCACATCCTGATAAAAGCCTCAGCCTGAATGAAAAAGACACCTCTGCTTACAGCACTTGGATTCTCATTGTAGTGACACTGTTTAAATCCAGGATGAATGCCCTGAAGTCAGCAAAATCACACTGAAGTGAGCAAGGTGTAACTTACTGCAACATTTGTACTGGCTGGAGGGAAACTGCAAATCACTTGTTGGTGCAATGCGAGCCATTTCCTTCATGCTTATGAGGTATTTCAGTTCCTCGTTCCTTCCCACCCCAAGCTGTTTCTCTTTGTTTGTGTTCAGGAGCTATTAAAACCTCATAGAATGCTATTTTTGTGCCCTTGCTGTAGGCCTAATTGACAAATGTTTGCTGCCTGCCATTATGTTATTCCAGTATCCTTGAAAATTAACTGAGGACTTTAGTCTCCTTCAGAGAAGTTAAGGAGGAATAAATACCACCTATCCCAAGGCAGGCGGGACAGGTGAATTAAAAAATTATATCTAATTGTGCAGTGGAGATGTGCTTATACCTAAAGCTTTTGTTTTGTTTTGCTTTCCCCTACAAACAACTTGAACCAACCAAGTCACAGGAAAGCACAGAATTCCTTGGTTGGTCTTCTGGACTATCCCTTTAGGCCTCTTCTAGGGAAATGCAGCACTACTATATGTTTGGCTGCCTCTACACCAAGTAATTACAATGTCACATTGTTTTTCCAGCCTGAAAAATTCTGGTGACCTTACTGTACGACCAACAGTGCCGTACAATTAATGCTGAGCCAGACAGGCAAGAACAGAAACTCTTTGGGGGTTTTCAGGAAGGCTGAACTGTGGCCAGAACTATTTAGGCGATGTGTGAAAACTATCTTAAATTGGTCAGTATTTCACTAGGGAAAAATATTGGAGATGCTACTCCACATTTGAGTACCGGAAGAATCTCTCTTCTGAATGAGATAGTCCAGAAGTCTTGATTTCTGGCCCTACTAGAAGTGCACTGTATTGTACCCTTTAAATATTGGTCTCTTCTAAAGAGAGTTTGCAACAGGAGAAATCAAGGGTTTGATTTAGCTTAAGATGATTATGTGATTATGTTCCTGCAACACGTTATTCATCCAATCTACTTTGTGTTGGGCAAATAAAGGCTTATTGTATTCCTTCTGAAAAGAAAGGAAAAGTGAGATGACAGCACAAAGTAGAAGCTAACAGTGTCTATAAACAAAGCAAATTGTGACAGAGAGAAAAGACTCAGTTCAACACTGCTCAGGTCAACAGAAAAACTCGCTGACTTCATGAAAATAGGATCAGAAATGCTTCTTGGGTTTAATAAGAAACTGGCAGCATTTTGTTTTCTTTAAGCTTCTCCTTATCGTCTCCTGTACTGCTTCTGTTTCTTATGTCATCACTTCCAAAAGAAAATCCTTCACAGGAGGAATTCTACTGCTTAGAATGAGGATTTAGTTTAATAACATTAGACAAATCTCTTGACTTTCTCTGTTTTTCTGCATTCGAAAAAAGGTGGGCTGAATGATCCAAAGCAATTTTTTCAGAAGTGTCTAAAGAATTAGAAGTCCCATTTTCAAAATTATTTTAGGCCTTTGGCCCCTAAGACCTTTAGAGAGAGATTTGGGCTCTTCCATAGTCTCTTCTGAAAAAAGGAATTAAGTTCATATAGCATGTAGATGTATAAAAACTGAGTTCCCCTACTCTCCCAGGAGATGGATATTTAGCTTCTAGGGACACAGTAAGCATAGCTCAACAGTAAAAACTCTGTAATATTCTTCCTTTTAAAATCAGGAGAAAATAAATGTCTTTTTTAAGAGATGCTCTTAATAATCAAATTAATCTCAAGAATCTTTAGAAAAGTTTAATTTAAAACAATTATCTGCAAAATGTCTGATCAAACATTTTTTAGCTTAATGATAGGAAACTGTCATACCTTTCTGAATCTGTCTATTTCTTCCGAAGACCCAGGACTCTGTTTAAAACAAATAAAAAAAAAAAACCAAAAAAAAGACAAAAAAAAAAGGAAAAAGAAAAAGAAAAAAGAAGCATGAACTTAAGATCCCAGTGGGGCTTATAAATGAGTAATCACCTCATAGGGGATGTTTCTTTCAAATTCATGATCACCTGGATAGAGTGAACCATCAGGAGATTTTTTTTAATGAGCTTTTTAACACATACTAGGCAGAAAGCTGAAACATTTTCAGGTTCTTGACCATTTGAATCAGATGAGCAGTTCTCCCAGCAATAGCTTTGACTTTACTGACACCTATTGACTATATTTATGCTTACACAAGGTTTTGGTCAACAAAGCATAACTCATTACAATCAATGGCAAACAGATGAAATATGCTCTTTATTAATAGGGGTCATGTTTACTTTCCATGCACTTTAAAGGATTTGTATTCTAAGTAAGCTTTGGATTTGAAGACAAGGTTTCTCAAAGCAGAAAATTTTGAAGACAAGGTTTCTCAAAGCAGAAAATTTTCAGGTGCCTCCAATTTTAGGTGTTCAAGTTCAGATACCTTCCAAAGCACTTGCATACAGAAAGTACCAAATGCACACCTCTAAAGTCTAATCCTCCAATTAAGGTATCTTGAAGTTGAACACATAATGTAAGTAGTTAAGCTAGAAAAATTTTAATTAATAATTATGTACTTTTGCACTAAGAACATGGGAATATTTTTAGCATGCCCTGGAATATCTTATATATGGGGATGAATTCTGCCATTCTTAGCCTATCTTATATATAACAACTTGATAACTTCTTTAATCATTTCGTTCTTGCATATATCTTGCAATACCTCCTCTTTATTTCATTCCAAATCCTTAGCCCATAAAGACAGTTTGAAAAGGTACTAGGTCCTTCTGTGCACAAGTTACTTTCTGAGTCAGTTCAGTCAGTGGCTATTCTCATCACTGTCTCACAGCAGGAGACATAAATAAGGAACAGTGAATATATTCTTACTGCAGGAACTATTAAAAAATAATTCAATGGAGAATGTTGTGTGGAGAAAGGGCAAAAAGCTAGAAATCCATGTGCCCAGAACTAGGCGTATATCCAAAATATTCACACACACAAACATCTCACAGTCCCCAACTGCACGCATCTTTGACAACAGCCAATTGTCATTCTGTTTTGAACCTTCCATTTTGAGAAATATTCTGAGCATTGCTTACAAAGTGAAAAAGACAGCACACAACTCTTATTTTAATACAAGAATATTTGTGCTTATATTTATAAATACATGGCTATGTTTGTTTTGTCTTTGATGGCATTTACTAAGGGTGGTTTTAATTAAGCAGACACACACACCTACTGTTGAGTTATGACTAGCAATGTGAAGGAACCTAAAAGAGCAATGGCAGAGATCAGCAACTGTGAACTGAGTGCTGTCACCTACCGGTGAATTCATGGACTCTTTCAGTTTAGATTTGTAGAGCATCCATCGGTAACGCAGGTCCTCCAGATCTTCAGAGTTTCCAATGACAGGATGAAGATGAAGAAGCTCCTCAAAGAGACGCTGACCATCAGGCACATGAGACTGCAGCTCCTGCAGGCAAAGACAAGGTCAGCAGCAACTGAGAATTCAAGAAGGCCCTACTTTTTAAATCTAGCATTCAAAAGAACAGTGGTACTAAATCAAACTACTGAGTACTCTGGAATAGTGCATTTATTTTTGTTATTGCTTTGTTGGCCTGAAATTATATAAAAGGGTCCAGTCATTTGCAGGACTCCTGTAGCCTTGGATATTTCTGTCTTTTTAACTTCTTACAGCATCCATTGTCATTGCATCTAGCTATATTCAACAGAAATAGAAAGAGTGCGGCCAAATACCAGACATTGATTTTAATCACCTTCTTTTAATGAACACCTTTGCCATACCACACTGGAAATGTCCAGTCCAACAGCCAGATAGCCAGGCTGCTCACTTCCCTTTTATCGCTCCAGCTCTGGCAGACCTTTTTTAGTAGAAGGGGTGAAATACTTGTCCTAAATTCCTGAGCTTCATCTACTCTACGGTCTCCTAAAGCAGACAGTGTAGTGCTTGAGGGGTTTTTCTGTTTGTGGGGTTTTTTTGTGGTTTTTTTTGTTTGTTTTGTGGAGGTTTTTTTGGTTGTTGGGTTTTTCTGGTTGGGGGGGGGGCATTGTTTCTTTTTTTTTTTTTTTAAATTCTGAAAGAATTTGCACTTATTGCAATCTTTTCCTCCATCTTCATCCCCTGAAAACTAACCTCCAGTTTGCTCTGGCGTGCCTCAATTTCCTCTGTGGAAGATGAAGTCACAGCAAGAATTTTGGTCAGTTTGGTGTTTTCTCCTTGTAACCACTCTTTAAAGTTGTGTAGGATCTTCAAGTGGCTGCTCGTATTTTGCCCTTCTCCTATCCTCTCCTAGGTTACAGAACAACAGGAACAAAAAAGCCCTTACTGTTATGTCAGACATTTGCTCTGAAGACCCGATTGCAAGATCTTAACCTCCAACTTTGTTACCCATAATATCAGATGAAGCCAATAAAATTGTTCTTGTAAAGCTGATATGAAGGCAGATATAAAGCCCCCCTCTCACCTGCTTATGGTTGGGATCTACATCTAAAAGATGGAAGGCAGGTCCAGACATCCATCTGCTGTCCATAAATGCTATTTTCTTCTTCTTATCAGCCACTGGTCTATTTAACTGCCACTTTTTGAGAAGACTTGAAAACACAAAACCACAGACATCAGTGCAGTGAAACATCTAATGGTGAGACATCCACATTTTGACTGGGGCTATGGGGGACACCTCTGGTGAAACAGCACTATTATTATTATACTATTATTACTACTAATAGCACTATTACTATTAAAGTTATTTCCAACATCTTTTTAACAAAATAAGATCAAGACAGGAGTGTCTCAAAGAAGCACCAGTCCTCTAGTTCTAACATTTCCAAGTGTTTTGTTTTCTTTTATTCAGGGGAATGAGGGACCAAAAAAAAAAAAATACTACCTTGACAATATACCTTCCAGTCTGGTAAGAGCAGGCAGTACAATCAAGCCTTCCTCAATTTAGTCATTCCATTTTTATGCTTATTCTGACACTATGTATGAATATACTCACACATGTAGCACAGTATTAAATTTTAATACAGACTAGCAAATATGAGCAGCAGTTTGACAAAATAAATTAAGTCCGCATTTGCCAGCTAAGAGAGGATTTTAGCTCTGTTTATACTTTTGCAGGTTTGCAAAAGGCACAAGTCCCAGTGCAGATATAGCCTCCTTGGAGAGCAAGAACAACAGGAAGGTGAGGCAGAACAGCAGAAGTCACCCAGTCTATGTCCTATTTCCTCTGATACAGACTGGCGGTAGCAGGGTGAGCCAGGTTCTATGGAGACTGCTTATTTCAAGCGTGAGGTAAAGGCAGCTTCATAGACTGCTCTGGTCCCTGGATTCTTTAAAATGGTTTTCTTGAAAGTAATGATTTCCAGTTTACAAACGATTAAATAAAATCTAATCTTGCTCCTAGCATTGTAACATAGCTGTTCACTTTCACAGCACAGAGCATAAAGCATCAAGTGTGTCTGGTCACATAGCAATAAAGAGCATGCCCTTGAAGGGACGCGAGGAAGATGTACATGAACACTTACCCAGTTGCCATCTCCTTCAGTGATCTCCACAACTCCTTCAGCTGATCCAGCTCTGCCTGGACATGGACAGTCTCCTCTGGGGAAGAATTCTCCATGACCAGCTGGCCATGAGCTTCCACAAGGTGCAGCTGGATCTCTTTATCTGGAAACTCAGCTAGCCATCTCTGAAACGTACAGCCCTTACAGTTACTTCTAGGTATCCTGGGTAAAGCAGAGGCTATGTCAGACTGAAGGCCATGTTCAGTCCAGGACTATGCTGGTTCTGTTGCCACTAGCTAGAACATACCTAGCAGAAAAAAAAATATGCTGTGGATTCTTACAAAGAGCCAACATAGGTCAAAGAGCTGATGGCAAAACTTAAAGGGCACAAGCTATCAATGCACCCCCTCTGTAGCCTTCCCATGAGGTATCTTGGTTTCCCGTAAGAAGGCAAAAGCTGCCAGCTGAAGTAACCTGCCAGAGTGAACCTAGCATGCAAAATACTGCCACACAGGGAAAAGTTAGCAGCTGTGGAACAGCTCAGTTCAACACAGTATAAAGTTAGCTAACAGGGTAATAATGTTCAATGTATCGATGAGTACACACAGGCAAAGGTAGGTGTTGTCCAGAGAGATCACCCTGGCAGGAAGAGCTCTTTTTTAAACCACCTATCCTTTGATAACACTTTATCCATCTCAACAGTTCTTAGCCATTTCTACTGTTCTTGTCTTTTACCTAGCTCCACATCCCACAGCACAGGGCAAAGCAGGGAGGCAGCAGCAACCAACAGTTATTGCAGGAGGAACAAACTATCATCACTCTCCCCAACCAGGAAACCTTCGCTAGAAAACCCCCACCCTTCATGTCTAAATGCTGCTAAGTGAATAATTAACATCTTTTACAGTAAGATGCTTTTCTCACCTCAAGGTCTGCCACCCTGCCCTCGGTGTTCTGCTCTCCATCAGCACCCTGGTAGGAGTCAATCTTCTCCGTGGTTACTGTGATCCACTGCTGGAGGTCAGATAGTTTGTCATTATATGCCCAATGCTTCTGAACGTGCTCTTCACTCTGCTGTATCATCATCTACAAATGATAAAAATATGTCAGCAACTAAACACAGATAAAAAGCAGTTTCATTACTGTATCTAACACTGTGACTACTGGCACAGAATCTCACGGGCAAAAAGGAAAAACACAGCTGTTAATGAGACACAAAAAACTTTTTCCTTTAGCATCAGTGGCACAGAAAACACCTACAAGCTCCTGCAGGCCTGAATTCAACCACATTGGGGGGCATTAAGCACTAAAATAGCTCCCTTCCTTTTCAGCTGAAACAAAATAAAGAATATAGTGGGGTTTTTTATATCCCAGTCAATATTAAATACATCTTATACTCCCTGAACCAGAAATGACTGTACAGACTTTTTTGGAAAAAGTCCAGCTCAGCAATAAATGGGATTATTAAGATTGAAACTAGAATTCCACAGTGCATATTAGGGTAACACTTTATCATACGTATTTTTATGGTGACCTGCATAACCAAGGTAATTTTATAAGCTCTTTTTCTGAGACTGCTTTGGAAGGTCCTTTTACAGCTATGTTTACAAGCTACAAAATGCCTCAGGTCAAAACAAGTAATTATGCAATTGCAACACTTTTCTCTCATTAACTTTTAGGTCACAAAACTATAAAAAACCAAACAGTTTGATACAAAAACACTATCCAGGAATCTGTGAAGAAGTGCAAGCACCTCCATGATAATATAACTATAAGGTCTTTTGGTCAGAAATCTTAGACCCGCTCCAGAAATAATTTATATAGATACAAAATCTGTGTGGATGGTATCCTGTCCCAAAGGGAAATCATGTCACAGATAATCAGAGAATCCTGGAAGAGTTATCGAAGTCATAAGAATTCAGTGACTTCTTCCCTGAAATGAAAATATCTGTCACTCAAAGCACATTATCTCATATGCTTAAAGATTTTTTTAATATTTTTAAATAGTGGCAACTGACAATTCCTCGGGCAACTAAAAACTCTTCCTTATGTTACCTCCAACGATCTCTTCAGGGCCTGAGAGTCAGATGTAAGTTGGTTCATTTCATGCCTGTGTGTAGTATTTGACTGAACAAGCTTCTCTACCTCCTCCATTTGAATTGCAAGCTCTGCCAACTCATCTTGGATCATCTGCAGAGGAAAAGACAGATTCCATATGGGTAATGTGCTAGATGTGGCATGGACCTCCACAAAACATACACTAAAAGTAGTTTCGTTTGACAGCGTGAGGGGGCAAAAAGAAAGGAACAATAACTGTCACTAAGAAAATTAATTTTTTTGATGTCTAGAAGTAAATATTTCTGAAAGAAATGGCTGGACGTTCTTACATGTTACCAGTTGATAGCAAAGAAGACAAGTTGCTGAGAATCTGCCAGAGGAGACATAGTATAATTAGAATCATGGAATCATAGAATCGTTTAGGTTGGAAAAAGCCTTTAAGACCATCAAGTCCAACCGTTAACCCAGCACTGCCAAGTCCACCACTAAACCATGTCCCGAAGCACCACATCTATATGTCTTTTAAGTACCTCCAGGGATGCGGATTCAACCACTTCCCTGGGCAGCCTGTTCCAACACTTGACAACCCTTTCAGTGAAGAAATTTTTCCCAATATCCAACCTAAACCTCCCCTGGTGTGACTTGATGCCATTTCCTCTTGTCCTATCGCTTGTTACTTGGCAGAAGAGATTGACCCCCACCTCACTACAACCTCCTTTCAGATAGTTGTGGAGAGCAATAAGGTCTCCTCTGAGCCTCCTTTTCTCCAGGCTAAACAACCCCAGCTCCCTCAGCTGCTCCTCGTCAGACTTGTTCTCTAGACCCTTCACCAGCTTTGTTTCCCTGCTTTGGACACGCTCCAGCACCTCGATGTCCTTCTTGTAGTGAGGGGCCCAAAACTGAACACAGTACTCGAGGTGCGGCCTCACCAGTGCCAAGTACAGGGGGACGATCGCTTCCCTGGTCCTGCTGGCCACACTATTCCTGATACAGACGGTGGACGCTGGGGTGCAGTAGAAGGAGCAAAGGTCAGAGGAAGCAATTCAGTAACTCCTCGCTGCCAGCCCCACCTGATGTGTGATGTTACAGCTGTGATTCATTGCTCTCTGCACATTTTTCTGGGGTCAGTTAGCTAAGTTCTGTGAAGAACTATGGCGATAACACCTCTGTGGTCACCAAGGTGAAGTGGCACCATACAGGTGAATCATTGTAGCTCACCATGGCACAAAGGAAGAGTCACATCCCCTCTCTCTTCTCCTCCTGCTCTTCTCTCCCCTCTCCCAGCTATGTAGTCGCACTGCATGCCTTGAGCAGGCTCTACTGCATGTTGGACCCTTTGCTGAACCAGTTCAAAACACTAACCAAGTGGAAAATTATCATCTTTTTCTATTGATTACTTTTTTCTTATCGTGGCCAGCTGAATTAGCCTGTTGAGTAAATCCAGCTATGACAAAGTAAAGAGCAGGAAGGTGGGGATGCAGAAGGAGGTGGGACAATGGGAACTCCCTGCTTTTGGAGGCAGTTAGATTGGTTCAGGTTATCTTGTGCAGTTTCACTCCTAGTGGGAAGCATCAGGATACATTTTCTTTAGCAATAAAACTAGCCCAAGAAGGTGTGGCACCAACAGCTTCCAACTGCTTCTTCCTTCCCTCAAGCCCAGTTTGACAGCTCTTCAGCTGCACTGCTTCGATTTCACCTACTCCATTCTATACACCGGACCAAATGAAATTATCTAACATATAATCAATTGAGGGGACAAGGTACTAAATTCCTAATGCTAATAAAATATGAACAAACAGGACCACAATTAACTGAGGATATCACAGTCAAACATTACTGTAATGTACCTGGAGTCTCTGGAGTTGTGTCTTTTTACCCAACAGGTCAGGCCGCGGTTCCTTCTCTAGATCTAATTTGGCTTTGATGGCAGATAATTTCTTCTGCAAAGGTGCGAAACCAGCATCAAAGCCCTCATGTTGCGATATCAAATTCTAGATGGAGAAAGACAAAGAAAAAAATTCCAGCATTCAACATATATCCCTTGACATTATCTTTTGTCAATGTCCATTTCATGCTCAGAACAAACATCAAGCTACACTATGCAACACACCACAAATTTATTTGAATATTTGATCAACCTAGAAAAAGGGATTCGGCACAGCTGGTTACTACTAAATTTGTATCTATAAAACTGGCTTAGTAAAAGATTGATCAGTGTCTTTGTGACAGGCAAAGACTGTACATGGGCTTTGAAGCTCACCTGGAGTTTGTTCTTGCTTTGCAGCAGACTTTTGTGCAGAATTTCTCTCTCCTTTGAAGCTTCAGCTACTTCTTGCAGGAAAGACTTTGCTTTTTCCTCACCAAGGATATTGTTTAGCAAATCTTTCTTCAGCTGTAACGTCATCAACTTCTCTTTGAACTGGGAGCTTTCAGCTAGAGCAGCCTAAAGGAGAAAAATTCTTCCAGTGAAATCATACCGAAAAAATAAAAATAAAAATAATATAATCATATTATTCTCACACAAGTCACACAACCAAAGCAGTATGACAACGTCAGGTAAAAACAGCATGCTGGGCCAACAAGGGGTAACAGAAGGTACCTGGACAGTGCCCAGTTAAAGGAAAAGTCTTCCTGACAATGTTAGAAGCACCAGGCTGCATCCATTTTGTGAACAGAAATAGAGGAAAGCTGTACTATGGAAAGAGTTGTCTGTGCAGAGGAGAGGCCTAAACAACCAACAGAAAGGACAGCTTGAATGCTCATCCCAAGGATAAACTCCATCCCTGTTCACAGACACATTTATTCTGGAGATCACAGGGATGACAAAGTAACAAACACACCTTCCTGGGCACGTGCAGAAATCATGCATTATAATCCCACGACTATATTACTACACACTTCTTAACAGAGTCCACAGACTTCCTTCCCATCCAGGGAGATCTGGGCTAATGCTAAACAATATTACCATCATTGTTAAAGATATCTAGCACTTTAGTTCAGTCTATTCAGTTGATAACTCCAGTTAACCAAATGGAGGGCAGAAAGTAAGACATTCTGCTACAGCTAGAGCAAAGTACTGACCTCCGTACTGTGGGGTATTCTGACATACTGGAAAGGCCCTTCCAGCTGCTGCTGTCTGGCAGCTGTATGCAGGCAGCTGCTGGCATAGCTTGGGCAAACACAAACCAAGCATCAGTTTCTGAACTTAGTAACAGGTTTGCTACCTCAATGTGAGCCAGTGCTGGCTCCGGAGTCTCCAGGAGCATCTGGACCAAAGGCTTCCACTGTTCAAAATCTTGCAGGGGATTTTGGAAGAGTCTTCTTAGTTGGGTTTCTGTATCAGTGCTCATTTTAGATGTCTTGCCTCTAACACTGCAAGGATAAAGTGACAGCCAAGAGAAGGATTATGAAGAAATCCAAGTCCAAACATCCTATTCATCAAGGCATGAATAAACACAATACTCGTGTGTAAACTGTATCCAACACAAAAGCCTCAGTCTTTTTTACTGTCTGAGCCTGCTGTTGCATACTGACAGCTGCTCTGTCAGTCAGAGACACCCGACAAAACTTTATTTAGACACCATAAGACACATTTGTCTCTTGTGCAACTCTGTATCAGGAATTACTCTGCCTTTCTAGCAGCCAGCAGTCTTCTCTTGTATGCGATCTTTCTTGGCTGCTATCATCAGCATGATTTACCAAATCATATTATCGGAGCAGTCTCACTGCCTGGTGGGAGGAACAAGCCAAGACTGTCTAGAATTTAACTGCAGTTGCCTGTATTGTTTTACATATTACTGAGTCTTCGTTCCTTTAAAAAAGTTCATTAAGAAAACTTTGATCACCCTACGTTACCTATAAAAAGAGGGAAATACATATTTTTTTCACATATAGCTTTTTAAAATTTTGCAGAACCACTTGTATTTATATTTATATATAGGTGATCCTCATAAAAGCCCCGTATTTATGTATGTATGTATACACATACACGCACAGCTATATATGTGTGTGTATATCTATATAGGAAAAAGAAATAAAATCAGCACACATTCATTAAATATCCAGGCTTCTCTTGTAAAGGCTGAAATAAAAAAAAAAAAGCGCCTTATAAAGGCTTAAAGCCTTAGAAAGGCTTAAAAATACAGCTGAGTAACAAGGCCTAGCAGTGACACACCCCATGCAGCTGCCTCCTGTTTTTCTCAGCTTTCCTGACCTCCCAGTTTGCAGAATCCTATTTGATATGGCAGAATGCAGCCCAAACTATATGCTCATATGGGAACAGTATCCTGCAAATTCACAAGACAGGCAGGCAAGACAAATGCCAATCAAGATTAATACTGCCTTTCTATAAAAACAGAAAAAAAAATCTTACCTGTGTCACTGGGACGTCGCAGAGCTAAACAAAGGCAAGCTTGCAGAGGCCAAAAGCTCCGCAAATAGAAAGTTCTGACATTACATGTCCTTTGCCATTTGCTCTGCTGCCCCTGCCAGGCTCAGCGTGAAGCTGCCAGACTTCGCAAAGAAGCTTTGGAGAGAAGCTGGCAGAACAGCAGCTGCCATTTTCTACTCAGAGGCAAGTTCTCCTGCCTTCTCTGCTCCTCTGTCGACATCGTTTACTTGTTAGTTTTTAAACTGAAATTCTTTCCCATAATGACCTATAACCCTTCCAGCAGGACAGCATACTGTGCACTGGACAGAGGACAATAAGCTTGGATACAGTAAAAAAACTGACCTTTCTCTTTCCTTAAAAAAAATGCTCCTTTCTTCTAGTTTGCAAAATTTGCGGCAGCTTCTTTACTTCCTGATTCCAGGCAGCCTGGAAACGGAAACGCTGAAGTCTGGGGAGAGGCTAAACTTTCAGAGTTTCCAACCCAAGGCAAGTTGAAAACAGGAATCATGCATATATGTCACCAGGAGAAGGGGAATAAACGCTGCCAAATAATTGCTAAGGCTGATGAGTCATCACAACAAACTCAACAAGAGAGGGCCATAATTCTTCTGAACCATTTACTACTACAGCTCATGTCCTGGTTTTCTAGTTGCTGTCATGAAAGGCAAGCAAAATACATAAATTATTATTATTAAATGCTAAGAAGATCAAATTAGCTGCCAACAATCTAATTTTCTTCAAACCATACACAACATTAATGATGCAAAGCATTGCTTGAAAATGGCCAGCAGCCTACAGCTCCTGCCAATTGGCTAAAATTACAGGTCTACTGAAATGTGGAGGCGGATGTAATTAGCAAAAGCCTTTCTTTTCTACGCATCACCTACAATGGAACAGCATATAACTTTTTTCTTAGGCCCTTGTCAATCCCTTCAATGAAGAGAAGATTCCCCCCAGCCCCCGGCATAATCAGACTTCCCACTACCTTTGATATTGCTGTATTGCAGAGACAACACTCTCAGCATGTGGCTGCACATCTTGGGAAAACCGTAGCAGTTCCTTAAGCTGAGCCTTCAGCCTCTCAGCCTTGGACTCTTCTGCAGACAGAGCTGCTCTTGTTGCCTTAATTTATAAAAATAATGAACAGATCACACCTCAGGTAGTGTCTGGAACATGAAATTAAGAGATAAATCTGTCTCTCAAGATATTCACAAGTCCCCTTTCTGCTGTCTTTTTTCCTGTTGCAATGAATATGGACTTCACTAAGGCAGAAAACATTCTCAGGAACAGTTTTGTTCCTGCAGGCTCTCTCTCCTCTCCTCACACTGCCTAGCTTCTGCATCTCATCGGCAGGGTTCACTGTTTGAACGGAGAATCACAAACAGGTCCCGTTTCAGTTCACTGATTGCAGTATATACCATGAGATGCATTTTTGGAGCAGTCTAAACCATCTCTGTTTGCATGAACAGATCTTTCTCAAACACTCATATATACAGAATGTTAATTCTAGGGTGATGTAGGGAAACAAAAACAACAAAAAACATGCAAATGTAGCTGGATTGAACCAGTCTGTATTTTGTGGATCCTTTTTGTATATGCTTTTCCCAGCTAGTCCTGCTGAGTTCCAGACATACAAATAGCAATGAAAGGTATTTTGAGAAGAGATAATAAATGCAAAACCAACCCCCAAGAGGAAATGAGTGGTAAAGATTCTTATCTACTTTATGTGTGACAAACTTTTTGCACTCATTTCTGCAACAGATTGATTTTGGTGTAAATCCTGGATTTCTACAAACTTTGGACTTCTTGAGAATGAAGGTGTGTCTGACGGTAAAGGAATATAGGTACCACCTTACACAGATAAATGATATAATATAGAAATGGTCTTACCAAATACCCCAGAAATGTGTATTTGTGTCTGTGGGTGTGGGTGTGTATACAGTGAGGCATTATTTCTCCTGCTTCTTTTTAAGTAGAGCAAATTGTGTTGTTTGCTCTGTATTGTCCTCTTTTTGTATATGGTCCCTTTGAACTCAAGACACAAACTCCAACACATCTTCCAGCCCTGCTCCCTCCGTGCAGAGCAAGATAAAGGTTAGAATAGTTGATTCCATTGTTGCTATTCACATTTTCCTCAGTCTGTTTTATACACATTCATACTCGTTCCTTACCACCTTTAACAAATGGGACAGGCACCTGTTGTACATGACTATGTACATGACTATGCCTATTCAATCTATGACTGCTGGTTTTAGGCATACAAAGGGTAACAACTCACATTGCATTTTCTCCACAGAGTTACAAGCTCATCTTCAGTCTTTTCCCCTTCCCCAGGGTCCAGGTCATTTTCTAGTCTCTGTAGATCTTTTTTCAGCTCCTGGACATCTGCTTCTAATTGTCTGGCTTGGGACTCATAGGCACTTTCTGACTGTTGGATCTTGAGCAATCTCTCCTCCTCCTCACTACTCAGCAGTTTCAACTTCTCCAAGGCTTTTCTTAGCTCTTCAAGTTCATCCTTCATTCTCTCAGCTCCAAGCGGGGAGGTATTCTGAATCACCTCTGCACACTGATTTTCAAGGTGCTTCCATTTCTTTCCACCGCTCCTAATGCTTTTGGCAATTTCCTGCAGAAAGAAGTTAATTAAAGATTAACTGCAGGAATGGGAAGTTCGGGAAAAAGGTGAAAGCAGTAGGAAAACAAGACTGCCTCTCCTGGTTGAACATATTTTCTTCTTCACTTCTTATTTCAAAGTATGTCTTTTTTCAAGTGACCAGAAACCAGGATTGGTCATTTGACTGCCTTCTGAGTAATACTAACTGCCACAATTCTGAAAATACTGGCTTGATTTTCAGAAATACTTGTCACCTGAGGTCTCTGACAAAGAAAACAGGAGCTGCAGGCAGTAAGAAATACTAATAATCAGATCTCAGAGAGATTTTAAGCTGAACAGTTTAAGCAGTGGCACCAAAATACCGGATACTGTTCTCAAAACTGGCATTTTTGTTACGAGCTCTAAACTCTCAAAATGTGTGAGCCTTCAGGCTCTATTTGAATCATGTTTACCAAATATCATTCATTTAAACAAGTTTAAAGGGCAAGATTCTCAAAGAATCACATAACCATAGGAGATCAGGCTTTAAGAAAAACAAAGCAGACCAGCCCGTGACTCATGCTACAGTTGGGAGAACAATATGTACTGACAGACCTAGGACCTGATAGAACTCTTCTCCCCTAGCCCATGTTACAATCACCACCTTATTTTTTTCGTGTAATTCTTTTCTCAAGTACATCCTTGCATGGTTTGAGAAACATATATAGGCATGGAGAACACACAATCCTGTCTCCTTGTCAGAATTATATTGTTTAAGGACCTTCAGTGTCTTTAACTTGTCCTCTGCTGAAGACTTGGTTGCTTCTCCAATGCAGCAGTTTAATCTTTCTGTCACACCATTCAGCCACGATTGAAACTGGTTGATGTTAGCGCTGTACCGCTCATGTTCCTTGGTTATCGTTTCAAGCAGTTTCACTCTGCTCTGTAACAAGAGACATCAGAAGCCATGAGGACAGTGCTTATTTGGCTCTTTTTCCTTTACATTAACCCAGAATTTATAAACAGGAGTCCCTTTCTGCAAGCCCCAATAGCAGTTGGCCTCCACAGGAATTCACAGTTCACCTCAAGAAACAGGACACAAAAGGACATAAAGACTTGTCCCCGTCTTGGGCATGCTGCAGGCTCTCAGTGGCTAATCTCCGAGGAGAAAAACTGCACGATCCTCTCAGGTGAATTTCTAGCCTCCCCTTTCCAAAACTCCCTATTCTTTCATTATAATAAGAAAAGAGGCAGAAGACTGTTTCTGGTTTTGACTTTGGGAGACAAGCAGTTATGTTCCTCATGCTGGTTAAAAATAAAGATGAGCACACAACAGATTGACTTTGTTTATCTGTCAAAATGAGGATAAGAGAGACTGTGCTAGGGGCATGCAAATTGTTTTAATGATGTTCATTATTTAAGCAGGCTGTATGGAAAGTGACCATCACCTTCAATCATGTGGCCCAGGAACTTTCATACTTATTCAATTAGCAGATCACAAACTATCCTGTGGTGGTATTGCAGACCCTGGAAGCAAATATAAGCCTATGGGAAGCAGGCTTCATTTTCTGAGTTACTGTGTGTGCACCCTATAACTGACAATCCTTGAACTTACAGGGGCCTGCCCATCATGAGTTGCTCCCCACTGATCCAGTCTGGCACCCCTCAAAACAAGGCAGACTCATATTTGCTCCGACTATCCTGTTTGTCAGCTGAAGTTTAGGCCTTGCTGAAGGAAATTTTACACAAATCATGAGGAATCCTGCTCTGTTGTTTCGCTAGTATAATATCCAACCTAAGTATTATTTCCTGCAAAATCAGACTGATTTTTTCTTGCCCTTCACCAGTTGGCATGAAGGGCAATTGAGGTACACTATGGTTACATTAGAAAAAAATTGTTCCTTGTGCAATCCTTTTAGTGCTTGCAGCACACTTGAAAGGCTTTGCTGTCACAGACAACGGGCTGAGTTTCATTCTGCATAATATGGGACACATCCCGTGCCTCTGAGCAGAGCTTCATCCCAGCTGCCCTCCACAGAGCGTAGGGTGATAGTTGCAATGGTGGACAGAGTTTCAAAGTCCCCTCTGTGTTTCCCTTGTCTCTGTTAGGCTTTGGGCATGTCCCCACACCCGTCAACCTGCCTGAGGTGGCAGTGGGCCATCACCGTCCTGTCAGCCTTTCTCCAGCCAGGCCAGCAGAAGGGTGGCACCAGCATCAGTCACCATGGGATCTCCCATGTGCTGTGGGGTGGTGGTCCCTCTGGGACTTTGCCCTTCACCTTTGGGACAGGTTATACCCATGGGGTAGTACAAAGCCACCACTCTCCAGGTGGCACCACACCAGTCTCTGTTTTCCACACTGCCACTGCAATCTCTGCTGACTTGTGCAAATCAAGAGTGACTCCCCTAAAGTTAGTTGACTTGCTTTGGGGCAAAAGAGGGACAGCTAAGGGACAACTGCTTCCCATGGAGGATGAAATGCTGCCCACTTATTAGGGCAGTACCTTTAATAGCACCACTTATGCAAACATGGGTTTGGATGAGATCAAAAAGCAGAATTATGACTGCAGACTCCTGTGGCTAAGATGTATCCAGCAGAACATCTCACTTGTTTGCTAAATCCGCTTGCCTTGATTCTCAAATCTGCAGAGGTGCATACAGGTTAAATGATTCTCACCTTGACCTCAAGTTAGGGACTTGAAGAATGCAACCTTACAGTGGACCAAACATCAAAGTGAAACAAGTTAGCCCAAGCTTATTGATTCCAGGGAATTAGGCTAATTTGTTGCACTGACAGAAGCTTCAACAGGAGCAAGTCAGAATTAGAAAGTGGAGCTATTATTAAACACAAAAGTCTTACGCTAATATGTAGAGGGTTAAAAAGGAAGTCAAAATGACCCACCCTGGCCAGGCTATTCAGCCAAAACAAAGGAGTGCACAGTTTGGATACTCCTGCTGGTCTGTGAGGTCAAGGAAGAGATGCCATGGATGTGACAGACTGTGCTAGCTGTCAAACAAAAGGCTTATGAAGAGATGGCTGAGCACACCCCCCACCCCCCCAGAAAAGGCTAGGCAGGGAAACTTTCTAATGATGGAAAATATGGTGTCACTTGCTTCTGTTAGGTTAGCTGTTCTGGGAGCAGGACAGTATTAAACTCCATCTCCACATGCACTTGGTTAATGTTAGGAGACGTTAAGCAAGGACATGGCCCTGGAAAGAGTGAGAGCAGCGACAGGAAAAGAATGGGTTTGCCACGGGCCGCAGAGGAAGAGGTGTGTCTGGGCAGGGTACGCCCAGCCCTGGGTACGCAAGGAGGATGGACGGAAGCATAGGAAACCCTCTCCCTTAAGCTCCCCTCACGGTCAGCAAAGGCAAACGAGCCTCCTCTGGAAGGCAATCTAGAGCACATATAGGAAGTTTCTGATTTAAATCCCTCTGTGGCGTCTCAAGTACAGAAAGCTCCTGTAGCCCTTCCTGGTGCTTTCAGTCTTAGCTCTAGGGTACGTGAGGGTTGGCATTATAAATATCTAGGTTTCAGTTAACAGAAACAACATGGACTGAAATTCATTTGGTGTGCTCAGACATATCTGATATATTTGACTAAATATAAAAATACTGTATATCATAACTTTTCTTACCATGTTCAGTCATCATTTATGCTAAAACCCAGAATCATCTACCTCTGCATATTGTTATTTTACTAGGCAAGGGAAAGCAGGTAGGAAATGGCTGCCACATCTAAAAATATCCCTGTTAATGTAATTAAAAGAAAATTATGTGCTTTTAAAATTTGGGAATGATAAGGACACATGTTAGCACTAAGAAAGAAAATAAACCCCACCATTTGCTCATACCAGAGAAGCAATGTCACAGGCAAACCATTTAAGAAACACTGTCCAAGAGCTTGTCTTCTGATAGAGCTGGACAACTGCATGGGATCTAAAAATGCTCTTCAAACACAAGTGTAATCGACAAACACCAGTGAGCCTCCTCTGGGAGGCAGCTCAGGCATTCAGCTGGCATTCAGCTGGCAAGTCACATTTAGCTTGGCCTCGCATCATGCGAGGGGCTGGAGCAATCCCCTTACAACTCCTGCGTCTCTTTCATTCATTTCTCCCTCCTGTTGGAAGAGGTGGCAGGGTTTCTCTAACTAGTGTTATACTTTCCAACACAACTCCCAAGGTGCCTGTAACCTTGGCATTAGCTAATGAACTCTGCATGTTCTTCAGTTGCAAAATCCAAGGCTTCCCAACTCCCTTCTTTATTCCATACCTCTTGAAAGAGGGATTTCTTAGCTGGATTCTCTCACTTCGTCCTTCTATGAAATGTGGTATTTGTAACCAATGCCAAAGCAAAGTTTTTTCTAGCGTCTCAGTTGGCTGGAGACATAAAGACATATTTTGTCTAAGTACTATGAGCCACTTCCTGATCTCATTTACAGCAGCGCGTATCCAAGTCAGCTAGAGAAATTACACTATGTAAAACCAGTCTCAGACAGGTCGCATTCTGGCTTTGAGTATTCAAATGATTTGTTTGAAACAACTGCCTTATTAAAATAGCTAATGACTGTCTCCTGCTTCAAAACCAAAGACAAATCTTGGTTAGAAGCAGTGAATGAGAATGTTAAGTGGCAATCTAGATAGACAACAGCTGAATTCCCAGGAACCTTCTTATTTGTAAATCCAGTTGCTTTGTAATGAAGAGATCTACCCTTAAAAATAAATAATCAATGTTGAGGCGTAAGTCTGTTGGTGGCTTTACAGCCTCTCTGTGGCAGCTGCAGTTACAGAATTTCCAAATATGCTCTGGTTCTTGGAGAGACTTATTAGCAGCAGTTTTATCTTTATGGCTAAAAAATATCTGTATTTTATGCTCACGAAAGGTGCCAGCTCAGGGTTTTTTTGTTGTTTTGGGGTTTGGGTGGGGTTTTTTTAAAACAGAAGAAGTATCTGTAGATCAAGCGGAGCAATGGCATGAGCATCCCAATGTTGTTGTTCTTCCAGTGTGATCTGAAATTAACTTTGTATGACAGCACCCAGGGCAGGAGAGCACACATAACTGTCAGGCTCCAGTTCTGGGCTGGGACATAGGCGTGGGAAGAAATAGAAGGCAACATTATGACAGAGGCAGATAGCAGAGCCAGTACAATGAAAATGATTTGTATTTGCACCAGGTAATTCCAGCCTATGGAATTCCTGGAAGCCACTGTGAGACAAAGACTAGATTTTAATCTCTGTATGTTTGGGATAGATGTGTCTATATACATTTGAAATATCCCTTTGAGTATTTCTATTGATATAGGCTAGTAAGAAACTGAATTTGTCCCGCCACCTGCAGATGTCTGCCCTTCGGCCATGCCACGTGGTCCAATCCTGTCTTCACCTGACTTTTAGAAGTGACAAGTATGAGCCTTATCTGAAATCTTTACCTAGAAATAGGGTCAAAGGAAATCACCAGCACTGAAAGATGAACTAGGATGTCTTATACCAGCCTATCTAACAACTGTTCAAGCTGGAAGATTACCATCAGGCAAGGATCAGTATCTTTGTGCAGTGAAAATCTTTCAGATACTAGAACTGGCTAGTTGAGTTCCGTGTTGGGCCGCAGCTGACTCCCACCTCCGTGTTTCCCAGTTCTGCAGGCGGGGAGTGTAGCTCTGGATCTGGACCAACGCTACATCCTCCAACAAGGGTGCATGCATGTAAAATTCCCTGGCTCTGGGAATGGGTACTTTGCATCTGGTTATACAAAGACTATTAATGCACTGAAAGATGAGCAACAATTCAAACTTTATACAGAGATGACCTACACCAATACTCACTAGATCCTAGCAAGCAGCTTGCAGTTACTTTATAACAGCATGCTATAAAGTACAGTGTAAGAACATCCCAATTAACAGCTTATCTTGGGACATGACTGTTGCAAACAGACCACTGACTGAAAAAATGGGGGTCTGTTTCTTTTTGCAGCCCTACCAGGTAAGCCCCATCACTCAAGAAGCAGACAGTAAAGAATACTGTATATTGGTGAAATCTGAACACCTTCCATTCTTTATAGGTGTACCTGAGCTTCTTCCCTGATTCCTTCATATTCCACCCTCATTTTCTTCTGAACATCCTCATCAACGCTGGGGTCACCTATCCTGTTGAACAAGGAAGCAGCTTCCTCTAGCAGCCTTTCCAGCAGGACTGACTGATTTAAGACATCATTCAGCAGAACCTGAGCATGGCTCAGCTGCCACTGCTTCTCCTTTAAGCCAAGCTGCAACTCAATGTCAGGCTCCAAGGTCACCCTCATGTTGTGAATCCATGCGTAAAACTCATCTTGGGCTTTCAGGTACTCACTCCAGTGCAGCCAGACCCACTCAATACGGCTGTTGGGGAGAGCAAGAGAGATGAGTTAGATGAAATTATGTTGGGAGCAGTGGAGACTGGCAAGCTCAAAAGGCCATCAAAGCAAAGGACAAGGTTCTCAGCAATTTTAATCTGCTCGGACTTCAGAAGGTCAGGATTCATTTCCGAGGACCTCCCTGCTCAGGGAGGAAATATTCTGTAACAGGTCCCTGTGCCTGGCAGAACTCATCATTCAAGACCATGAGATGGGCTGGCTGTGAGGGGAGAGAGCACTGAGGTCCCACCGACCCTCTCTCCCTGCACAGTCCCCCACATGCTCAAGGGACTGGGATTAGCAGTGATTGCCATCTACAGTCCAGACAGCAGAGAAAGGCAGGAAGCACTTTATGAAAGCACTGGATGAGACAACTGCCTCAACACACCAAATAGCAAAGAGTATGTTTGTCTTACCTGTGACAGTGAGTAATGTATATGGCTGTCTCTTCCCACAAGGCTTTAATGTCTTTCAGTTTAGATAGTACCTCATGCTTCTTATCCTCACCGATGCTGCGAAGAGCAGCATCTGCCTTCGCAAGAATCACGTCCATTTTCAAGCTGCCTTCTGGTTCCAGCGCACGTATTTTCTATGAGAAAAACAAATGAGACTGAAAGCCTGACAAGAAAGCAAGCGTAATTGTTGCCATTTAAACTTCGTTTTCACCCAGGAATCATGAAGTCCCTGCTGCAAAGCTTGTCCTGAACAGAAATATGAACTTCTCTTCAGATTTGTTTATTCTTAAACATCCTAAAGGATTCAACTGAATTGAAAACCACGCAGCGATTGAAAAACATTTTAAATTAGCTACAGAAAACAGATCATCTTCTATCAAATATCTGTGGCTGTGTTTTCATTTCAGTTATAAAGTTATGGCACTATGTTGCCACATACCAGTTGTTCTCCCCCACCCACCAAAGAGTGTAGAGGTGATCTCCACAGGGTACACTGCAATGTCTCAATTTTAAGCTCTACTATAAGAAATCATGAAGCATATTAAAAAGGCTTCCTATTGCAAATAAAAGTTGGCTCAGAACACAAGCCAAGAGAAATTAACTAGTGGAATTTTCTGCCTGCTACCAACTTTTGCTTTGACCCTAAATTGCTAAGTTATGAATTGGTGAAAACGTGTATCTTACACAAACTGGAATGCCAGGAACTGAAAGTTTGGCCATCTAATTTTAAGTAGATTCTCTTCCTCTACCCAGAGATGGAAAATCAGCACAACTTCTGTAAAATGTAACAGATTAATTATGTCCTGATTTAGATGTCAGCTATCAGCATCACTTTATCCAAATTTCTGACACCATCAGATTAGCTATTCTTGCTGTTCTTCCACAAACTCCTGGCAAACTGCAGGCTCTCAAGTTTGAAGGAAAAGGCTTCTATAATGAAAACACTGAGAGGTTCAAAATCAGCAACTGCTTTTGGAAAGATTAGGCCCATGGGATTTGTTCAAAGAAATCTCGTCAGTTATTGCAAAGGTGAGACCAAATCACAGGCCTTTGCATTTCCAGTCTCACATTCTGGGAAAAGACTGTTCTTTTGGCATGTACACAGCACATGTCTACACATGTGACGTACAAACAGGTGTTTGGACGAACTATCTACTATGAAAAGCGTGATTAAAAGAATCATGGAAAGCAGGGCAAAGGGTAGGTCAGAGAAAGAAAATAAAAGCCATAGCTATCACCCGACAGGAAAAATTTAAGAGTAAAGCTGTATTCTAAGCCTGACATTTTTCCAGCAAGTGAAAGCAAACAACAGCTGGAGAGAAAGCATAGAATCATAGAATCATAGAATCGTTAAGGTTCGAAAAGACCCTTAAGATCATCGAGTCCAACCGTTAACCTAGCACTGCCAAGTCCACCACTAAACCATGTCCCTAAGCACCACATCTACCTGTCTTTTAAATACCTCCAGGGATGGAGACTGAACCACTTCCCTGGGCAGCCTGGTCCAGTGCTTGACCACCCTCTCGGTGAAGAAGTTTTTCCTAATATCTAACCCAAACCTCCCCTGGCACAGCTTGAGGCTGTTTCCTCTTGTCCTATCACTCGTTACTAGGGAGAAGAGACCGACCCCCACCTCGCTACAGCCTCCTTTCAGGTAGTTGTGGAGAGCAATAAGGTCTCCCCTCAGCCTCCTCTTCTCCAGGCTAAACAACCCCAGCTCCCTCAGCCGCTCCTCGTCAGACTTGTGCTCTAGACCCTTCACCAGCTTTGTTTCCCTGCTTTGGACACGCTCCAGCACCGCGATGTCCTTCTTGTAGTGAGGGGCCCAAAACTGAACACAGTACTCGAGGTGCGGCCTCACCAGTGCCGAGTACAGGGGCACTGTCACCTCCCTGGTCCTGCTGGCCACACTATTCTTGATACAGGCCAGGATGACATTGGCCCACTTGGCCACCTGAGCACACTGCTGGCTCATGTTCAGGCGGCTGTCAACCAACACCCCCAGGTCCTTTTCTGCCAGGCAGCTCTCCAGCCACTCTTCCCCACGCCTGTAGCGTTGCACGGGGTTGTTGTGACTCAAGTGCAGGACTCGGCACTGAGCCTTGTTGAATCTCATGCAGTTGGCCCTGGCCCAATGATCCAGCCTGTACAGCAGTGGCTGTACAGGCATTTTTCTTTTTCAAATCTATTTTTTAGGTGATTGCTATCTTTGGCTGGCATTTTCTTTAACAAATTAACAGAAAATAAACCACAGGAAGGAAGCATGAAAAAAAATACAAGCCAGATGCAAAAAAGGAACTGCAAAATGATCACTGGATTTGAAAAGAGCCAATAGGTGAAGCAGTGAGAACATCACAAGGAGACATGAGCTAGACAGGGAAGCCAGGCCCAGAAAGGAGGCAGGACGAGGGAGCAGAAGGTGGATAAGGTACACACAGGAAGAGAGAACAGACACTTGTTAATCTCTAGAATGATGAATTCCCAAAATCTGAATTGAAGAAAATCTTCTAACATGATTTTGTGCATGTTATAGACCTCCTCCAAAGCCCACAGAAGTCAGCAGCCTTCAGTTCAGGCCATATTAAATCACCACAAACCTCTAAACCTTGCATCTGGTTATCTCTGCCATGAATGCATCCCCTTTGCCAAACTACCGCTCTCCCTGCTCAAGTTCCTGTGTTTCTTGCATGTTTTTTGAGACTGTACATATCATTGTTTCCCATACAAAAGGAAAGGGTGAAAATAATTTAAGGGCAGAAATAAATCTATAGAGCAAGAGGAAATACTTCAGATTTTCATGACTGAAATGCAAGTCTAACCATCATCCATCACTCTGTGAACAGTGTCTATATTATGCCAGAGGCAAGATCCAGCCTCCAATGAGCCACAGTTAAGGAAAAAAGGCTGAAGACATCGCCGTACCATCATGTAAACTACCTTGTCCTCCATGTAAGCCTGCAATGGTTTTTTTTGGAGTTGTTAAACTTCAGAAGAGGCACTCCAAACATGAGTAGACACAAAAAAAGAAAGACTTTTGGGTAAAAAATGATGGAAAAGATATGGCCATTTAATGTAAAGAACAGACTAGTTGGAACTAAAGGTAATACAAGTATAAAAATAGTTTTAATGTTAATCATAGAAATACCTCCACTCCCTCTAATCATGAATGGCAGAGATGGGACAAACAGGAGTGTTTCATTCTCTGAGATTACAAGAACAAGATAACATCTAATAAAACCGAAGTTAATGAATGTGAAATCACTGTAAGAGAGCAGGCACAATCTGCAATGGGATCTCTATGAGAAGAGTTATACAAGAGATTAAATAAGAACAGAAAAAAAAAAAGAAAACATTTACCTTTTCATTAGACAGATTATAAAGGGGAGCTGTAAACCCTGTTATCATCAGGGTTTATAGAAAAGGACAAGGGGATTACTCTAGAACAGCCCATTACTAGGACACTGCAATCTTTCTCTATCAGTGCCAGAGTCCTGGAGCAGACAGAACACTAATGTGATCTGATTCTCTCATGCTACATGCTGGACTTCTGCAAATCACTATCTGGTTATTTCAAGCAGCGACTCAATTGTTTCAGGTTTGAGCATGCTCATAGGAGAGTGTAAACATTTTAACCTGCCAAACCTGCTGCTAGTCTTCCAAATCAATCTGAAAAGCTTGGAAACCCGTGATATCAAATTGCCATCCTCTTTTTCTACAATGTCTGTAAACATTTTACAGATGGAAAAATTAGAAAGAATACTGACGTAAACCCATCCACACAGGACCAATATTCCAGCAAGCAGAGGCAGCTGATAGTTTGCTAATGGAAAACTCCAGAGCTCACAGCAATAACTGCTGTAACAATGGCAGCAGTGACAGCCATCTCTGAACCAGTACATCACTCTTCCCTTACCTCAGTCTCTCTCAGTCTGGCTTCTAGGGCAGACCGAGGTCCCTTGGTGTTGTCATTGATCCTCAGTCTCTCTTGGATGGCCTTCATCCAAGCTTCTGCGTTCTCCACGCTACTGTCAAATTCATCCTGTAGCTGCTGAGTCATTGCATTCGAAGAAGCTGAAAGGATAAAAAACAGGGAAGTAAGCAGGTTTTGGTTAAGACCTAAACAGGAATGCATTCAAGGCAATCTAAAGGAGCAAGGCAGAAAAGCTAATGTTGTTGTGGCTTTCCTTTTTAATGATAATACCAAAAAATGTAGCAGTATCACGATTCAGTCGAGCACAGAGAACGCATTCACACTGCAGCTTTCCCAAATGAAAATATACCAGGAAACAAAAAGAAGGTGGGGAACTGTGGGAGGCTCCATTACAGTAAACAGATTTAATTCAAAGCTTTCAAATTAGATTAATCTGGTGTTTGTGGTGTATTCCAGATTGCCTACACGAATCATAAACACTTTCTGTCTCTTCCCAGAGCCTAGGCAGTACAAAACTCTCCCTGTGCCCTTCCAGAGCACTTCTTCAGCCCATGCTTAACTTAGAGGTATATAAACCCCTTAAAGCTGGTGAGATCAGGATCAGATGCTTAGGCCCTCAGTTAACTTGTTCTGCTGAGACCATGGAGAAGCTATCCGAATGCACGTGCAGTGAGTCTAGGACATACAGACACAATGGGAATCGGCCAGCAACCGCCAAGACAAAAAACTCACAAGCCATCACATGGGAATATCAACACTTACGGATTTCTTCGTTTGCCACCTCTTTTATTCCATACCAGGCTCTGAGCGTTTCATTTTCCCCTCCCTCTCTCTTGTTGCCCCTTCCCAATCAGTGGGTGGGTGTGATGGTAGCTTGCTCTGTTGATGTGCTCTTGTGTCTTCTCTGTTTAGAGCTAAGCTCTCTGCTGCCCATATGGCCTCCTCTGTGCTTGTACAATAGAGGAGAGCCATCCTACACTCGGCCTTAGGCACTGCCATACTCGACTAATAAGGATGAATCATAACAAAGCTCCCTGTAGGTCAGCTCCACTGAAGTGAACAGAGAGATAGCCATTGACATTAAATGGTTTTGGATCACATCCTACAGCTACTGCCAGCGAAGCAGTCAGTGTCTCATGTAAATTAAAATATTCTTCTTCTTTGTTATTGATCAATGAAATATTTTTGCAGCACAGAGTTTGAGGGTTAATTACTGAACTCAAGTTTGTTGTGCAGATTTCAGTTCCGCAGCAGCGCCCTCAGCTTCCATGCGACAATTCACGTGGAAGAAAGTGCTCGGTGTGAGAGGGAGAGCATGGCCCTTGGCGAAGCTGGACCAATGGTCTTTTGTAACCATTATAACTCTCAGCAGCTTACTCTTTACAGGGGAGAGTCATCCTGCCTCTGCCCACTGGCAGAAAGCTTCCCACCATCCCGCTGATGTTCCTGCATGAGGTGAAAGAATTCATGCAATATTGCATGTCCTCCCCCATAGCTCCCAGTGCATTTTCTTCCACATTACACCAGAGGAAACGAGACATTAGTGTTCGCAACACTGATGTCTGGCAACAGAAACAGTCTAAATTGTTGCTTCCCAGCCTTCAGCAGGCTTTATGCTCAACAGGTCCCAGAACAGCGCAAGAGAACTGCCCCTGCAGAGCAGCTACTGCCCCACCCACGGGGGTTACTGGAGCAGAGGACAGGCCAGACCTCCATGCGCAGACGAGTGGAGCTGCACTTCCATGGAAGAGGGAATTCCTCCCTAAGTGGGAGACGTCAGATGGGGCAGAATCCAAAGCTGTAACTCTCAGAGCTAGAAGACAGTTTTAAAAAGTGTGACCTCACCTTGGAAAGATTAAAGAATAGAACAGGATGTACTGGATTTAGTGAGGGTGGGGTGGCACGGGGCAGCTACTCCCTCTCTCATATAAAAAATATGACAGGCTATATAATTAAAGCTAAAATCATTGACTTACATCACAAGAGTCCTAAGGATGAAGCCAGCTAAAGAAGTAATGTTATTTTCAGTGGACTGCTAGATAGCTGTGTCTTTCTCCAACTATGACTGGTCTAGAACTGATGTTTCTGAACCATAATAATCCAACCCTTGGAAAAAAGCACATATCTCTTTGCAGCTGACTGATCAACTCATTTTCACATTAACATTTCTCATTATATCTGGCCAGCCATAGAGGGACTGTCCCCTACAACTCTCCCTGTTACATACATACATTTCTGGGCAAATAGGTTCTGAATGTGTGAGCGTAAGCTGTGGCGATTCCAGTTATGCTATTGTGAAACAAAAACTCATGGTACATTTGCTGGATACACTCTGATGAGGAGTGGCATTCATTTCCTAGGAAAGGTTTCTATTCATGGCAACATCCATATCATATTTAAAACTGGCTTCAGGACTCCAGTTATGGAGGAGCCAATAGAGAACATTACGTTATCGTAGTCCTATTTCTCACAAAAGTACAGGGCAATGAAACATTAACTATGTGGAAAACCTACTTTCATCTAACACGAAGAAAACCCCACTCACACTCTGCCCTCATGCTGCTCTCCTCTGAGCACAAGGATTTTCTGTCCAAAACCCACAGATACATGGACCACCATCCCACACACAGGCATTCCACGTAAGCAGCCAATGTAGGAAGCCATGAAAAATGTTATTTCAATATTAAGATCACCAGTTTGCAAAGGAAGAGAAGCACTTTGTTACTCCAACTGTCTGCATAACATCGTTGACTGATTTTGACCAAGTCATTCCTATACCTAGCACCATAAAGATGATCAAATTTAGCATGGACTCTGACCCAAGGCCCAGGCGGATTTCGTGGTAACCTTATGACCTGCAATACCTGACATGGGTTTGGGCTGCCTGCTGAGACAGACTTGTCCTGTCCTTCCTCTTTCCTCCCCGCTGGGCAGCCAGACCCTGGCTGAAGCAGTCAGCTACAGTGTCCCCAAATCTTTTGTTCTGGAACCTGCTCACCCTTCCCAGGCATTAAAGGCACAGGTTGATATCTGCAAGGAAAAAGTATGTTTTCTGATTCGTTTTCTGCTTGGGAGGAAGAACAGCTGTTGACTCTATCTGAAATTTGGCAATATCTGTCATTTCTTTGCAAATGCTCCTAAAGCTGGGATAAATGATTACTGGTTAAGTGTTAATGAATCAACAGTGTTTACACTATTTCTGCTGCATCATTGCAACTAAATTATTGAGCAATACTTCTGGACATGAAACACAGGGCTCTGATCAGTGCAAGAAATCCAAAGGAGACATAGCAGCTCCTGGAACAGACCTGAGCTGTTCAGCTGTGCAAAGCCAGCATTAACAGACCAACCTGCAACAGCAGCAGACCATTAGGGCCACCTGTACCATGGTGTGACAGCCCCCGTCCCAGGTCGCAGGCTCAGTCGCTAGGACCCACTCTGCCAGGGAAAGCCTCCCCGTAATCACAGGTGCGATCCTCTGAGCAATTTGTACAAAATTATTTTTAACATAGTAATTTTCAAATGCATGTAGCTGTTCAAAACAGCTTTTCATTTTAATGCCACTTGAATCGGTGTATTAATTCATACCGTGGAAGGCATATTTATACTGCAGAAAGTATTTAGCATCTCTATACATGTTACTAAATGAGGGTAATAACTATGCCTAAGAAATTCTGGCATAAATAATGAGATGCTGATCAAAACCAAGTTTTATTTGTCCAAATGCAATAACACAGTTACTTAGTAGAGGTAAGGAAGAAGCGTATTTCAGGGTGCTGAGCATAACTGACCCAGGACAGCTCCTGCAGCACGTCCAGAGGTTATAAAGCATGTTTCAGGAGCAGGAAAATATAAGACACAGATTAGCTCCAGAATCCTTTAGCTGAACCTCTCCACAACACTACTCTTCCTACCTTCTCTGAATCACCCTCCGTGGCCCCCAAAACACCGGCTGGCAGTGTCTGGGTAGGCACACATGTTTCAGTGCCACAGAGGGCACGATGCCTCAGCCCTCGCCCAGTTGCTTTGCCAGACCCACTGCACACCCGCAGCACAAGCAGGGCTTGTACTGGGCCACCTGTGGCTCAGTTACCATGCACAGCATACCTGCACCTTTGGAACAGGGAAAGATGAACTCCTGTGGCAACACACACCTGTCTCAAGGCAGCATCACTCCTCTCCCCCTCTTTCATCCAGGCACAAAACCATTTAGCGAGGAGGGAAGTCAGAGGACTGTGACCCACCGCCTGTTTCCAAACTCCCAGAGAAGGGGCAGCTGGCAAGGCCCCGGGGGCACACACACTGTCCCCCTAGCTTGTCCATGGGCCAAAGGCTCAATACCCCAACATGAATTAATGAGATCCAAAGCAACAGCAAGCTGCGTTTTGCTTATAAAATCTTCTCAGCTCCTGAGCTATGCCCCCTTTCTGTTAGGCTGAAGAGAAGAGATACAGAGGCAGCCTTATATCAGCTCTGGTCTTGGAGCTGTCTCGCTGAAAGAGCAGATAAATTGATTAGCTGACTGCTCTGCCTTATAGTTCTTGGAGCCACTACATGGTAGCAGTGCCATTGAGGGATGTGGAGATGCCTGGGTCTCCACGGCAGACCCTGAGACAGTGAAAGGCACAGGTCATCCTTCATGGGATCCACCCAGCACTTGCGGGGACAAATTTCTCTGAGCCCTTCTTCCTTAAGTACAGCTACTTCAGCAATCTTTCTAGTGCATCTAATAACTCTCACTAGGGTATTGTGAGATTTACTTATTTAATATTTGTAATGCACTACTGAGAGCTTTTAAAGTTATTTTGCAAGAGTGTTGTCTTTTTGTTAGGATTATCCTATCATTTTGCAGTGTTTCCTAACGTACTATTTTCTGTCTGCCAAGTCATGCTGCTTTTAAAAAAACAAAACAAAACAAAACAAAACAAACTTCTTAAAACGTTTCTCACAACCACTCCCATTTTAAACATTCTTTTAAACCCTACATTTTTACAACACAGGCTTTAAAATGGTTTCAATATGTCTTAGATTCCCATATTCATATACTACTTGACTAGTTTCCAGAACCCAGTTCTTACAAAAACAAAAGTACAAAAATGCTCCAGGAAATTCAAATCATTCATTAGGGAGACCGTTTTCCAATTATTG
Organism: Nipponia nippon; assembly: GCF_047370975.1. Lineage (NCBI taxonomy): Eukaryota > Metazoa > Chordata > Aves > Pelecaniformes > Threskiornithidae > Nipponia > Nipponia nippon. The sequence continues at coordinate 15,696,524 of NW_028262302.1, forward strand.
AAATCCTTCAAACTTTTCATAACCCTTTACATTTGGTTCTGGGATTGAACGTGGAAAAAAAAGATTTAAAAAAAAAAACACTGGACTGTGTCAAATTTTATACAAATGCATGAGTGTGGAAGCAATTTTAGTTCTGGGAATTGTATCTGGGATAATTTAATAACTTTTCGGGTTCCCTGGATACTGTAAAGAGAGCTCAGAGAAGGAGCAGAGCTGGGCAGCTCTGACCGGTCTGCTTCAGGCTGGAGCGGAGGGTCAGTCGTTGGCACAAATCACAGAGAGGCAAAGCACTGACCGTTGTCTTTCCAAAGCTGAATATTCTTGGTCTACTCCAGGAGGAGCTATTTTGAATCATGTTACCAGTAGCTGATGCTTTGCCAGCCAAGGGACTGGAAGCCTCCGAAGAGCCGCACCCACATAGAAAAGAGTTAAACCGCCTGAGTAGGTGCAGAAGCCCTCAAGGTTGCAAATAAAAGGTGTAGTTATTTCCAGCATAATCTTTTAGAGGCTCAAAACATTAATCCTATCACCTTGGCCATCTTCCAACACAGCCTTTTCCTGTGTTATTTGCAGTGAATGTTTATGACAGTCAGCAATTGTTTGCCCTAATTAATGAGCTAGAGAATAAATAGTTTTTTGGAATAAACACATCCATATCCTAGCTACAAGCATCCCCTTCAACCAAGGAACGCTAACATCATGAGCACATACAGCACTCATGCATATCATAACCATTTCCTTTCCCTTACAAAACAATCCATAGGAAGCCTATGGCTAATGTAAGACATTCTGCCACAACATGATCACACCTGACCATTTTCTATCTATTTGATACAAAAACCTGAAAAGCAGACAGAAAAAATTGTTTGTCAGACATGCTTTGCACAGCGTAATTTTTTCAACCATTTGTTTAAAGATTAATTTCAGACTTTGGTGAGAGCCAGTGCAAATGGGTCTCTTTTTGCTTTATGAGAATGCTGTGGAAAATTCATAATTTCCAGGTCTAAAAAAAAACATTTCCTAAAAAGAAATCAAAATTATAAAATAGTTCTATTTCTGAATGGAATCATCATGTGCAAGTAAGGCAGAGCTGGGTCCCGGGGCTCTCTTCCCTTTTAGTATCAGGAATGACAATCAGTAGATCTGACCACAGCATTTTTAGTTTCGATATTTTAATCTTCAAGTGGTTTGGGAGCAAAAAGTATAGGTGAGGACTCTTAATTACAAATCTCTCCCCACTCCATACACTCCACAAACACACTTCTGCGTTCCCAGGTCACTCTATGAGACAGGCTGGTCTACCATGATTCAACTAGATAAGTAAAATGAAGGGTTTAGTACTGGTCTAGAATTCCTTTTTACCACCAGTGAGACAGCGTATCTGTATTGGATATCTGTCTGGTTTAGACTTTGATCTTCTTTCCCCACATTATTGATGTATTAAACAATCTTTAGAGCATTTATTCATTCAGCCACCCCAGGGAGTTAGGCTATCTCTACCCCCTTTATAGGTAACACCTCAGGTTCAAAGGCACTTTGTTTCTTGCCTCTAGGCAATAAGGAAATACTTGAAAGGACAAGAACAAAATTGGTAATTCAAGTAATAAACACTGCAGACCGTGATTTTCAACCTTTTCTGATAGGTATACCTTCAAGTGTCTCTACAGAGATGCACATCTCTGTTTAGTGACTTTAAACTTAATGACAATGGAGCAGATCATCTTGAGTGCCATTACATGGCATGTACGGGACAACCAGGGGATCAGGCCGTCAGCATGGGTTTATGAAAGGCAGGTCCTGCTTGACTAACCTGGTCTCCTTGTATGACAAGGTGACCCGCTTAGTGCATGAGGGAAAGGCTGTGGATGTTGTCTACTTGGACTTTAATAAGGCCTTTGACATGGTTTCCCACAGCATCCTCCTGAAGAAACTGGCTGCTCATGGCTTGGACGAGTATACTCTTTGCTGGGTAAAAAACTGGACGGGCCTAAAGAGTTGTTGTGAATGGAGTTAAATCCAGTTGGTGGCTGGTTGCAAGTGGTGTTCCCCAGGGCTCCAGCATTGGGGCCACTCCTGTTTAATACCTGTATCAACGATCTGGATGAGGAGATCCAGTGCACCCTCAGTAAGTTTGCAGGCGACACCAAGTTGGGCAGGAGTGTTGATCTGCTGGAGGGTAGGAAGGCCCTACAGAGGGCAGGCTGGATCGATGGGCCGAGGCCAGTTCTATGAAGTTCAACAAGGCTCAGTTCTGGGTCCTGCACTTGGGTCACAACAATCCCATGCAATGCTACAGGCTTGGGGAAGAGTGGCTGGAGAGCTGCCTGGCAGAAAAGGACCTGGGGGTGCTGGTCAACAGTCGGCTGAATATGAGCCAGCAGTGAGCCCAGGGGGCCAAGAAGGCCAATAGCATCCTGGCTTGTGTCAGGAATAGCGTGGCCAGCAGGACCAGAGAGATGATAGTGCCCCGTACTCGGCACTGGTGAGGCCACACCTTGAGTACTGCGTTCAGTTTTGGGCCCCTCACTACAAGAAGGACATCGCGGTGCTGGAGTGTGTCCAGAGAAGGGCAACGAAGCTGGTGAAGGATCTAGAGAACAGGCCATATGAGGAGCGGCTGAGGGAGCTGGGGTTGTTTAGTCTGGAGAAGAGGAGGCTGAGGGGAGACCTTATTGCTCTCCACAACTACCTGAAAGGAGGTTGTAGCAAGGTTGGGGGTCAGTCTCTTCTCCCAAGTAACAAGCAATAGGACTAGAGGAAATGGCTTCATGTCACACCAGGGGAGGTTTAGGTTGGATATTAGGAAAAATTTCTTCACTGAAAGAGTAGTCAGGCACTGGAACAGGCTGCCCAGGGAAGTGGTTGAGTCCCCACCCCTGAAGGTGCTTAAAAGATGTGTAGATGTGGTGCTTTGGGACATAGTTTAGTGGTGAACTTGGCAGTGCTAGGATAACAGTTGGACTTGATCTTAAAGGTCTTTTCCAACCTAAACAATTCTATGATTCTATAACAAGAGGCCTGCTTTTCCTAGTTACTGTTCACAGACTCTTTAGCCTGGGGAATCACAGGTTAAACACCTCTGGTCTAAAACTTCATCAGAGATTCTTCAGATACAGGGTATCTGCTCTGGCAGTTTCCCCTGGAGGGTACCTGCGGGCTTACCAGCAGTCCACATCTTCTGAATTTGTTCCCAGCTGCTGAAGTAGGCTAGGTTTCAGCTTTGCTCCACTTCCTAAGAGTTTTAGCATCAGTCAGCCAACGAAAAAGCACTGCAAGCCAATAGCATTAGTCTCACAGCCTCTGGAGGCTAGAATTTATGTATTTTAATTATCTCCCCCTTGTCCCACAGACTGTACGATCCCTCAGTACTGGGTGCCAGTCACAGCACTGATATACTGACTAATCAACCTCTGTGGTATCTGCCTCTTAGCTACAGATCAGTGAAAAATTCAGAGTGAATAATGTATCTGATAAATCATTCCTCTGGTCACATATTGTGTATGGACAATCTCATTTTCTTAAAGGTGTGGTTATTCCTAACTATGTGCCAAATATGTTCTGCAAATTAGTTTTGCTCTGTAGACTATTCCCAAGTAATTCTTCCTTGTGATTCTTAATAGCCGAGCTGCACTGCTTAATTCTGGTTTGGCATCACAACCCTAGTAAGAAATTGTCCATCTTCCCTGACTGGCTGGCAACAGCGCCGCTCGTTGGCGTGCAGTTTGTCACACAGTAACTCCCGAGGGCCATTTTAATAATCAATGTGTTAAGCCATGTACGAAGAGCATGCTTTCACAGCACCCTGCAGTGAGCAGAAGTGCCCTACAGTTAAAAGGATAATACCTCTGACCCCAAGAGATTACAGAGCACATGTCAGAAGGGGTTCAGCGACGAAAGCAGGGCATCAGTGTGTACTTAGGGACATGGAGTGGTGGACGGAAGAAAGGGCTGTTGGATACTGCAGCTGCATTTCCAGTGCTCTGTGCAAGCTGTGGTGGCTCCACCACCCATGTCCCCCGCCACCCCCTGAAGCCAGAGATACTCAGAAAAAGATCCTCCAGCCCTGCTCGAGCATGTGGCCTCAGCATGGGGCCTGCAAGCACACTGGGACTCAGAAGTGTGTCTCACACAAGGAGAGAGGGTTCATTGCACCAAACCTCAGGCTGTCAGTGGGACACCTTGAGCTAGGAGCCCCGCAATTCCCTGGGGAGTCAGTGCGAGAGAGGGGCACTTGCAAGCAAGGATCCATGCCAGAGGTGGGACAACTTGCCTTCTGAAGAATCCCATGTCCTGCAGAGGCTGACAATCATCATGTGGGTGCTCAGGGCTATGGGATGTACATCTGTCTACAAGCCTGCATCCTTTCCTCTTCCACATCCTTTCCTCTTCCATGTAACTGTTCCACATTTGGATCTAGGGGTTTTTGCACGTACAATTTTTTTTCCTCTTACAAAACTGTTGTTAAATTCGACCATCAGTCAAATGCCTCTGCCTCTGAGTGAGCAATTGTGTGCAACCTGGGAGCACTAAGCACACAGCTTTTAAAATAATAAACCTTCTAAGTCAAGTATTTACTAGAAACATTTGTTAGAAATAGTCATTTGCAAGTACTTAACAAGTATACTCTAAGGGCACAGTATCTTTTGTCCCCTTTAGAAGAACAGCTGAAGGACTAATTCCCCAAAACATAAGATTTCTCAGATATATCTTTCAAAACATTATCACTAGGATGAGGTGAATGAGATATTTACATGGAAAAAGTGAGACTCACTGGAATAAAAAAAAAAAAGTATCTAGCAAGTGGGGCAATACTAATTTTAAATACTGAAGTTGTTGATTAAAATAAATGAGTGATTTTCAGGGGATCAAAGCACATGATTATGGACAAAATAGCAGATTTCAATTTATATGGAACAGGAAGATCTGTTTATATAAAGAAAGAGAAAAATGACCACCGCAAGAGTTAAACCCTTGAAATGCTGTCAAAAACATAGAGCAGGGTAAGTAAAGCTAGACTTAAACAGCCAGCACTCTGGACATGATTTAAAGTAATAGTTGCACTAAGCTGATAATGCCAGGCTTTATATTGCAAAGTGGCACTGGTTTCTGTTCAGACAAACACACGGGCAAACAAGGCCTGCCTGTGTCCCAAACAAAATACACTACTGGAACTGCCAGCAACCTCATCCCCAAGCCCAGAAACAAAGTAGACCACTGCAAAACGGTCGATCTAATTAATTTTGAGTGGTTGAGAACATTTCTGGAATTCAATAAAACAGGCTGCTTTCTCGTGACTCATTTTTGCCTGAACTATTGCAGTTTCCATGTCTTCGTCACCCTCCCACTGTGAGTGCTCGCCAGGCACTGTGGGTTAAAGAGCAAGATCGCATCTCTGCTTTCAATTGCAAAGACCCCTCCCAGCAGCCGCTGGAGCACCAGCAGGATTTCGGTTCTGTGAAGAGACCAGCATCGCCACAACTCCAGTGCTCTGCGTAGCCCAGGATTTCACAACAGGGATGAAGAATGCCTCCGAGATGGAGCAGCAAAGCCTTTTTAGTAGTCTTTTTAGCCTGACTGAGGACTGAAGTCCTACGGTTTTTAAACCTAAAGGGGATTTGAACCTCCTCCTACGGAAATTAATCAAAACCAAAACCAAGAGTAAAGTGGCAGCAGGACCCAGCAGTGAGCCGCATTTGTCAGCAGTCCACCTCCAGCGAGGAGGACCAGAGAGTTATTTAAAGCTGCGATCACAGATAATTACCGTGCTGAGCAGTGAGAGTAAAGCCGATGCTTATTCTTCTCACTCTTACATCATCCACTTTTAATTACCTTTTAGAAATAGAATACTACAACAAACCAAAGCTCTTTTTTTTTTCCTGTGGACATGGGAAAAGATAAGGTAGCTCAGCTCTATTTAGACCCCAAAGGGACCTCAGGGCCTATTTCTTCTCAGCAACTTTGAAAATCCCACCTGAAATATTAGGGGACATATCCCTGGGGCTGCCAGTTGCCAGAGAGCTAATGCAGAGATACATTCAGCTGAGGACTTGCACACGCAGGCTGGCATATTTGACAAACGTTTCCTGACAAATGTGTCATAGCACTAACGATTCTCAAACACCTAAAATAAGGAAAAGGTGTAAAGACATCGATTTTTATAACCCCAGTGATACATAATTCTTCTACAAGGAGTAATATACATCATGGCACAAACTTAACTTTGATCTAAAAGAAATAATGAACTTTTCTAAGTATTCTGCAAGGCCATCTTTTAAAGATACCACAAACACTTGTTATATTTTAAAGGCATTTCATGTCACTGGAACTTTCCTCTGCTATTTCCTTTGAATTCATACATCAGGGCTCAGCAGGGACCTTGCTAAAGGCTGACTCAGAAAACAGGAGAAGCAGGTTATCACCTTCCTGGAGGAAAATGCATTCAACTCCATGATAGGGGACCACTGCTAAAGCACAGCACAACAGAGACTCCAATAATCAGACGTTTTGTGCGAAGGGCTCAATGAGCACAATATAAGCGACGATGCTAGATGCAAATTGTACTCCCTAATTAAAAAAAAATATTGAATTTCTTTAATCTCTTTTTAACTTACTGCATATACCCAGGCCATGTTTCAACAGTTTTATATGGGACCTTAAACGCACACTATTTAACAAACTTCAGGGAAGGGATCTCAGCCATCCCAATTTGGTGAATATTTTGGGGCTATAAAACCTGATATCATGTCTTGAGTAACAGGAACACTTCCAACAGGTACTCTTTCTATCAGCTTCACTGGCTGCCCCTTATCTCCAACACTTGTCATGAGCACCATGGCTGGGATATTTTCACTTCTTTTTTCTTGCCTTACATGAAGGAGTTCCCCATCCTGGCCTGCTGCTCACTAAACAGTTTATCAGGCCTTATTTCGTCACACAGGGCCCTCACCCTCGGATCCTCCCACCCTCTCCGCCAGCACCCTGCGACACTCGCACGGAGCAGGAGGCGAGGGCTTTCTCTGGGGACAAGCACACGAATGGGCTGGTCTTTGTGCGTGCCACCAGCAACCAGCAGGCTGCTGCCAGAGCAGCCACTTATTTCTGTCTCCTTTTCATTATGATTCAAATCCTTGAAATTTCAAGGAACTTAATATGTTTGACGCTTCTAACTCTCTGGCAAATTTAAGGGAAAGTGGAAAATGAGTTCAAAAAGTTATTAGGAGCCAAAAGATACAGACACGCCACAGGGTCACGACCATCTCACTTCCTTATGAAGTAAAAGTAACAAACGTTGCAAAAACCTTACCAAAATCTTGGGTATTCTGGAAAAAAGGGCAGGTAAAAGTATGCAGCGATTTCATCAAAGTTCCCTGATGGGTTTCCAGCACAGCAAGCGCAATCCAGCCTGGCCTGCGCTGGGCGTTACGACAGCGGTTTGGCACGGCTGGCAGCACGAGCAAGTCCGGCGAGAAGAGAAACCAGCGGCTTCCTCCTTACTCATGTCAGAGGCAGCACAGGATTTCCTCTCTGCCTCCTACCGCGTGGTAGGAGTGAAAGAGGGGATGACAATCTAAAGACATATCAGACCAGGGGAAAAAAAAAAGAAAAGAAAACCAGCGCAGCATGACGGCACTGTTTGAAAGGTAGGTAAGATTTAAATAGCAATAATCCCCAGAAACTATCTAGTTCAGGTCATCAACTAACAAGCTGGTTAATTCCTGTAAGGATTAATGCTTGAAATTATTATGCCTGACAGATGTTTGCTGAACAGCAATTAGTCCAGAATACGCAGCATGAAAACTAGCAAGAAGCAAAAGTGCAGACAGGTACATGTCAGAGCTGAGATTTTCAGAAAGCATTGGCTCAACCTCTCACATAATAATTTGCCTTTCTACACACTTTATCTTCTGCTTCTTTTTTACTCTTGGCTCCCTAGCAGGAGAATGCCTTCACAGACTGACACACTAATCTAGATTCTGCTCTCAGTTACAACTGAGCAACGTGAAGAAGCGGTTAGCTGGTATTTTCAGGCAATACCACGGCTGCACAATTTGGCTGAATGGAATACATTTTGTAGGTGTTAGCTGTCTCTCGTGATGGAGCACATGATGAAGTCTCCATTCCCGATTCCCCAAAACTATTGGAAAATATAAAGCGGCATTTTCCCTCAATTAATTATGATCCCTCTGAGTACGCCTGCTGTTAGACATTCAATGAAGGGAAACCCACTGGTTTGGTCTACCTGCCCACTGCTGTTTGCATCATCCTAATGGTGTAAATCTAGTTAATATATTCCAGGACCAAACCAGATCCCACTTACACTCAAGCTAGTGTAAATGCAAAGCAAGTCCATATGGCCAACAAATCTCTTTAGTTTTACAGTCGCCGTGTATCATAATCTGTACTACACTAAGCAGCATTTCCAGGATTACAATAAAAGTAAGGAGAAAAGATGGAGAAATCAGTGAAAACAAGATGTGGGGAAAAACATTGGTTCAAATTCTACTTCCAAATTAGAAGTTACAGATAGATACAAACGGGAATAAAACTATGAACCTCTCCACCCATTGCAGGGGCAGAATGAGGCAACAGAAGTGAACAGCATGGGGAAAAACTGAAGAGGAACAAAGATGGGATGAAAATCTAGGTGGAAGAACAACAGTGGGACAGAAATTGTCGATCAAGCTACCCCCATGAAGTTGCTAATACAGAGGATTAACTGAAGACCAGTAGCCTTAGCTGGGCTGTGATCCCCATGTGCAATGGTGACCCCAATGCAGCCAACTGAACACAGAATTTTGCCACCAATAGTGAAAAAAAACCCCAAGGGACAGAAGAGGAGGGACATCCTAGGAGGTAGCAATGTTGTCAGTGCCTCTGGAGAGGGAGCTGATATACCAGCTATTTTCCAACTGTCTTGTTAGCCTTTTGCTGACATGAACGATCCTTAGAAATGATAAGAACATCTCAAAACACATCAGCCTGAAGACTAAAATATACGATGCCTGGGGGAATGCAAACTGGAGAGCGGTCCATTTATCTGTAAGTCAAATCAGGGTTGTTTTAGGATTGTGTTGCTGTTTGAATGACGGAGTTTAAAATGCCTATAAATGAACACCTTCACACGCTTTTCCCCTGTTTTCTCTCTCCTATAGTAAATCCCATAGTCACTGTAAATTTGCCATAGTCCTGTTAAAAAAAAAAAAAAAAAAAAAGAGACTGAAACTACTAGTACTGAGGAAGCAGAGCATAGATGGCTAACATCAGCTATACACAGCAGCTTCTAAAACACAGTAAGAAGCAGTCTCTTTGGATGACTAACTGATGTCAGTAAAGATTAACCTTGCTCATTTTTACCCTAACAATACTATGGCATCATGAAACAGGATATATGTCTCATAACAAAGAACTCTAAAGTGAATGATAGTTTGCTTCGCTAACGGTCCGTAAAGGACTGTTTAGTGTTGCCAAGTTAAATGAACTTAGGGGAAAGGTAATTCCGGCAGGGGGAGATCAGGACCACCGACTCAAGGACCACCCATGCAAGAAACCCACCGACCCGAAAGATTAAGGAAGTAAAGGTCTCGAGAATCATAGTGAGCATGCGTAGTAATTTACATGGGAGGCGAAGAATTTTAACCAATCATTTAACAAAGTGACAATGAATATATATTAGATGATTGTATAAATAACTGTTAGTTTACATCAACGGTGTGCTGGTTTGTACCATGCACCCATATTTGCGCATTTACTTAATAAAGGAAAATACCTCGGCTCTGCGTGTGAATTGGGCAATGCACACCGGGTAATGGACCCAAGTTTTTGGGACAACATAACCTAGAAAGCAAAGGAGCCCAGCAGATACCCTGACGAGTACAGACAGCCACAAGCTGGAGGCAGCAATGAAAGGATCAAATTAACAGTCAGAAATGCAGCATTCCCCATAAAACTTTCAGTAAATTAGTATCAAAATGTATTTTAAATATATAAATCCTAGGTTAACACTTGAGCATAACTCCCTTTAGACCAAATTTGATTTTACATTTTTCCATATCTTGAAAGGAAACTGCAGTTTCAGCAAAATATTCCAAATGTTCCCACAACATCTGACCTGCCATTCCCTTCCTTCCCTAGGAACACTAGGGAACACTATTTTCAGTTTCAGCGAGGGATGAAACAGTGTTTTTCCCACTCTTCAGGCCAACTATCATTTCTGTTGTGGTAGTGGAAAGCATTTGAATGGCCCCTTCTTTAGCCTGACATCTCTGTGTTCAAATATGGATTCAATAACATCTGTAAGAAAACCAGCTGGATGATCTTAGATTACCTGACAGTCTGTAGGCACTGCAAAGGAAACGCGTATCTGCAAACCCAGTGCAGCTCATGGAGTTAAATGACTACATTGCCCCACTGATTAACCTACTGTACTTAAGTGATACGCTGGATAGACTGGCCTCATTGCCCACTAATTGTCTGCATCTTTGAAGAGCCAGTGATGATGTACCAGACCACTAACTGTTCAGGAGACTAATCGTCACCCCAGTAGGGTTACAAGGGTTATAAATTATACAGCGTTGTCTGAGCTCTGACAAAGTGCTATGAAACCTCTCAGGTAAGAAACAGAGCAGCAGTATAAAAAATTTTCTTCCAAGAAGACCGTTAGAACTGTGTGATATACTCTTACTGCTCTGCAGAGGCTCAGGTCCTAGCTGTGAACCAGCACTCCACCACGCTGCAGGTAGCACGTGTAGAGCAGTGGTGGCATCCCCAGTTCGCTGATGTTACTGCTGAGGCAGAAGAGAAGAAGCAGAATATGGATAGAGAGAGAGGGGGAACACACAGGAGCAGCAACGCAGAATTAGTCAGCGTGAAAAGCCACAGGCAGAGCAGCAGCTGTCTAATGGTTAACCATGGTCAAATTTCCATAGACATTGCAGCAAAAGAGTTTTAAGGAGGAATCTGGGGGATGGTCATGATGTGGATTTGGGAGACATTACACATGAGGACAAGACTGGGAGAAAAAGCATGAAACTGCTCAGCTGAAAGTCCACCAAGCGTTAGTGGAGGTTGGTATCATAGGCTGGCCAGAAGTGGAAGCTGCTCTCTCGGTAACAAATGAAATGCAGCAGGGGGATGTATGAGAATCAAAATTTCCATCTTCTGGGAAAGATCGCATTTCTAACTATATTTTAATTCTGAATTAAAATAACAATGGTATGAGAGGTCTCTCCATGCAATTGCTACTCCCCAAAGAATCTGGTTTGGAAATGCTGTGAAAGGACTTTTCAGAAAAGGAACACCCACACCAAGCATTCACGTTCCCCTAAGTACTTGGCTTGGAGGTACTGGCAGGGGCGGCACAGACAGGTGTCAGGTTCTTGGTTTCTCTTTCTGGTACAATTTCACTCTGCGTAAATAATGAATCATTATGCAGAACCTAATCATTAGGCAGAGCCTAATGATTCAGGTGTCCCACCTGCAAGCTGAGCATTTGAAAGATCAGGCTAAGGCAGTCGTTATGCTCTGTCCCATTCAACAAGAAAAAAAAAGTATTTTGACTTTACCAGTTAGCATGAAAAAACAAACAACCAACCAACCAAAATCCAAAAAACCCCACCCACCCACAAAACCAAGCCCTGAAAAATGTCAGATCTGATTTGAGCAAGACTAAAAGAACCAAGATGTGGGTTAGCTGCTGGTATATTTGCTTAGCTGAAAAAAACATCCATCTGCAAATCCCCAGACTAAGGTGTAACCTGCTAGTAGCAATAACCTAAAAGAGCTTCTCAAATACCAGAGTGATAGATGACACAGGAAGGGCACACTATAGAAAACAATTACACGTGGAGCACTAAGACAGCCTGTTAACACCCAGGTAAATTCCTCAGCACTGACTAACTACAACTATTCAACACTAGCAGGGCTTTAAAAAAAAAAAAACAAACAAACCAAAACAAACAAAAAGCCGTGACATCTGAAGTATTGGGATTAAATGTGTTCATGTAATTACTTACAAAAGTGTTTATAAGAAACACCTTCAGCTCTTTAATCAGACAGCAAATGCTACTTTGCAGACCAGAATGACAGTACCAGCCCTCCTCCATCATTACGTATTCTCACAATACAAAATAGCTGGACAAGCAAACAGCTGAGGTGAGAAACAAAGTAATGGTGAAGGCAAGAATATCTTTAGGGTTGCTAGTAGACCCATCCTAAGCACCCCTGGGTAAATGAGATCAGGTGGTTAAGGTTTACAAACATCATGACAAGGGATGCCTCTGAGTGAGCGTCTGAAAAAGGGGTATTTTGCAAATGGACAGATGTTCCTACCCATCTTCTACAGCAGTGGAGAAGGTACGTGGTGTTGCAGGCAAAACAGGGATGTGGGCAGCGAGGTCTAGGCTGATGGGTGGTGATGAAAGCTAGCCGTACTGTGGACAGCTGGCGCTGGCACAGCTATCACTGCCTCACACAACCTAGGGTGCAGGCAGCTGCCAGGCAATGCCAGGGACACGCTCCTGCTCCCTCACCTCCTTGCAGTAACTCTTCTCACTGCTTAAGTCCTCTCTTTCTCCCTTCTTCTTTGTCTCCCTAATTATCATTTTATTGATTCCACACTTGTATGTGAGCTTCTCTCAGGGCAGGGAACAATCATTTTGCGGATGTCCATAACGGGGCCATTTTTCAGACAAGGACCTTTAGTTCTGGACCAAGAGCTCAGTGCCAATGCCACTGTCTTCCAACTGAAGTGCTTCAGAAGAGAAGCACTCATACCTGGGGTTGGATTTGAAAAAAATCTGGGTAAAGAAATTAATTCTACACTGAAAGTGCCTTAAAAAATGAAGTAGTAGCTAGGGAACAAGGACACGAGTAAGGGGGAAGAGTTCTACAATACAGGGATTTGAAGCTTGTATGTTAAAAAACCTAAAAAAATAACAGAGATGCTTGAATTTTTTTCCCTTCTTCTAAGTTGAAGACATTTTCTATAGATTGCTCTCTCACACCAGCAGTATGGACCTGCTGACAGAACAACTAATGGAGTCGGCAGGTCTATAATCTGAGAATACAAGGGAAAAATCCCAGGCTCTGGTGAAGCCAAGGGCAATACTGTTACAGAGCCAAGATTTCTACCCTGACTCCTATGGACTTAAGAGACAAGGTAACAAGACATTTTTTCTTTGGGCGCTCTCTTTATCTGGCGATCTAAATTAACCCGAACACTCCTCTGGTGTTTACTGAGCCAGCATTGTTAGCTGTGCACTTCACACAAAGCCTGTGCTTAACCCGCTGCAGCTACAGACCATTTCTGCTGACGTACATAAGAAATATCACCTACATTTGTCAACCACTGTCATCTGCCATTCATATAACCACTTCCACATTTGCATGGAGACTGAAGAGCACTCACACAAAGAGCCTTTTGCATTAAGAAAAATCAGTCATCTAGGTTAAAGGAAATGCCCAGCCTGGGGAAGAACTGGCAGCTCCAAAGATTGGTTTCTCTTACTTATTCCCAGAATCTTTAAGGCACAGACATATTTCATCACATGACCCTGCCTTCCCATCTAACTGACTTGAAAACGCAGCAGGTACGTCAGTGCCTCTACGCTTTCCACCTGCAGCTTCCCTGAACTTCTTCAGGCTGTACCGAAAACAGGGTACAAAGCCTGGATAAAGACCAGCTGTTACATCTCTTAGGCTACTCCTCAGTCAGAGGCAACATGTATTTTTCTGCTAGGATTGCCTCTTTATAATGGCAGGAAAATAAAAGACAAGCATGCAAAGCTTTAAATCACATATCACTTCTATGTAAGGTGGAGAGAAAACACAGACAAAAGTAACCCTACACTTTTTGTTACAGCTTAATTTTTTTATTGCTGTTTTGTCAGTCCAGCTGAGTGAGTAGGTGAGTCAGTGTGTGAGATGATCTTCTAGGGTAAAAGCTCCAGTCCTGTTGGGTTTTAAATAAACCCAAGTATCCAGATTCACTATGGGTGGTTTACTCTGTCTCACCCATGACACCCTACAACCTAGTACCTACAACACAGTTGCCACATACATCGAGTGTACCCTATGAGATGAGATGTTAGTGTCCCCGTTTCACAGATGGAGACACCGATGCTCTCAGCAGCATCTATCTTTCAAATGTAGCCTGCGACAGACAGTGTCAGACTCAACAACACATGAAGCATGCGACATCACCGGTCCCATTTTAAACCTCTGATTGTACATGCTCCTTCAACATCATTGAGCAAACCTGTGCCAGAGAACACGTCTCTTCTGAATCAGTCCAATGCATGAAGAGAAGGATGACCATGTGCTCAACAATATGCACTCACCGTGTATGTTGCTTGGGAGTCATGGATTAAGGCCTTGAAGACTATGCTGATTACTCAGCAGTGCTATGCAAACAGTTTCAGGAGAATTTGTGAGAACTCTGGTTGTATACGCCAGCCTGGATCAAAACAATACTTACAGGTACACTCGTTCTTGAAAATCAAGTATTTTCAAGGAGCCTTGACGAACATCTCTCACTCCATCAAAGATAACAACTTCCTGAATATTCTGTTATTTAGTCCCACGAGGCACGATACTGAAAGAGGTTACAAGGTGCTGTTACTCTCCAACAGTGGGAGGAACGTGCCTGGGAGAGGAAGCCTGCAAATTGGGCTACTGGTGAGACTTCTGTCACCCTTCCTGGCTCTGCCAATGAATTTTTGCATCCTCTGGGCATACACCACAGAATCACGTGCCTCACTTTGCTCAGCTATCCCACAGATACAGTAATATCCACCTGCCTCAAAGGAACCCAAAGGTTTTTGTTGGTCTTACTGCTGTTCTACTAAAGCCATTGGGGTTTTATTCTTATTATCATCATCAACTGCAAGGGCAGCAGCATGTAGCCCTATGCAAAGTGTTCCCAGGACTCCCTGGTGACAGGCACTTTATCTATTAAGTGTAGCAGTAAGTCCCCCAGCACAAGCTAACCCACATGGGCCTCTCATTCATCTTGTGCTCCCAAGTATTACTGTCACATTTCTGAAAAGGTTTTCTGCATAGCATAACTGTTAACAACTGCTATTTCACCTTTTAATACCACTAAACAAACACTAATCAAGAACAAAACAAGCAAGCCACAGCTTGATATCTGAATTCCAAGCAAATTACAATCTCACGGTTCTCCTTGTTTATAGCTACCTCCTTCAATTTCTTCCAGTACGTTACTTCACGCATCTGTTCAGTGAGATCCCAAGGCTGAGATTGCCACTGAATCCTCAGCCTGTTACAATCAAAGCAGAAATTCCCTTGAAATCCCTTGATGTGAAGGACTTCATATCAAGCCCACGTCTTCTGTTTAAGTGTAACATAGAAAAGATGCTTGTACCAACAGAGACATGAGAAGTCAGTTCTGCCAAAGGGAAACGAATGAGTCCACATCATCTTAAAAATCAATGCATTTTTCCTTGGATTACAATTAAGATGTGTGCACAGACAGAGACATCAAAGATGGCTTATTAATCTGACACGTGGTGTCAATAAGAATGCCCTTCCCTGTCAGATCCATTATCTTTATCTCAACATTGAGGTAGGGCCACTTCGGATAGCTGAAGTTAAATACCCCAGGGCCCACAACGCTGTGAGTCATTTTGTTGTAATACAGGCAGTACCACCTGGCAATTAAATTTATTAGCAATACACGGCCATACCGTGATAAACAACAGTTCACGCTACTTTGAGTCTACGAAGCAGTGACTCCAACAGCAATGTCTAACAGACAGCATGTTTACTGCTTGCCCTGGCTTCATCCAGTCGCAAGTCAGGATGTTGCAGAGTCATCAATTCTCGTGGAATGCAAGGACAGATTTGAAGCTCCAGCTCTGGAGAAGAGTGTGTAAGGAGAGATCCTTATGTACGGATCTCCACTTTCATTTAAAAAGACTCTGTTTCTTTAAAACTCTGACTGTTATGCCCTAAACAGTCAAACACTAAAGAACAAACAAGAAAAGTAAATTTTCAAACAAAAGAACAAAATTGTATTTAAGTTGATGCTGACAATACTGCAGCTGGTCATGGAAGAATTGTTATAAAAAAATTCTACCTTTCTAAATGCATATGCCAGTATCAGCTACAGGCAATGGAATTACATTTCAGACCAAAAATTTAGCAAAATTCAAGGATGTGTAGTTTGGGGTCTATCACTAATCAGTATCAGGCTGACTTTTAAAGTTTAAACACCAAGTTTTAAATACTTTTCCATTCTTCTTGTGTCATTTCAGTGTACTTTTATTTAATCAATATTAAAGGCACAAATCTTACCATTCAGTTGTTTGCAAAGAAGATCTGCATGATCAAAAAAGACCCTGAATACTTGCATTTTTAAATTTCACAGAATTTCTGTCAAATGAAGCCTGAGAAAGCTGAGACATTACTGACCGTCAGTAAGCATTACCTTAAGAGATATTTTTCTTGAAGAATAAAAGCATTCCACTGCCTGCGCTCCAAAGACTGCAGGAAGGTTTTCAGTCAGGCTCAAAGAGGTATTTAGGAATCTGGTATTTATTCCTGTTGATTTCAGGTGCCTGAATACCTTTGTCTTCATATAACTGTGCCACGTAAAAAAATCCCTTGCCAGTTATGCTCTCTGTTAACATTCCTGGAACTCAAGAATTTTTCTTGTTACTATGTGGCTTTTTCCTTTCACATACCTGAATTGCCAGGATTCACACTTAGCCCACAATCCTTACGTGAACATGTACAATGCAGTTGTAAAGGGACCTTTCCTAAGGACATCATCGCACCTGTATAGACAGTAGCTACCCCAGAACAAGTCTGCCAGGACAGGTCATAGCTGTGCCACGAAACCCCATCTACAGTTGACAAGGACTAACAGATTAAAAAAAACCCAAATACATCAAAACAAAAATCCAATATCTTGTCATTGCTATAAACGATCTGGGATTTGCCCTACCAGCTGCATCAAGGAATACATTATTCTGTGTCACAATGAGTGATCATCACTTTTGCTTGGTTTCAAGGCAATTATGCTTATATGATAACATTCAGTAACTCTTGAAACTGTTGGCCAATTTTGTCAAAATAAAATAGATCTGAAGACACTAGTTGAGATCATAGCCCTTCTGTACTTGATGTACTTGCGCAAATGTGTGCCTGGCAGAACAAAGACAGGAGCTGTGCCCTGGAGACGCAGCAAAGTAAAAACAAAGCGCTTTGTGACCAGCACAACTCAGGAAATCAGATCTCCTACAGAACTGCGTTCCTTGGTTGATTAAATGTTTACACTGAACTGTACTAAGATTTTCTGTTTCCATGTTCAAAATGCAATGCATCAAATTGGAGTTATTTATCTTTGAGATTTTGAGGGAGATGCCAATCCAGGGGCTTTCACCCAGAAAATCCTTCTCCTTTTCTCTTTACAACTTCATTTACACAGAATATCTTATTGCCAAATGGAGGCAGTCACATATGAATGTATCACTCAGTCACTAAGCTAAAAACTGGAGAAAACTGGCAAGTGTCTGACTCTAGACTTGCTTTTCTCTGTTGGTCTGTTTCTACAAAATTAGCAAGAACTTCATTACCTGGGTGCTGTTCTTCTTATGTCATACTTGCTTGAAACTGGGAAATGGAAATAAAATATTATTTAAAGGACAAATACCAAGATGCATGTGCATACACATATTAAAGGATGGCATAAACCTTGTTTCCAACAGAAGCTATGCTAAAAGATGAAGGCTAGTTATCTTTTTGAAGCTGCGATGCAGGTGCTAGGTTTGGAGCATCCCCTCAGGCAGTGAGTGGCATTGCTCTCCAAGGACACACGGATGCAGGTACGGCCACATCCTGAGGCTGAGCACCCACAGGTGTACACAGAGGTTTTCAGGATGATTTGGGAGCCACAGATAACTGGAGGGGCAAAGAAAAACGGCTTACACAAGAGGAAAAGCTAGACACTCTTTTCAATGTGTGGCCTTCATGCACTGACCTCAGAGGACACAGACACCAGGAACAGACTTTGAAGCACGGTAAAAGTCTTGACCAGGATGGGAGGGAAAGGAGGAGCAGTGAAATATGTGGCTGAGGGAAAGAACTGGAACTATCAGAAGTAGGAATACAAGAAGAGAGGCAAGCACCACGCTACCGCACCCTGAATGGTAGCTAAATCTGCCTTCGCTGGGAATTTGAGAGGACTCCGGATCTGATGATTCACAGAGAATGTGAAAACAGCACTGGGTGTAGGGGAAAGCTGGTTTTACACAGAGCCCATCAGCTTTGTCAGACTCCACTTCCTGACAGCTAGTTTGTAGGGAACAATGTTCCCGTGACTCACCAAAAGATGTCTGCTTCTCATTGAAATAGAAGTCGACATGGGACTGATTGCAGGGAGTTACATTTCCTTGAGATCCAACTGGCTCACACACTTGGCAACCATGGAGGCTGTGCCAAACTGATGTGCATTTCAACAACCCACAAATTTGAGACACTTTTAGCAAAAGAAGGAAAACATTGAAGGCAACCAATCAGCTTTTAAAGTTTTCTTGCATTTTTTAAATTCTTTCCCCAGAAAACAACCACTGTGTACAAAGATTTTCAAATAGCATGCAGCATGCCAAGGTCTTAAAAGTGACATCCAAAAGTAGCAGCAAGTAGCTGGTAAGAGTAGCACAGCGATATTATTTTTCATTAATGATTTAAGATAGCCAGGCTTAGATTTGAGGCAAAGGAGAAGGCAGGCATCCTGCTCTGATGAACTTGCAAAAGAAAGCAGTGTCTTGCAACCATCATTTTCACAATTAATCATCATATAGATTTGTAATTCCTGCAGATTTCAGTCTGTTTACTTATTTGAGTAGAGCTGTTTCTAGGAATAAAGTGTTCCTGGACAAAGACCTAAATTTCTGCAGGTCAAACCAATAAGGATTTGGGAATAAAAGAGATGGCAGAAACATGCATATGAGAAACCGAAGCCTTACTACACCTTTGGGTGGGGGTGTTTACATACAGAAGTTGTACAGTATCTAAAAATGAGGGAACCTTTCTAACTCTTTAGGAAGAGAAAGGGAGGCAAGGTCAGACCTGCTTAAGGGGAATCAGAGCTGAGCTTGGATATATTTAATAGATTTGAAGGGGAGAGAGGCTGGGGAAGGAGAAGAGAAGAAGGAGAACAGAAACTGCAGCAGAGTCCTGGCAGTGGGGACCGAGAGATGAAGAAATTTGACAGTAACGCTGAGCAACCGGCTTTGGCAAGAGCCTGACATCTGGGAAAGAAAAGTTGCAGAATGCAGTTGAACGCTTCCACCAGGCTGGTACTCATTCGCAGATGCGATTTTTTAAAAAGAAGTTAAATAAAAGGTTTTACCCGCTTAGCTTACATTATTTAGGGAGGTACGTTGCAATTACTGCAGCTACATTATTGTACATACCAGTGGTACCTAGGGAGCTCTCGTACTACCCAGGGAGCTCCCTCGGCGAGGACGAGCCCTGCCTGCGCTCCTGCTCCGCGGCCCCGGCCGCACCCGTTGCGGCCGTTACAGCGTGCGGCGGCACCACCAACCTGCGCGGCGGGGGCCGGCGGCGGGGCGGCCAGCCGGGGGGACGAGCCCAGGCGCGGCGGCTGCCAGGCGGGCGGCGGCGGCGGGGCCGAGCGGGGGCCGGTCGCCCGCTACCTTGACGGCGTTTCAGCCCGCCCGGCCGATCCCGGAGACGGAGGGACGCGGGCCGGGGCCGGAGGGCAGCGCCGAGCAACAGGAGGCGGGTCCGCGCTCGGGCGGGCTGTCAGTGAGGGGAGGCGAGGCGAGGCGAGCCTCCCCTGCGCTGCGCCGCCCTCCTTCCCCAGCGGGACGGGACAGGACGGGACGGGACGGGACGCCGCAATCCCAGGGCGCCGCCGCCTCACCGTTATTCCCCCCCACAGCGCCCCGAGCACCGGCAACAGGCCCCGAGCAGCGCCCCCGGCCGCGCCGCAGGCCCCTTCCCGCGGGCCGGCGCCCCACTCACCGCCGCGGCACCCGCCGCCGCCGCCGTTTCCCCCGCGGGCAGCCCAAGGGGCCGCGGTGCCTCTTCCCCCGCCCCGCGCTGCGGCCGCTCACCCTCTCTCAGCGGGGCCGCCCGGCACCGGCACCGGCCCCGCCGCTCCGGGGGCTGCGCGGGGCGGCGCGGAGGGCCCGCCCCTGCCGCCGCGGCCCGGCCCGGCGGGCGGCGTTATGTAACCCGGGCCACGGCCGCGCCGCCGTCCCGCCCTGAGGGGAGCCGCCGCCAGGGAGCCGCTCCGAGGGCAGCGGCGGCGGGGCCGCGGGCAGGCCCCCTCCTGCCCGGGGGCCGGGGCCGGGGCCGGGCTGGCGCGGCCCGCTGCAGGCTGTCCTTGCGCGGCGGCAGGCGGGGGGCCGCAGCCACAGGCACCAGGTGAGCACCGGCACTCTGCTATTTCTAGGAGAGTAAACTGCACTAGAAGAGAAAAAGATGAATTTCTCACAATATTACGTTTTGGAGGACTTGGAGCCGTGAGAGTCAACGAACACCAGGAGATGTGTGACAAACGGCGGACAATCTTTACGCGTGCCGGTAGCCCCAGCGATCCGTGCCAACACACGGGCAAGTTTCTTAACGTTTCTTTTGAAAGCCCGGAAAGCAAGAAGGCGACCTGCATTTCAGCAGTTATACGTGAATGAAACAACTCCAGGTCATCGCAGTTAGTGCAAACAGGAATTCATTTGGATGCGTGGAATGCTGTAACAGTCATTTGGAAAAAAAAAACCAACCACCAAGAACTTCAGAAACAAAACCTGTTTCCACTGTAGTCCGATTCAGGCAATTCTTTCCTCTGTAACCTATCCAAGCAAAAACTCTTCAGCATTTGCTCAGGTTATTCTGGAAAAATCAGTTAGAAACAAAAGGAGCAGCAGCAGTGG
Organism: Nipponia nippon; assembly: GCF_047370975.1. Taxonomy (NCBI): domain Eukaryota; kingdom Metazoa; phylum Chordata; class Aves; order Pelecaniformes; family Threskiornithidae; genus Nipponia; species Nipponia nippon. The sequence goes on from NW_028262302.1 coordinate 15,717,448, forward strand.
TGTGTTGCCAGCCACAACATCGGTTTTGTAGTCCAGCAAGAGAAGCCAGAGTCATCAACATCTTGTGCTCCATCTGCGGCATCAGAAAGTTATAATCACATGAAAGGCAGCATGTGGAGCCACGGGGAGGGAAGGAGGAAAGAATGAACGGCTTCTTCATATTTGAACAATAATATAATGTAAACAAACTGAATGAGCACATGAAGAAGTTTGTCAGTATTTCGTAAGGCACAAAACCATACTCTTTGGCAGAGGTTATATTGCTGCCCTCTGCTGCTGGGAACTTGTGTGGTTCATCTGCCTGACGAGCAGAAAAACGGGCCATTTGCGATAAAAGTCTCTGACCACACGTAGCAGTACTGCGGCCAAGAGCCTCGAAATACGTAGTTCAGAAGTGAAGAGCGGGTGAGTCTGTGAGAGGCAGGGGAGGACAGCTCTCCGCCCTCTAATGCCGGGTGGGGTAGGCTGGCCCGCTTCAATAGTGTTATCTGGCTGCGTCAGCCAGGGTAGCCTTCAGGAGGCTCACTTCTGCCCATGGCCACGTATTCAAGACGATCCGCCATCCGTGTGCCAACACAGCCTTACTTGGAATAGTTCTGTATTGAAATTGCTCCCAAACCATCAGGAATCACCATCCCTCACCAGCAGTGAGAAAGTTAAATGGAAATTTTGTCAGAACTTAATGGTGAGGCGTGTACTTTTATAGCTAGTTCTGACCTTGAAGCTCTGAATGCCCACAGTGGGTCCTGTAGTGGCACAATTTGGATGACTGTGACCTTTTAAGTTGTCACTGAGAGGGAAACTGAATGCTGTAATCTTCATCTGTGGACAAGCCTATCATCTAACTTGGAAAATCTAATTTATTCACTAGCATGGTTTTGGCAGACTATTTACTTGGAGTAAAGTCTATATCACTAGTGTGTAAAATGGAATCTATGCCTATGCAACTGCTCTTGCCCCATAGTAATTCAGAGCTGATTATCTCTTAATGACCTTTGGAATAGTGTGAGGAACTAGATACAACGTAAAAAGGTTGAACTCCAAAGGAACGTGTCCAGAATAGGTAGATGATAGAGAACAGAAAATCGTATCTGTGAATTTGCATTAGGAAAACTGGCTTAGTCATCACAGTGAGTATATGATCAGCCCTCATTGGCAGCAGTTAATTCCTTATGAAACCACCCCCTAGGAAATTACTTTGTATACCTAGACCTTTTAAGTACAAGATAAAAGCAGCCCCTCGTATTCAGAAAGCTTGCTGGTGTTGGACAATGCAACACTGTATCTAAACGTTGCTTGCATTAAGTTCCTTTTCTGCATTCCCCTACCTGGAGGCTTTCACGGCTCTGATTTTACTACCTCAAACAGCTTTGTACATGCTGAGTTAGAAAAACCAATATACACAGGCAAACAGCAGGCATTAAGTAAATGAGCATCCAGTGCATTACCCAAACAATATAAAGGTGCCCACACACCACACCTAAACAACAAAGGAGAGGTTGGAGTGACTGCAAGCAGTGTGGAAACGTGGAGGAGCATCTGAACAGGAAAGAGCAGCAGCTCCAGCTCTCTTTCCTTGGAAGAAGGGAATATATTTTTAGAAGCAGTTGGCTCAGCCTCTAAACCAAACCACGAGTACTTGTCAGTGAATGTACAGCACTTTCAGACATTTCCTGTGATGAGCAGAATACCCAAGAGACTGGGTGGAAAGCACCAAATACTGCAAAAGTAACAATGGTGTTGGCATGCTTTACTCCACAGGAAGACCTGCACGACATCTTTAGGGCAACAGAGAAGCACTTATAATGCTGCAGGGTAGCTGCTCTCATTAGCGTAACATGCCTTTATTCGTGCTCATAACCAATGACAAACAAGTATTACAAGATATTAAGATGTTTCCCTTTATGTTTGCTTGGGTACAGCAATGTGAAATTGTTATTCAAATAATGAGTCACATGGCAGCCTTGGGCTGGGAGGAACAGCATTTGTTGGCAGACTAACATGCGTGCAGCACACCAGTAACATATGTCTTTGGCGTGACAGGTTTTAACACTGGGACTTTTCAGGGGTTTGTTTTTGTTTGGTTGTTTGGTTTTTGTTTTTTGGGTTTTTTTTTTTTTTGGTGTTGTTTTATAGCTACTAGAAGTCGCACATTGCTTCACGGAAAGCTTCCGTGGGCGGTGGTAGGAGTTGCTACAGAAGAACTCCCTCCTCAGTTGACGAGTTATGAAGAGCCATAAACTCTAAATGTTCATGTCAGCAAAACAGCGTACCTTCAGGAGCACTAGGGCAAGGACCACACCAGTCAGCCAGCCTAACTTCCTGCCCTGTATTCACGCAGAGATCATCCAGGCTTAACCTGGCATTTCACGTTCTCCCTGCGGCATATTTTGACATTTACCTTTTGTCTAATTGGGCTCCACATCCTGGGCATGGACTGACTACTTCTGCAGGGGAGCGGGACCTTGTGCTACAGTACCAGTTCTGACAGCCCTGGCCCAAACGCTCTCCTGTAGTTAAGCATTTAGTATTCACCTGAGTTCCGACTCATGGGCAGACTCATGGTTATTTTAACACTCCAAGGACACCTGAAATTTAAGCACAGTTTCTACAAGATTCTGAATTAATTGATTTTTTGATTTTTTTTGTGCTAGTATGCTTCCATGCAAACAGAAGAAAAGTTATACTTGGTGGCCCTTATTCATTAGCTTTTAAATCTGGAATTCCATCTCAAACTGAAAGTTAACAAATATCACAGAAGACTGTGCACTCAAAATGGAGCTTGCACAATGTTAAATCCACAAAGTGTTAACAACATCCACTAAATCAATTGTTGTAAACCAAGTCCTTTACACCCATAGACGCTTCCGAGAATAGGAGCCTTCAGCACATAAGATACTTAAATCTGGACTTACTACTCCCGATATCACTCCCAGAACTGCAGTAAGCGTATGCAATTAGCAACAGAGGAAATTTGTTTCAAGTTTTCCATTAGGTGCAAGATACTGCCGAAGAAGCCTCAGATCTCTGCAGCTTCTGCAGTGGATAGAAGGAAGCCTTACAGTGAAAAGAATGCGGGAGCAAGGTTAGCAGACAAAAACTGACATGAGTCCATGGAATTCAAAGAGAGTTAAGGCAGTATAAACCAGCTGAGGCACTGCTCCATTTATTTGTGAGCAAAACAGACTGTTTGCATCACACACACTAGACATCAGGATTCGTCATGTGAACAACATTTGCTTGAATCACACCATATTATTTGGAACACACACTCTAGAGGAAGAGTTGTCACTGATGATACTGGAGTCGTCCAGCACTATCAAAACATTCATAAATAACATTCAACTTCCACGTTGATATCAAACAATTTTTGTCTCGAGAGCAAAGCAGCAACTCTCCCTTTCCCAAGCATCATTATTTCTTCTACCTATGTTCTTTGTAGGTTCTTGCAGACTCTGCTCTTGTTTGTTCTCACTCTGGTGCCTACACATCTTTAACAGTCTGAAAGCACTCAGGCGGCTTTTCTTTTATCCCTAAATATAAGAACAAACACTCAATGCCCAAAAGAATACACTAGGGGTGTTAAAAGCTGATAAAGGGAGCAGAACCAAACTTTGGAGACAGCATCACTTCACAGGAACACAAAAACAATAGAAAAAGGCTGTGGTACACTTAACTACACTGGTGCAGTTTTCCTGATGCATCTGCAGTAGTGAAAGTCCTTATATTGGCTTTATTAAAAGGAAGCTTTTTTTATACTGCTTCTATATGGAAAAAAATCTAAGACTATGTATCTGAGTACCAATATAATTATTTTGTTTTAAAAAATATTCTTCAAGCAAAAGTGTCAACCAGAGAACAACTGAACATAGACCAAGTTAGAGGCACAGATGGGGTAGGAGCAGAGCCCCAAGACACGACCCTCCTTGCCCTGAGGAGCACCTTCACTAGCAGGCTATGAAGTCCCCCATGGTTTGCTCTCTGCATCCCCCAGGGTGACTTGATTTACCTTTTTTCCCTGCAAGTTGTCTGTAACATTTAGGCATCACAGCAAGGTCAGCAGCTATGCAGGACATACAGTCTCTAACTTGTCTACATTTTGCAACTAGAACAAAAGATTGAATTTATTTTGTTTTTTTGAGAAATCTCCCCTGCATTCAGCTACCTTCTTTACAGTATACTTTAAAGTGCACTATTCTGCATAGCTCTCTTTTCCCAAGTGTCTTTACAGTCCTCAATGACCTATTTAAGTTAGGAAGATAAGTTAACATGGAAACAGGAGGCAGCTCCAAACTGGAGGAGAGCGTTAAAGTATCTTTGAGAAAAAGGGAAGGGAGATAATGGCTTCTCTACTTGTAAACAGAAATCAAGAAGCTTGCTCATACAACGTGTCTCCCTCCAGATGAGATACGACAGTGGGATTGCTGAGGCTTGTGCAGCTTGGAGCACTGCCCTTATGGAGCACACACCACTGTGAATCCCGTGCAAGCCTACAAACGATGAGACAGTCTAAAAATCAAATGCATTATAGCTGGTATATTAAAACCAGAAACCATTTCTTACCTGTAAATTTTCATGTTCTTCATCTACAAGAATTTGATTAATTAATATTAAAGTGAATTAAAGAACACAGACCTGACATCCATGGTAGGAATAAAGACAAGTCCAAATATCTCCCCACTTTTTGAAGTGAAAGACATTCTCTATTTTGCATGTGTTTTATACTCTATTTAAACAGGAAAAAAATCATCAATACTCATCCACTTTTTTTAAAAAAAAAATATGAAAATTAATCAGATTTATGAATAATCCTGTATATAGCAGCATTTTCATATCTTTTTTAAGACAGCAGCTGAAGAAGTCTCAGATTCTATGCAATTCTTGATTTATGCTGTGAACTCTCTGTGGACTAAAAAAAGTTTAATGGCTGTATAACAGTAGCACCCAAAGACCTCCAACTGCAGGCAGACAGAGTTTGCTAGGGAGTCTGAATGCGCCTAGAAAAAAAGACTGGATGTTCTGGAGCAGCAACAATCTAGCCACACCAGAAAGCGTATGAGGGAAGGGGTATATTGACTTCTGCTTTTAAAGTGTGGATTGGGTTTTTCCCTTGTTCCTCTCCACGTACTGGTTTTGGGTTTGGTTTTTTGTTTTGTTTTAAGTTACAGAAGGAGATGCCAGAAGCTGGTTTAAAAAATATTCTCTGGAGTCCTCTGGAAAAATTAGCAAAGACAACTGTTGAAATATAACATTCCATAAACTTTCTATTACTAAAATTAATGACACATGACTATATGTGGCTCTCCTTGCTTCCCTTCACAGCACAAATGCAGTTTTGGTATTTTGATTTCCCTGAGACTCAGTAGTCTGGAGCTATACTTTCACCTATACTAGTTTCCCTGCTTCTAGATGTGCCAGCATTTTGAAACAATTTATTTGTTTGCATCTAGTCTTTTAAGGGATGGGAAACACATGCTGGACAAAACAACCCTTGTATGCCAGTGTTTAAAAGACTATAGTTTAGGAGAAGTTTTTAGTTTTACTTTCCTCCTTCCATGGCACATGGACCTTAAATCATTCGCCACAGTAGTCTAGCATGAAACTACAACAGAGCACAGATCGGCTTCCTCCGCTCGAGTGTCTGAAACTAAAGTACAGTGAGAGAAAGCAGCGGCTAGGATGTACCTGTCTCCTTGTGCCTCCCAGGACTAGCAGCAACTAAAAACTAGTATCCAAACAAATCTCTGGACAACGAGCAAAAGGGCTACTGATGGGGAGGGGAGTCCAAGGATGGTTCAGAGTGATCTGTGCTCTACTGTCACAAGAAAAGTGATTGTTCTAAAACTCGGAGCTTTTTCCCAGGCTTTTGTTCACAGGGTGCAAATGCTTTTTTTTTTTTTTTTTTAAACAAAGTCAAGCTCATTATAAAACAGGCCTTTGTAAAAGCCGAACAAGTGCTACAATTAAATGGCAAACAACTTTGCAGTACAAGTTCTTTACCCTGCGAGCTGCTAGCTATGTCCAAGGATGCTGCTGAACAATCTCAGCTGCCACGGACATCAGCAAGGGAGGAAGGCTACTATGAACTTTAGAGGAAGAGCTTATTGAAGCTTCAATCACTAAATTGCAAGAAATTAACTTAAAGGTAAGCATTAAAATTAGAGAGAGCTTCCATGCAATTATTTTAATGCAAATTTAGGAAAGGTGCATACACTTGTATTTGTGGAGAAGTTCCTTATTCTGTGAAATAACTGCTTGCTCTCTAAAAGTGCATGGTTAATCACCACCACCAAACAAACCTGTATGTTTGTGTCATGCAGTTATGAGCACTAAAAACATTGCACGTAAACAGTCAGAATCAAGACAATCACAGTATCTATATGGGGCATTTGGCAGTGCTCTCTCAGTTAGTTCACCTGTGCTTAGAACAGTCAGGTTTTCCAGAGATACAGGTTTTCATACTTCAAAAAAGGAGAGAAAAAACACTTTAGAATATCAAACGCCCCCAAACTGGCAAACTTCCCTCATCTTTATATTGCTATTTCTGAGTTTACAAGTGGTTCGAGTTTTGTTGTTTGTTTGGGTTTTTTTAATAAGCAAAATGTAGAGATCGCAAAAACTCAAGTTTCTGGCCTTCCCTTTAAGAATGTGTATTTTTACCTCTCACAGAAGATACCTTTTGAGTCTTTTCTTGAGCTTTTAGTCTGTATGTTACAAATGCAAGTATGCCAACATACAATCCTCCTCTCCCATTTAAAGTTTTTGTTAGTGCTTTGAGTCTAATTTTCTTCACATCAGACAAAAACTCCTCTGAAAACCAATTGATCCAAAATATTCCTACCACACTCATGGACACTTTCTCAGAGAGCTTAACATACAGGAGCTCACAGTTTACCTGCAACATCAATATCTGTGGTTAACAGCCAGATTTAAAACACAGCAAGTTCAAAGCACCTGTTGATTTCAGAAACCCAGTTTAAGACACCTAACTTTTCACAACAGTTTTTGCAGTACTTTGTATTTCCCAACTTCACACACTCTCTGCTTTATTGTTTCTAATTACCACTGCAAAGGCTGAGAACTTCTCCAAGTCAGCCTTCAAACTACATCAGCATAAACACTCAAAGAGAAACACCAGCAGTAAGCACTGTTGAGGGCTGTGCTTTAAACAATTTTCCAGGTTTCCCTCCATAGTAGAGATTGAAATAATGTCCATCTAAGGAGGGCATATTAAAGGCTTTGATGCTGTCCTCTTGCAGGCAGCCTTCCTTTGTCTGAACTTCAGGGCACACTAAGAAAACAAATGCCTATGCATTGAATATGCAGAGTTTTTTGTGGAAAGAGATGTCATGTCATAATGAAAATCTTGGTTTGACCTCCCATGCACATGCTTTTGAAAGTTATTCAGCCTAAATCTAACATTTCTTGAGTATCCGACTTCGCAACTTTAAGAGCATTCCTTTAACAGCCTTGCATCCATACTTATTTCCTTAGAAGTCAATCAACAAAAATCTTTACAATAGAAATTCACATTGGTCCTTGCACAAACCATCTTGGATCAGTATGCAACTCTTGTAACTTCTGCAGGGAGTGACTGAAATACCACAACCTGGTTGTTCACCACCATAGGGTGGTCACTAAGGCGACCAGTGGCACAGAAGGCTGAGACACGCTGCCACTAGATTATCACCTAAAAACTTTGAGGTTTCATTTCTGTGCTCTTGGGAAAGCCTATTTTGCATGCGCCACTCAACTTTAGCCCTTTCAGTCCTACCCCCCTCCATCTTGTTCATGGCAGAGCCCAATGCTTTTTTTTTTTTATCCCAGAACTCTTCTCTTCTTAATTTTATCCAGCACCACCCTAGCAGTTTCTGCTGTCTGTGCCATCAGACCTAGTTGCTACAGCCTTACCCGTCTTCTTAGTCAGTCCGATTCTCTCTCCCCTCCATACTCCCAGTGTCCCTTTTTAGGTTACACATTTGGTCTGAGAATCTCCCCACGCTGGAGGGAGGGGGACAATGACTGGAATAGGCTTGGAAAGAAGACACTGTCCCGTCCATATCTAGGAGCAACCAGCGTAGCTATCTGCATCAGAGGAAAAGTACAGTTCCCCTCTGCCTGTCTGACTCCCAGCTTCCCGCACCTTGGTATACCCTCTCCTTACTTTCATTACTGGAAGCAGACACCAGCCCAGCCCACAAAAATTCAGAAATACAGGGACAGTATCACATACAACATACTTTTAGCTCAATGTAGTTTGTACATATACAAATAAGAGTTTGCAGAACCTCATACCACAGCCAAACATGGGCAGATTTCCATGCACATTCCTGTCAAAGATCAGTCCTCAGTAAAGTTTCAAGCCCTCAGATTCCACACCACAGCTGTCTTCTGACAGGTATCGCATTTTACATTTGCCTCATCCAAATTCAAGTTGTCTTCATCAGAGCGTAAATCATTGCACAACTCCTGCGGGAAATTTTAGTCAAAACAACTCCAATTAGCATAAAAACTTCAGAGCTTCAATCCATATGAAAAGATGTAAGCAAGTGAGATGAGGGTCATTTTATTTTGCACAACACTTTATATAATAGTGGGACTAGGAACATCTTTTTTAGAAAAAATATCATTGACTGCAATGATTAATTTTAGTTTACTTGCTTGCTTAAGCTTTTTTTCATCCCTGCTTTAACATACCACTTCTGCACTTCCACGAGCATGCAATACGTAGCTGAGAATTACCCTCAACATTTTTACAGTAATGACAGCTTGTTTATACTACATCTAATATAAAATTACATTGCTAACACTAGCAACTGAAGACTAATGTTTTAACAAAAAGCTTCCATGCTCCCCAGAATTACTTTAATACAGATTTGTCAAACAAAGATTAAGCAACAGCAATTCGTGTGATTTAGGTCACAGCATTGGCTAGACTATAGTTCCTTTTCAAAGGAACGTTATGAGAACTTAAAAAATTGTGTTAAAACGTGCACACACATTCCTAGAAAAAAACCAAAAGACTGAAGGATATGTGATGAAAAAAAAATCTTTATTGAAATAATATACTACCAAGTTTAAAAATACTAAGATTTAAAAAAAATTATAATTAAGATTCTCCATAACAATTCCATCTACTTTACAAATACATTGATGTGTACAGAAGTCTTGAATTTTTACTTGGAGAAGTCTCTCACAGAGTTGAAACTCACGTGTGATGACACATGCTTGGCACTATCTGTCTTCGGCCACAGAGGAGATCAAATGGCCAGTGCTGTTTATTAAAGCTGAGGAAAGTTTTTGTAACAGGAGGTGCATTTATCAAAATGAGACAGAAAAATACCTTACTGTGGGTTTTTTTTTTTTCTAAACTTTATATAGAAGAGATGAGGGAATTCAAAAGTGCTGAACGAGAACAGATGTAATCACTCTCAGAGGCAACAAGCATTCAGCTACTACAGCCTGGCATTTGAGCGAAGTGTGTAACTTGGGGCTCAGCAGCCGCCAGACCGGAGCTGTCACAGCCCCCTCATGGACACGAAGTACACCCTGATCGGAGCTTTTCTTGCCTCACTGCAACTGCATGTTCTTAAAACAAGCTAAGCCAACAAAAGCACTCCTGTCATCATAGCTATACCCAGAGTATGCCTGCCAGTAGAACTTAACTAGGGCACAAGAATCTTTCTTACAGGCAGAGAGTGCCCTGGGGTTTTCCCACAATTACGAAAGAGCAGAAGACATCTCCAGCATTAAGTAAATTACAATTTGTACAGATTACCATACCGAGTTAAATCAGAAACTCAGGACCCTGTTTCTGCAACACTGGTCAAAAGTGAATGCACGGGAAGCAAAGAATAGGACATGCATATAGTTATAATCCCAGTCCCTAGCTTGCTACACCTCGAGACTTCATCCAGTAACAGTATCTTTGTATTCAGCAGATCAATTCTACTTTCTTGAGTTTGCCCAGTCTTTTTTCAGGCCCATGAAAGATTTTGGCATTCATAACTCCTGGGTGAAAAGAAGCAAGAGGTGTTCTCATTAGAGGTAACATTTCTCAGCTCTACATATAAGTTGGATGTATATAAAAGTATGTTTCCTCTAATACTGAACGACTCAATCACCACTCTCATCTGCAAATAAGGAACAAGGGTCTAACAGCCTCTGGCCAGGCAGAATAGTTGCAAGAAGCTTGCTTATCCCAAAGAATAATTCTACTCCTCTATTACAAAGGTCATACTACATGTCCTTGCTCCATGACAGCTTCACAATTCACAAAGCAGAGTGTTACTAGAAAGAGGCATATATTAAGATCAGTGTCATTAAGAAGCAAGCTTGAAGTCTAAAAAATGTCTTGTTTAAAGGTCCACATTCAAGCTTGAACATGATATTCCATTCTATTTGTTAACTGCGAGGTTCAGACATTTTTTCTTTGATTATTAGCGTGACCTCTCTCTGCCAAAGGCATCCTTACATGATCTAAGTCAAAAAACTTCCTTAGATCATGTAGATCACCCATCAGTTAAACCAGTTTATGTCATTTCATACATATTCTTCCCCACCGTCATTTATGAAATGGACTGTTGTATTTTAAAGCAGTGTACACACCCTCTTGGGAATATGCTGTAAATCCATAAATATTATTTAATTACCCATCTAGTTCAGAAACAAACTTGCTTATACATCTCTCCCTCTATAGGTCAGATCCAAAAGAAGAAGTTAGAAACAGTTCAGATTACAAAATGTCAGTTTCCCATGGGACCTGAGTTTCTATGCCAGTAAAACCCCCATAGCACTTCTACATTTCGGCTGCTTGTTGCACAGCTTTTTCAAACTAGCACATCTTCAAAACAACCAGGAACTTTTCACAGACATTTCTTCAGCGTTCACAATTTAGGCATCCCACACAAATTTTAACTGCGCAGTCCAGAACTGTAGGTATCTTTTAAGCATTCTTAATGCTCTCAAAACTGGGGATATGTTGGTGCTGCCAGATGTTGCCTTGATGGCATGCTGAAATTATTTACCTGGCACGCAGAACAACTGGAGCTCAAGCCATCCCACTAAAAACCTTCAAGAGGCAATAAAACCACCTAAATAGAGCTCAATTGTTAAGGCACAAGAAGGGACTTCATTTCTAGGCACTATCACAGGACAGAACGACACACACATATCTGACTTGGACAGAAAGAGGTGTCCTGTTCCAGTAAGCAGAAATGAGACTTTTCTTCTGATCTTTCTCACCAGCTAATTTAGCCCTCCCCTTTTTAAAAACAGAACAAACAAAAAACTTTCTGCGGACAGTATCATTCTTAGATGTCTACCTTCTCGTGCACTAAGAACCTCAAACCACCAATGCATAATTAGTAATTCTGTTCAGCAGCAGAATGCCTGGAAGTAAGCTAATTTGTGACTAACTGATCATTTATGCCCTGCAGTTCGAATACTTTTATTACTGCTTTCAAAATGAGGTGCTAGGTCTTCTAACAGGAACATCAGCAAAATGTCAGGAGTCTTATGGGAGTCCCATTAATATTTCTTCTGAACAGATGATTTAAATCATTATCTGGAAAATACAAGAAGTTTCACTTAGACTGATAGAAGATTGGACCAGCTAACAAATAGTTATCTCTTTGTTTCTAAAGTGTACATGGGCTAATTGTTCTAAGTCTTATCAGTACGGAAAAGTGTTTATCCACAAACAAAGTGCTGCATACTGCATAATCCAAAAGCATTTTACCGCACTAATAATTTTATTAAAAAGCATTCTGTTAAGCTTAACATTGTCTCACAAGCTGATCTCACAAAACTACAGTGGTTAACTATAAATTCAGGTACTTTTATTTAACCCAGTACACAGACTTCAGAGAAGCTTTCTAACATTTATAGCAGTTTTTCAGTGTTCAGCAGATGTTACTCTATTTGCTAAACAATATCAAACTGCAAAATTGCTCTTACTGTTGATAGATCAATAATGACATGGGATTAGTCATTATCTCCGTGGCAACAGAATTATAACTGTTAGAGGAATATTGCGCATGTTGCTGCTGCGACTCTTACAGGCATGCCTCGGCTTCCTCACACGGGTGCTCTCTCTGCAAGCCTGGTATGCCCAGAGTACCAACAACCAAGGGCATCTCTTGGACTACAGAGGATTAAACTACAACTGTTGTTATTTATTCTGGAAGGAGCATATCCTCATAAGGGTTTATTATACTTCTGTTTGTGTAATAATGTCCTTATTTCACTTATAATTTCTAATGAACCATCTCCTTGTAGAAATAGCTAGAATGAAATTCAGGAAGGCAAATACTACAAAGTTCCATTCATAGCCCAACATTTTTTTTAAAGAAGACATTTAGTTGCCTTTAAGAATAGAGAGATCTTTTTCTTTTTACTCAATTTTAATTTAATTCCCCTCTGATTCCTCAGGATCTTAAAGTGGCAGGAGTCTTTCTGATAGATTAAAAGGACAAACTAGATCACTTGGGCTATTACACTTAACACTTGTTAAGCCTCTGTATATCATACCAGCTCAACAAATAGAAAAAACATATTTTTGTTTTGCAGAATTTACTGAAGTTTTATCTAGCACGAACTGGATACTATTTATTTTTTTTTTTCATATTACACAACCTTGCACCATGTTAATCACAACATATAAACCACAGAAAGCAATAACTTTTCTGTGTCTTGATCAGCATGACTGTGCCTGGCTTCTGATATTCTACTGAAAACAAAACATACTGACACACAAAATGCACAATGTTCATCAACGGCACAATAAGTTAACTCTGCCTTTAGATTCATAATAGTATTTCTTCATAAATACATAAACTTTCAAATACTGCAGCAAGACTTTTTTATTCATAAGCTGTTCACACGGGATGACAAACTGCAAGTTTGCCACAATTCCCTTTGGAATGTGTTCTAATTGAATTTAAATAAAAGGCAACAGAAACGATGCCTGAAGGTGGTTTCATAGCAAATGAAAAACAAGTTGTTACTCAAGCATCAACTGGATTCCACAAAAATCAAGAACTAGCAAAGAGTCTTCTGAATGCTGAAGACAAGCTGGTCTTGTTTGTAAAACTCTCACATGAGCGGAACTGGGCAGAAAAAAATTATTTTCTTTACAAACGCAAGTAATACAAATGGCCATTAATACCAACAGTACAGATGCCAGAGTTGCAATGTAAATTAATACTCAGAAATACACTTTGATTCGTTATTTGTGAGAGACTGTGGTTTAGTACAGAGGAAAACTTTTCACCACTTTCTTCTACTTACAGGGTGGACCTGGATGCTGTAGGAAACCTCCACACTCTGCTCCAAGTTCTTGGAAAGAATCCGGCATCTGCCCAGGAGCTCTAATGAAGTTGGCTGCACACATGGCCGTTCCAGGACATGTTCCAAATTCAGCGCTCCTCTGGCTGATGCAGGGCAGTTCTGCGCCTCTTCCAGCACCAGCTGGACCCACCCTTCTGCACATGCTGCTAGCCAGCCCAATCTTGCCCCCATCTCTCCATCTTGCTGCCACCCCACCAGCTGTTCCAGCGACAGACCAAGCTGCACAAAGCTACCGGTCTCCTCTCCTAGTACTAAACCAAGGCATGCAAAGAACTGCTAGTTTCTCACCAATACAAACTGCCAGCTTCATCCCATTAAAAACCAACCAAAACCGAACACGTGCATGCAGGCAAACAGGCCACCAGACACAGCCCAAGCTACCAAGGAACCAGACCCATCCCGCACTTTGTCGGCTGCCCACACAAAGCCTCCGCTGCCTCCTCCGCCTGCCTACGGTGACAAAAGGTGCCGACTCGACGGCTCTGCTCGTTTGAGGACACGCTTCACCGCCCCGGAGCTTCCCTCAGCACAGGCAGCCGATACGCCAGCGCAGCCTGCCCCTTCGCAGCCCCGTTCTCCCCGGACTTCATTCCGCCGTTAACGCTGTTTTGACTCCCGGCTCGCCCCCAGCCCCAGCTCCGCCACAGCCCGCACCACCGGAGGGCCGGCGGGATAAAACCCAACCCCGCCCCTGGGGGCGAGCGGCGCCGGCACATCCCCCGCCTGCACCACAGACCTCCACCGCACCACCCTCACGGCTCCGCTCAGCCTGTGAAGCCCCCGGGCCCTGCCCGCACGCCAGGCCCGAAGGGAGTGGAGGAGCACGGCGGCGGCTCCGCTCCCTTCCCTTCCCTTCCCTGACGCTCGGCCTGCTCCCCAGACGCCCCGCGGAGCCGGCGGTGGGGACAGCGGGGACCGGTAGGCTCCATCCCCCACCACCCGTCAGGCAGGAGGCGGTTGAGGCACGCCGGGCCCCGCCGCCACGAGCGCGGCCGTTACCCGGAAGCGGAAGGAGCTACACGCCAATCACGCTCCTCCAGGGCATGCCGAGCAAACCACCGCGCCGGGGAAAGCTGACCAATCGCGTCCGCGGAGTGGGCGGGGATTAAGCAAAACAGGTTAGATTGACAGGTGCTTCCCCCAATGCAACTGCGGCGGCGCCGTTCCCTCTACAAATAGGAAAGCAAGATACCCTCAGGGTTGTTGGGTGGGACAAGGCTCATTGTATCTCCACGCTACTGGCTGTCGGTGCTGATTGGCGGGTGGCTATGCCTATGCGAAGGAGAAGCTCCCCCACGACCTTCCCCGCTCTCCGCCAATAGGCGGTCAGCGCTGGCTCGTGGCCGGCGGAGCGCGGCGGGGGCCAGCAGTGGGCGCGGGCGGGCGGCCGGGGAAGCATGAGTGGCGTCATGCGCGCGGCCTGGCGGTTGGGCGCCGCCGCCGCGCGGGGCCGGTCCGGGCGCCCGCTGAGCCAGGCGGCCGCCGGGGGCGCCGAGGGCGGCGGGGCCGAGGGCAGCGGCGGCGGCTCGGGGTCGCGGGAGGCGGTGGAGCGGCTGGTGCGGGCGCACCCGGTGGTGGTGTTCATGAAGGGCAGCCCGGCGCAGCCCCTCTGCGGCTTCAGCAACGCCGTCGTGCAGATCCTGCGCCTGCACGGCGTGGAGGACTACCGCGCGCACGACGTCCTGCAGGACCCCGACCTCCGCCAAGGTCAGCGGCGGGCCGGGGCCGGGGCCCGGGCCGGGCGCGGCGGCTGGTGGGGGTCACCTTTGGCCGCCTTCCCTGCTGCCGGGGCTCGGTCCCGGGCTTCTGTGTGAAACGCCGCTGTTGGAGCCAGAAGCCCGACGTGCCGGTTTCCCTGTCGAAGGGCCCGCGGGAGGCCCTGGCGGGCGTAACCGCGGTGAGGTCGGGGCTGCCTTAAGCCCTCTGGCCCCGGGGCTGCTGGAGCTCCCCGCCGGGCACCGGGTGGCAGGCCCCGCTTGCTTCTCACAGGCGTAACTTGCTTTTGCTCGCTTTCTTGGGGTTTTTGTTTATGTTTTGTAAGCAGGCCTGCGTCCTGGGGTCTGGGGGTTCGTGGAGTTTGAAGGGTATCGCAGAGATGCGCTATCGAGGTTGCTTTGCCTGGGCGTCCCGTTTGGTTTCTGTAGCCCTTACTGCGACCAAGAGTGTCTTAGTTATCTGCAGAATGCAGGTTTGCCTACGGGGTGGCTCTTGGAGATCGGGCTTTTCATGCCACGCTCCCTTGCCTAGTTAAGAGATACAAGGCTGCATTAAAAGACCCTTAAAACACCTCATTATCTAGTGAGATTTTTTTGTTCCCCGTGGACAGCATGGTGAAACTTCATGAATGGCTTGGACTTACACCACTGTATTCCCTGCTGGCACTGCCTGGCGGGGATCTTTTGATAAAGTACAAAATTATGCTAATCATTTGCACAAAAAAATATTTGGTAATAGTTTCGCCATTACTGCTCGAGTGGTAGGAGCTATTCTATGTAAGGTTTTTTGCTAATTGTCAGAGGCTAATACTCTGTTCTCCTGATGCTTTTCTTCCTTCTTTCCCTCTTCAGTGTGCATAGCTAACTGTTAAGGTTTTATGTGGTTATTTGAGAAAGTTTTAAAACAACAAAAAAATAAAAGTACATAGTAATTAGTCTTGCAGGTGCATGGCATGAACAGTTCTTGTCCAGAATACACTGAAAAGTGCTTTAAATCCACATGCTGGCATGCATCAGGTGACTGACTTCTCCTGTGTTTTTGGTGTCATCTGACTAATTCAGTTTTTCATTAGCTTTTAGGCGAAAGGCTGATTTTTCCAGTCCTTGCTTGCTTTTCAGTTCACAGGTATAATAGTTGGTATAGTATAAAACTTACATGCTGGAATTTGGGTGCGATGACATTTTTTTGTTAATGAATGTTGGTTTTGTTCAAGTAAATCTTCTACTGCCTTTGGCAGGTGAGCAAATCGTGGTAGTTTTCTAAACTTATTTACATATCTAAATTTATTATCTATGTATTATTTATTTATCTGTTTATTATCCATTTACATATCTAAATCTATTATTTATTATTATTATTGATTTATTTATTTATCTAAACTATGGTTTACTAGAACAAACTCATAAACTAAAAAGGAGGAAACAAAACCTTGAAATCAAACCATCAGCGTTTCACTTTTTGTTGAGAGGGCTTTTGTGAGCCCTTGAAGACGCAATGCGTTTGTCAGTTATAATCTCTGGGCCTTGACCATGTGAATATGTAGTATTTTCTTCCTATGTAACAGGAACATCTCCCTTCTGAGCACAGCAAATGTTCCTGCCACATGAACTCTGGCTTGTGCTAGGTGATCCGAGAGGTTACTGCCTTCCTGGCTACCTGAGCTTTAAATTGAAATTAGTGGTTTGATCCGGACTGTTTGGCTAAGCCGCGCTGAATGCAGTAACAGAGCGTACACTTGCACAATGTCCTGCTGGTTCTCAGGTGCTTAAAGAAGTTGTTCTGTTCCCTTCCATGCACAAGCTTTGGCACTTGTCCGACTGCACAGAGAGCCAGATTGATTTGTTAACTGGATCACTGGGCGTATGAGTTGAACTGGCTTGTGCTGTGAGGTGAGTGCCAGAGCCAGCACCAGGGTGAAGAAAAGAGCTGGGGACCACCACCACTGCTTTCAAGGCCAGCGGGCTGTCACATTGCTTCAACTGTATTACCTGCTGCACCCTCAAAAGCCAGTACGTGCCTGCTTCTGTGGATGGCAGTCGCTAGCAGAGGAGAGGGCAGGGCTGCTGGAAGCTGTTGCCCTGTAAGTTGCCAAGTGCGATTCAGCAGTGGCTGTCTGAAGGCCCTCTTAGTCTCCTCCTGGAGCTGGCCTCAGGTGCTGAAAAGTTAGATATGTGGCATGTGATGCTTTCCTAAGCCCTCTCTGTGAACATAATCTGCACTGAATACATGTGGGTTAGTGAGGGATGCTGAACCTTTAGTTGTGAAAATATCTAATACATCTGTTCAACTAAAGGTTGATTTGCAAGGAGATTACTGTTTGTGAGCTGGTCATCAGCTTTGTATTCAGCTGAACATAACTTAAATGTTTGCATATACGTATGCTTATACCATTTGTAGTAAGAGCAGGCTGTTGCAGAGATGGTGGTTCAGGCATGGTTGAAGTGCTTGTTGGTTTCTTCCCTGTATCTATTAAAACACCTTATTTTCAGGTTGTTATAGTTCAACTGCTGAAACTTGCCTTGTGCTAAAATACAGCAAGCTGTAAAACGAAAACAATTCCTCTACTTGCCTAAAAGCACACTCAGATCTGTGAAACTAAATAGTTGGTGGTACTTCATGTGATTTATCTGAACTTGAGCTGAGGAGATGCTTCCCTGACACAAATCCTCCCTTATTAAAGCTGGTTTAAGAGATCTTGGCACTCTCTTGGACTCGGTGGCAATTCAAGTTTCTCTAAGTTGGTGCTTCCAGAAGTGATCCTGCTCTCAACTGATGGACAGCATTAGGCTGGCTCAGGTTACTAAGGTGGCAGAGAAGTTTGGGATTGCATCCTAGAAAAGTGGTGGTTTAAACTGGTTTGAACTGTTGTGGTAGTTCGTCCTCGGATTGTTTTTGTTGTTGCTTTACATGACCCAAGCATGGGAGGCTGCCAAGAGGGTGGTCTTGAACCTTCCTCCCACCCTTGGGCTAGCCTTCCCTCAGTCACGCTTGTACCAGTACTAATGATCTCCATGAAAACGTGTTGCTTTTCTGGAGAAAGTGTGGTAGGAGTGAGAGTGGTTGCTTGAGTCCGTTCCGTGATGCGGCCCATCATTCATTAGTGCGAATGCTGGCAAGAGAGAGACTGAGCATTGGTAGCTGGAACTGGGGAAGCGGGGTGGGAGTGCGATAGGTACCCCCTTCAGTCGCACTTTGCACCGATTCTGGTTTCACAGTCAGCTTAAAGCGTCCTAGCTCAGCTGTCAAACTGTAAACCTGATCTGCGGAGTGTGGTTTTACAAAGGAAACAGTGGTTCAAAGAAGAAGCTGGAGCTTCTGAAGCGCAGTGGGAAGTGTTAACCTGCAGGGAGGGGGAAGGAGATCCCTTGGGGTGTCTGTACTGCCAGAGGATTCACCACAAGAGCGCATCCCGAGTGCAGCAAGCGTAGACCAGGCTAACTTGCTTTAACACGACTGAAACAGTATCAGTAACTGCTCTACTAAGCTAGGAGTTGGTTAGCTGCTTCAGATTGTTGTCTGGTTGAGCCTCATGCATGCAGGCATTTAAAGCAGCTTGTCCAATACATGAAATGCAGCATACACAGCAACTAAGCTTGATTGTAGTCATATTTTTATCTGAAGTTGGATAGATCCTTGAAAGTGTTATCAGTGCTTGTATGAATGTGCAATTGGGTCCTTGAAGAAAATACTTCTGTGAGAGAATAATTGGTGTAAATGTTACTGTGGAATGCTTATTTGCAGTAGATTTATTATGTGGAGCCCTTGGTTCTCAGTTCACGTTTAGCATTACGGTATCTTAACAAAAACAAACCCTATTTCATATCTGCAGCGTCTCCTTTGAGTAGGGTTACCCTTAAGCGTGCCTTAGCATTGGGACTCAGTTTTTCATTGCAACTATTGTGGGTTAAAAGATTTTTAGGACAGACCACTTTCGAGTGCTCAAAAGCAAAGGAGTGTTTAAGAAAAGTACCGCTAAACACAAGTTCACATCAAAACTACTAATTTCTGCAAACTGTATCCAAACAATTGAGAGGTTTTAATGAAATGCTAAGGAAGAAGTTACAGGTGGTGATGCTGGAGATTAGGTTAGATCGTTATGGGTTCCCTTTGGCCTGGATTTATATGCTAAACTTGCTATTTTGGACTTTTGAAGCATTGGTTGTCTATGCACAATATCATAAGTCAAAATGAAATCTCTTAGCTGATGTTGTACTTCATGGTTGGGAACACTTTGTCACAACAACATTTTTTTCTAGATTACTGTTATCTTAGTGGATTTTTTTAAATGCACTGGTATTTGACTAAGGGGAATTATTAGCTCTTTTTCATCTTTTATGCATTAATATCGTAATCCCATTGCATATTTATGCACTTATGCATATTTTTTTAAAAAAGAAAGTGTTTTAAGTTCCAATAAAGTAAGCATAATTTGCTTACGTGTTTTTTTTTTTTTTTTTACCTCAAATATTTTGGGTTTTACCTTTACAGTCTTTAGAGGTTAAAATGTTTTCTAAGGGGAAAGCAAATTCCCTTGTTTTCTGCTATACAGATCTAATATTTGCTGTTAGTACTTTGACAGCCTATGCTAAAGCTTGCACATGCTTGTTTAGAGGGTTGACTTCCAAGGTGAATGGGCTCTGATGATCTGAAAAGGCACCTCTGTTGTCTGTAGGCTTAAATTTGCTGTATGGGCTTTCATGCCTTTGGTAGAAAAATTCCAGGCATTGCATATTGGAAATGTATAAAAACGTTTAATTCAAAACTTTGGTATCTAAGCAAGTGCTGATCGGCTTGGTGTAAGAGCATGCAGATATAGAATTTAACTATTTCTTCTGCTACAGAAATAATGGCTTTGTGTGAAGGATCATTTAAACAGTGGCAATTTTTTTGTATGATGTCTTTAAGTGCAAGTTGGGATCCAATATATACCAGCTGATCAGTTCATATTTTTGGATGGTCTTACATTTGTCTTCCGTGAAGTATGGTTTCAAACTTGAATTCTGTACTTCACAATTGTGACTCGAGCTGTTTTGTTTAGTGAGTACTTTTAAGAGACTTCAGCCTTTGTGCCCCTCCCATGGGCTGTGAAGTCTGGCAATGAAAGATAAAGCAATTTGAAATTCATAAGGCTTCTAGAGGGGCGAATGTATCTTTCAATTGAAATTGCAGTACTAAGTATAACTGTGTGAATTCAGTGAAAAGATAAAATATTTTAAAGTCCCTTTGGGAAATATAAAGGATAACTAAATGTAAACAGTTCTCAATGTTTTCCAAGACTTCGCATTTGTTTAACTGATTGAAAAATCACATTTGCTTGTTTCCTGGGAGGGAAAAGAGACGCTACATTTTTCCAGCTCCTGTTTGAAGTCAGTGTAGGAGCTGACTCCATATCTTTCAACCCACATCTTTGAGTTGGAATGAGAAACAAACCTAACTTTAACATAGTGTTTCTGATAGTGCTTCTGGTATATAGATACATTTTTGCCTCAGTGGGGAAGAAATGAAAATATCAGTAGTTCTGTCAGGCTGAAGCAATGTATTCTGTTTAAAAACCCATTCTATTTGGAGAGAGGGGAAAACCTTTACTACTTTTATTTTTTTCTTATGCAGGAATAAAAAACTACTCTAACTGGCCTACCATCCCACAAGTATACCTCAATGGCGAATTTGTTGGTGGCTGTGATATACTGCTCCAGATGCATCAGAATGGAGATCTCGTAGAAGAGCTGAAGAAGCTAGGAATCCGTTCAGCACTTCTGGATGCAAAAAAAGACCAAGACAAAAAGTAAAACGAGCAAAAAAAGATGCTGTGACAGGAATAAAGCAAATCTTCGATAAGAACTTGTTACCAGTAAAGCCTTATGTACTTTAGCTCAAAGGCGGCATCTTTTTGAACTGACACTAAGATTTATCTGTGAATGTCTGTTAGCTTATGGTAAATGTAGTGATCTTGGTATTTTGATTTATGAATATTGTGAAAATCTGAGTGTAACCACTGCACTGTAAAGCATACATTTGTGGAAATTGTGTTTAAAAAAAAAACATTCACTTCTAAAAGCATTCACTTCTTCATTGAGGCAGGAGTAAACCAAAAGAACTCGTAATATTTTTATGGATTTTGAGTGTGTGTTTCTCTGTTCTTTGTTACACAAACTTATGCAAACGGTGTTTGCATTCCCTTGCTCCTCTTGAAAAAGTGTTAAGTAATAGTGTGTCAGTTTTACTGTGTAACTCCTCGTGATAAGACTTCCTGAGAGCTTGTAAAACTTCTGTAATCATATATGATATAGGAGAAAAATAGTCTTAAAACAATATAGAAGAAAAAAGATTATATGAGAGTGCATGAAATATACTTTTATTCCAAAGGGTAAAAATAAACAGACTTGTACAAATACATGTATAATGGTCATTATTACTTTTTAACATTCTGATGGCTTTTAAAAGATTTCAAAGAATTGTGCCTAAAGATTTTATAAAACCTTTTCTACCTCTTGCAAAGCAGCTTTTCCCCCCTGCTTATATACTTTGTGTATTGTAGTTCTGTGTCAGTGCTAAAATGTGGGAATTGTTTAAGGTTTCAGTATTCTAGCTTGAAATAGTACGGGAGAATACTTAAGTTACTACTGTAATCTTGTATTATTTGCTAGTTACTAAGTTATCTTTTTATATTTCTTGTATTTCCAAGTATTTTTTCCTGACTGCTGTGCTTCAAAGAATATGGTCTTCAAACGTGGGATTAACAAGTGAAATGTTTCATGTAGATGAGTGCAGTAGAGAGGCTACTGAATAGATAAATATTTCTTTGTGGAAAGTCTCTGAAGTCTTCAATACCTATCTGACCACATTTCCCTAAGTTAAAACAAATTATATTAACCATTGTACTTTCAGCTGTACAGCAATCCTGCTAAGGTTAAAGGGTAACTGGGCTGTTTCTCAATGCAGTTTACTTTTAATAATATAAACCAGTTTGCATGTGAATTAGGCAAATGATTGGAAATAAACTGTATTTTATGTTGATTGCCTGCAATAGTTCCTCTTTATTTTAAGTGATTACTCTAACAAAACTGATACGACTTTAGATTTGAAACCTAAAACATTTTCCACTGCATAGGATAGAAAATGTGTTTTAGAGAAAGGAAAAGTTATGAATGGTCAGTGGAAGAGGAAGTCAGGACTGGAACTTGTAGACAAGACAGATTTGATGGAAGTTCCAGTTCTAAATCTCTCCTGTCCACTTGAGCAAGCTGTCCAGTGGAGAAACTATACTGGTACATTCTTCACAGACTTTGCCAAACTGGTTACAGGAAGCTTACTGTATAGTTTTAATGCAATCAGTATCACCAGGATTAAATACAGGGTGTATGTGCTTTATGTATTCGCTTGTTCATGACAGCTGCGTGGTACCGGCAGAGGTGACTGAATGACCACTGAGTATGAGTAAGTTACACTTGGAGGCAGTTGCTTGTGACTGTTAGGCATGGAGATGCGAGTGCAAGATTTTTTTGTTCGTATACCACATCACATTCATGAAATGCAAAGCTTTAGGTATAGATGAAGTTTAGTTCTGAGCATTTCAGTGTTACCTCTCTTTGAATTCAAATTATATAAGCTTTCTTATGGCTAATGTTTCACAAGTAGTTTTTGCCATTCTGAATGTAAAATGATGTTTAGAAAAACAAGTGAATTTCAAAAGTCTTTGGTGATTCATGTCAAAAGACCTGTTGAGATGGATGTACACAGTAAACAAAGAATAAGGTAACGAAGAAAATTAAATTATTTTCTGCTTCAATGGTTAACTCTTAGTCTGGCTACTAAATAAATTATTAAAAAACAAAACCCCAAATCTGCTGTTTCATAGAGCTCCATTCTTTGTTCTTCAGTGAAAGCTGAATATTTTTCAGTACTATCTGGTAGTAGTTTAACATAAAGGTAACTTTAGCATTGTCAGGTCTTTTTCTTCTAGGCAGCAAAATTTTTCTCCCAGCATGAGTTCCTGCTTTTACCAAAACTATGGAAGTTTTTCTACTTTCTCCACTTCCTTCCCCTTAGACTTTTTAGTTTTTAATTATTTGGTTAAAATTTTGCATAACATATATAGTAGTGTTTATATCAATCCTTTGCCTGATTGAAATGGGTTGTGATTGAGCAAGTAAAAGCAACAGTGATACCATAAAGCCTGTGTGACAAAGCCACAAGAGTAGGAAGTGGGAATATGAAATGGGCCATCTGCCTGCTTCCCGTACAAACCATATCCTCCCAGGCTCTCTGTCTATCAGCAGTTGTTTTACATACTGCATCTATGTAAATGCTCATGTTAATTTAACTGCAATAAAAAAATCACCATCTACTTAAATTGTAAAACTTCAGATGCTCACCAAGAAAGAGGCTTATTTGGGGAGCTGACTGAGAGGGTTTTCCCCAAGAAACTAGTTCGCAGTTACGTTGACCATTTTAGAAGATGGGCAGCATTCCGCACTCTGCTCTTCAACTTTTGCGGTCCCTCAAACTAGAGGCAAAAGGGATGCTGCTGCAAATGAGCTGATTTTTTTGAGAAAAAATCATGCCTTTCATTGAAAGATTTGCACCTGCTTTTCTCATGCTCTTGGGCAATGAGAGAAGGCAACTGGTAATACTGGAGTCTAGGGTGACAACCAGTGGATGTGTGAGCTGATACTGGGGGGCTGGTGCTAGCTGGAAAGATCCATGAGTCCCTAGTTGGGAGGATGCAAAGGGTTCAGTGGGGGAAAGGGGACTTTCTTCCCCCAGGAGGAGCAGCTTGTCACAGGAGGCAAGGGGAATGAGGGGGAAAATACACTGGCGCGGCTGCTTGTGCTTCCCTGGTCACTGCCGTAAACCAGAGACCGAAGAGATAATAATGCTCAGGGATGCGGCTCGGGAAGGCTGGCTGAAGGTGCTGAGAAGGACAGCCACGAGCGAAGATGGAGAGCTGCCCTTGCCATCTTTGGTGAAGAAAGAAGCAAAGCTGCCTGGTCTTGGCAGAGTTTGGTCTGCTGGGATAAGAATAAGGCAGGTCTCAGGGCTGTGCATGGGCACTGTCGCCTGCAGGGCTCCTGCAGATCAAGGTTGGTTGTATGGAGCTGCCAGCTCCAAAATACCCGGTAGTCCCATTCCTGCTGTTTGTGTTGCAGTGTGTTGTACTGGGCAGGCGTTCTGCCTGGCTGCTCCTCCAGTGAGATGCTTCTGGGCTCATTTTGGCTGTATTGCACTGCTGAGGGCTTACAATGAGAAGAATGGATGTAAATTATTATCTACGATTGTTATTCTATTACTATAGGATTGTAGTATGAATGCTTGCCAAACTGGAAACCATTATCATAATTATTTACGTTTTATTCTGAAGATGCCCTTGGTGCTGCTGCTGTGGTAAAAGGCTGAGCTGAGTGGACCAACCTATTCACCAGATCATAAATTATGCTAATCCTCTGCATCTTCTAACACTCCTCACCTCTTACATATACAGCAAGGTCGTTTGATTTAAGCAAATGAGATTGTTCATATTCCAAAACTGACCTGGTGTCCTAAACCTTCACCAAAGAGGAGGTAGGGTTTCTTTGCTCTTCTTGAACTGGTCCTGGTGGGGAGCAAAATGAAGCAGGTTACAAACACTTGTTATTGTGCTGTTAGTTTCGGTTTGGGAGAATTCAAATCAGTTAAACTAAAAACTGTTTCCCTGAGAAAACGAGCTGTTAACAGCTCAGGACATCTTAATGGGTTACATGGTAAGTGTGTTTCTCAGCCCCAATGACATTTTCCTGGCCTTAATTTTGCTAGCAAATGTTTGGATGTGGCCATATTCTCCACTGCTTGTCTAGAAATCGTTGGCAGGATTTTTCCAGGAGTCTGTCAATGCTAACAAAATGCGTAGAAAACTATGAAGTGTGGGAACGTGAAATCGAAGAATTGTACCAAGGAAAATCTCTCCTGAGCTGGCACCAAGAATCCCATCAAGGCCCTGTCAGTGCCTGCATCTAAGAAGGGCAATGTTGAAAAGCAGAGCTGGCAGCCTTAGCAATAAATCCCTGTCTAATCCGGTTTGCACGCCCCTTCTGCAGAAACCAGATCTTCTTACCCGGGGTTTTTCAACATCCGTATTACAGGATTGTGTAAGAAAAAAAACGCTTATTAGTCACAAGATACACGTTACCTGTTAAAGAGCCTCTGTAAGCAAAGGTGGAAAGACAACGAGGAATAGTAAAGAGACTTTGAAGGTTTGGGATTGTTTATTGTGCTGGGTGGTGGGTTGAGCCTGCTTTTTGCCTAAAAGGGTTGAGATGGAAACACTGCTCTGGAAGAGGCTGTTGTTCACTATTTAGTTTTGACTTGATTGTCAGGGTGCTGCTTGTTTCTTTGAGTAGTTCTGTCTTACAGCACTGCTATCTCTTGGCCTGATCATGGCTATAGAAACTCCTGGCTGATTTAACTACTTGAGGCCTATCCTAACATATCTTTTAGGAAAAACAGGTTTTAGCTACACAGAAAACAGGACTGAAGTAGCTAAGATTCTGACTCATAAGCTTTCCCTTATCATCCAGCTTCTTGCACATGCCTTGTTTCCCTGGAAGTAAGGGAGTAGGCCAGGAGCAAGGGCGGTTTTAGTTAGAAAGAGCACTGTACTGTGTAAAAATTCGTGGTAGTCGCAGGGTGTGGCTGAGAGGACTGTGCAGTGCTGTCTGTAAGGAACAAGCATTCATATCTTCACGTTTCGAAGATCACTTCTTATTAATCAGACGCCAGAAATACTTGCAGAACAGCAGGCTGCTGGCTTGTGCTCCCCTCTCAGGAAGAAAGAAAAACCTTTCAAGGGTGATTTTTATTCTCAAATGATTTTAATATTTTAAGACCTCTTGAATCAGAGTAAACAAACAAACTAGACTTCCTAAAAGATGGAGAGAGTCACTAGAAACTTTTCTCTAGCTGTTGCAATGCATGCTGTAATTTCCAAAAAGTACCTTGTTTACCTTAAATATGTGCAGGTGGTGACAGTTTGTAAGGACCTAAGAAGAATCCAGGGGCCAAGTTCAGTATTAATTTTGAATAGCTTTCCTAATTAAAGAAGTTAATTCTAACAAGCAATGGAGAGACAATGATTTTTTTTTTTTTAATTTTTGCAGCTGTTCTACATAAAAAGCATGAGACTGCTCCTACACACACACTGAGATGCTGGCATGTACATCTATGTTTTTGTAGTTATATGTTGTCCCTTCTAACATAAAGCTTGCACAGGGGGCTTAGTTAGCATCTTTTAAAGATGAGCTTCTGCAGAATTTTACTTGGCATTTAACAGTGAATCAAATCGAAAGGGGCTTTGGAGGAATGTTGAATTAGAAAAAAATCATTGAATTACACTTTTTGCTTGTTATACAAGCACATTCTTCAAAGCCTGAAGCATTTTATGTACAATTTAGCCTCAAAACAGTGAAGTAGGGCACTCAAATGTTCATTTTGCAGACTAATATGAACTGAAATACAGAGAAGTGATTTGCTACTTGTACTGTAACGGCTATAGAGAGAATAAAGTTTTGGAGCCTTTAGTCTTAAACCTATGATCTAGTGAGTGAAAAACAAAGGCTTTTGCAGGAGTATCTCAACAAGCATTTTAGAGCTTTCAAATGCACACTAGAATGAGTATCTTTGAAATACTACTTATCAGACAAGATTTCCCTCTTGAATGGTAATGCTATGAAACCTAACGTTTCTGTTCTTATCCACAGTGTCGCTTGTCTAAAAAGTCTAAACAGCTCTCCAAGTAGTTTTAGGTCTGGATTTTTTTTTGGGGGGGGATGGTTTTTTGGTTTGGGATTTTTTTTTTGCTTAAAGAAAATTCAGGTATTATCTGAAAAGTGGTGCCTTTTGATTACTTCAAAGAGGATGTGATCTATGAAGACTGGGTACATATTCAAACCTTCACAGCTTGAATCACATCATTTTTAGGGCTGGTATTCAAGAATGTCTTGTACTGATTATTTTAAAAATATGCAGAATCTAGGATGTGCTTTCTTTCAGCATTTAATCTATTTACTCATCTGGCTGTGACGTTCCATGAAAGAGAAGCAGTAATATGAGAAAGGAAACAGGTGCAAGAAGACTGATCCTGCCTGAAAGGAAAGCAAATAAAAGCCAATAAACTAAAAATTCCGGGTGGCTCCAGAGGAAGGTTGCGGAGGGTCCCCCTGGGGAGATGCTCTCGGGGGGCGAGCTGCCGGCAGCCGGGCGGCGTGGCCGGGGCCACCCAGGAGATGGTGCTGTTGAACCGGGGAAGAGGCGCAGCCCTGACCCAGAAGCATCCTTCAATGCGGTCCTCCCTGTTTTCCATCTGTCTTGCATGTTATTCTTTGGGGTCCTGGTTTTCTTTTGGGAGAAGAAGGTGTCAGTGTTGAACCCGGAGCGCATCCCGGTCTGCTATGTAATGCCGTTCCCAGACAGACAGCCCTACACCCTCGATGGAGATGACGCTAGAGCTTGAAGGCGATGTTTTTTCCTTGGACTGCGTAGCTGACGAGATGGCAATGCCGAGGCGGGGAGCAGCTTCACAGCTCATTGCCCTCATCGGAGCAACCGCCTGAGAAGCGCCGTGCCAAAGCCAAGCGTTTGCCGGGTGCCCGCTGTGTCGCTGCGAGGGGTGGGGAGCAGCACGCCCGCTCGCGGGGGCCCCTCGGGGACCCACCGCCTGCCAGCTTCCCTCCGCCATCCTCTGAGGAGGCCTGTCCCCAAATGCACGTGTCTGGGAAAGGTAAGCGCAAGGGTGGCTCTGTTGCTCTGCGGCGAGGACTCGAGTGGGGCCGAGCATGGGGCGCGATGCCATTTTGCCTCCAGTGCGCAGCGGGCGTGGGATGTGCAGAGCAGAGGTGCCGCAAGCACCCGATGGGTGCGCAGCTCCGGGGCACCCTTGCCCCACGTCTTGGGGCACGAGGCGCCCACCTCCCTCCTGCGCTGGTGGGCCACAGCGAGGACGTGGGTCTGCAGCTGGTTCAGGGTGGGAAAATTTGAGGTGGCAATGGGGAATTTGGGTTTCTATCAGCCCAGGGTGTCTCAGCAGAGAGGCAGAAGGTCAGACGGTTGTGGTGAAGTATTCTTTTGGTTTGCTATTTTATCAGTGTCCTCTTGTTGGGTTCAGTGGCTTCAAGTTTGGCCAGAGAAGAACAGCAGGAGCTGGATCATGTCAGCGGATGCCCTGGCAGTGGCTGTAGCAGCACGAGGTCACCGGATTGGGTATTTGCAGAATATTTAATGGAAAAGTTCAGTAAAGGCCTTTTCCCCAGTTGCAAGAGGGCTTATGTCTCTGACTGTTTCTGCATGCGTAACCAGAGAGTGACCAGGGTTTTATACATGATATATATCAGTGGCTCTAACTCACCAAGTCTTCTACCTGTGCTGTTTTCTGTCTGAATGTGTATTACCAAAATTAGTCTTCTAACATTCAGGCACAGAGGCAGACAGCAAGCCTACCGCAGATATTTGGATGGTTTACAAGGCCTTACTAAGTGCGGCCGCCATTCTGCTGTGAAGTCATTTTGAGACTCTTGTGCCCAGCGCTCTGTGGTTGAAGTGAGTGTGGCCAGCGGCGGCGAAGCGGCTGGTGAGGAGAGAGCCGTTGCGGGGAGGATGGCCAAACCACATGTGGTGTGGACCCACCAGGGAGGCCAGGAAAGGATTTGAGGATTATGTCTGTTGTGCTGCATTTCGTCTCCTCTCTTCCTAAACTATTAACAACAATTCAGTGTTTAGCCTTGCCAGGGGTTGTGGCAGGCAGAACAGTACTAATTCTCATTGTCTTTTCCATGGCCAGAGGTAGGCTGACTTTCTTAATTTTTTTTCCAACTACTTGCTAACAATAAATGATTTAGAGCCTGGCTGACATGTTGTGAGGGGTTTTACTGCCTGACAAATCATTTGGCAGTGCGTGAGGAGGGAGCTGGGTAGGGAAGAGGTTGAGGAACTCTGTTGTCCAGAGGTAATTAGGTGTGTCAGCAGCAGAAAACCAGAAGAAAATATTGGAGAAGCTTCTACCAATTTAGGAAGGAGCATAACAGAAATAAAGTAGCCTGAGGCAAGCCTGTTCAAATACCTTCGCTTTTCATGTGGACTTGAGATACAATTCAGCTTTCTCCACTGAAGAACTATCGAGTTTTAGGGCTGGGACTGGATGTTGCTCAAGCCCAGGCCTCAGGAGCGAGTGCTGTGAGCAGGAGATGGTTTAGGGCTCAGGCCGCAACTTTAATGCCATCGATGTGGACCTGCACATCTCTGTCGCGGAAAGATAAGCTCTTCCTAGGTATTAAAGGGGAGTCTCAGCAGGCACCAGACAGTAAGTTACATGTTTTGTTTTAGGGACCATTTTGCACTGAACTCTTGGATAAAATAAAATGCTGAGGATCAGCACAATGACTCAAACCTGGGTGTCCTTTCTCCTCTGAGACCCCAAACCACCAAGCTATAGCATCAGGCTTCCTTTCACCCCAGAAACTTTGCTGTCCTTTCTGAGCCAGGAACCCTGCCCCACGAGCGGGAGAGCGTGCGCTCTCTTCTCTCCCGGTGCCTGGTGCCCTGCCTGGTGGACGGGTGCTTTGTTTGAGATGGGCAATGCTGGCTTGACCTCCCTCGCATGCAGCCTTTCCATGTCCAGAAGCAAGTACTATAATCACTATGCTGTTGCAGAAAGGCAGCTTCCACCACCAGGTTGTTACTGGTGTGGATTACACACTCCAGGTTTGCCAGCTATGGCCTGGTTTCTGCCTTTGGCAGGTCTAAAACAGGGGGTAGGTGCCTTTTTTTTTCAGTCTGGGCCAGAGTCATAAGTAGGTACGGTATTTTAGATCAAAATTCCCCCTTTTTAGGTGCCTAAATCCTGATGTCCTGATTTTTGGTTCTTAATCTTAAGCAACACGCAGGAAGGAATTCAATACAAGATTGCATCTGAAGCTGCTAACAGACATATTAATGCAATACAGTCCAGTATCTTAGTGGGAAATAAAGTACAGAAAAGTGACTGAAATTTGAATTTCAGAACATCCAGGCTTTGGTCACATTGAGAGGGTTAGTCAAGAAAGCTTCTGAGGGAGGTGTACAGGAAGAAAAATCCTTAAAGATGCCATGAATTCCACTTATGAACAGTAACAGAGTCTGTAGCACATGTATGCTTCTAACAAAAATAATACTAGGCAGGCAAAGAGTAAACCAGTACAACTGAATGGCAGGGTTGGAGAGCTTTTTTGAGTCAAATGGGAATCTTTCCAAATTTGAAAATCTAACCTTAGCTTACTGACACATTGGCACATTAATTCATGTAAAGACCAGATGAAAGGGAAATTAAAAAGAAATACAGTGGACTGTAAACAGCTAAAGGCATAAAATAAGAACACTTCAGGTTTATCAGTCAGAAGAGTAGGAATAATTAATTGGTAGTTCAGAAGCTGGATCACTGAAGATTAAAGGCAGAAATTAAAGAAGATAAAGACATTGCTGAGAATCTAAATTATTTCTTTGCATCACTCTTCAGCACTGAGAATATCAGAGCAATACCTACTGGGACTTGCTCTTTTCTGGTAATCAAGATGTGTCAGAAGAAGAGCTGGAACAAATCGATGATTTAAAAAGCAGCAAATCATCAGCTCCAGATGGTACATTGAAAAGTTCTGAAGGAGCTTAGTGTGAAATAGCTGATCTGCAGCAAAAATATGCCTTCCCTAATTAAAAACAGCTATTTCATTGGAGAAGTGGAGGGTAACAATTATACCCAAAATTAAAAATGAGATTGAGATAATTTGAGGAAGCACACACTCTCTTTACCCAGACATACATTTCTGTTTTATAAACTGGTTCAAAACAGAACTTAAAGTAGGAAAACAAGCAAAAAAAGGGAAGATGGTGTCATGATAGGGTCTAAGGAGCAAGATTTCCGCAAAAAAAAATCATGCCTGATCATTAATCTGTTATAACTCCAACTGGACCAGTCTTATGGAGAAAGAAGAAGGAATCAATGCAATTTATATAAACCTCAAAGGACCTTTGGCCTATGTAGGATACTGTGAATCAAAGAGAGGGGAGCTTGCTGCATATCTCTTGGCTGATGTCACCGTGCCAGGCTGCATGTCCAAAAAGCCCTGACCGTCCTTGCCATCTCCATGCTGCATCAGTCCCATGGCTTGTTCCCATGCTGTGATGGTGTGATCCCACCCAAGTGACACCGAGCCCTGCTTTCAGCTGCCCTGGGAGGTGAGAAACCAAGAAAGGGGATGAGTGATCTGTTCCGAGCTTCTGAAAGAGGCTAGCTGCAGGTTGTTTCTGTATGTCTGTTAGGTTTATGAGTCTGGAAGGGTGAATATTGTTGAGAAAGCTGACACAATGCTTTTAAATTTTAAGCCCTACAGAGGATGTAAAGGCTGTTCTGGGGAACTGCAGGAGCACAGAAACTGGGAGTTGAGGAGCATCCATGGCAGCTGTGGTGGGGAGACCTTCCTGCAGGTACCACCAAGACAGCACCTTTGTGGTGGACGCATACATGGGCAAAGAAAAATATTAGCAAAAAAGTTAAGACTCTTCAACTTGTTAGGTAAAGCCAGGGCAGGCTGGCTTAACCCTCTTTACCACTGTCAGTGTCACCTGCTAGAGGTACCTATAGTACTATTTTTTTAAAAAAAGACATCTTGAATTAGCTATGTAACAGGAGGTATTTGGTACAAGGGAAACATAAAATGAACATGGCAAAGAATCTAACTTCAGAAGAAGAAAGAAGAGGGAATGTATTAATTTCCCCCCCAAATGCCATGCATGAATTAATTAAATAGAGTTTCACAGAATCATAGAATCATAAAATTGTTAAGGTTGGAAAAGACCCTTAAGATCATCGAGTCCAACCATTAACCCAGCACTGCCAAGTCCACCACTAAACCATGTCCCCAAGCACCATGTCTACCCGTCTTTTAAATACCTCCAGGGATGGAGACTCAACCATTTCCCTGGGCAGCCTGTTCCAATGCCTGACTACTCTTTCAGTGAAGAAGTTTTTCCTAATATCCAACCTAAACCTGCCCTGGAGCAACTTGAGGCCATTTCCTCTTGCCCTATTGCTTGTTACTTGGGAGAAGAGACCGAGCGAGGTGGGGGCCTCCTCATTGTGTTCTTTGTTCCTATGTGCTGCTGCAAAGGCACCCACCGGCTTCCATGCTGCCAGCGAAGGCTGACAAACTGCCCGTTACCTGGAAAAAAAATCTCAGTAGGACTCTACGGAACAGTTTTAAGAAAAAAAAAAAACAAACACCAAATATTTCATGCCCAGACCCTTTGTTAGTAGAAATCAGCAGTTTTCATCAACTTCAGCCAGTGGTTCTTCGCTCTTTTAGACATACAACAGAACTGCTACCTCTTTGTTTCCACTTCTCCTTATCCTTTGTTTTTGCCTGTCAGTCTTCCTCCTCCATTTCTTCTGCCTCTGCTTCCATGTATTCTTCCCTCATTCCTAGGATGTCCCCTTCCTTTCCCCCTTTCCCGGGTATGTGATGCTGCTGTTGCTCATCGTCCTCTATACCTGCTGCAGCCTCCTCATAGCATTGTCAGCACACAGCTGTACTGACTCTGGTGTCCAGCCAGAGTCAATTATGCCAGCACAGCTAATTAGAAAGCATAGAATACTATGCCTGATTCTTGAGATCTGTACATCTGAACATCACAGTGTGCTCTGCTTATTAGAAAATACTGACTTATAGTAACATTAAGTGACAGAAACTAAAAAAAAAAAAAAAAAAAGAAAAAGATTTACAGGCTTCTGGAATAACCGTGCTGGTTTTCTCTCTTCTCTGTTCTGTGCAATGATTTTCATATGAGTAAACTCCAGTATACAGCATTTCTAGTGTTTCATTGGGTATTTGCAGCAGCATCAGCCACAAGATGCCTGTAGAAGCTCTATATTTATGGATGATAAGCCAGACTGTAGATTTTAGAAAGTCTGTGTTTCGCCTTTTCCTTTACATTTTCTATGCAGTCACAGAAGGGAGGAAAGGATGGTGCAGACGTGTCCAGGACACCTTTAAATTAGCTGATTTAGATGCAAAATCAGTTTAGCCATGGCAGCATGGAGCAGAGCAGCAAGGCTGATTCACTCAGCTCCCCAACAGTCCTGAGGGTCCTGCTGCTCGGCTTTTCAGTGCTCTTCTACAAGAAAAGTCTCCCCTCTTTAATGCCATGGGATGCTGTGGCTCATGCCGTCACACAGTAATTCAGCTGCTTGACGTGACAGTTTGATGATTTGTAGGCTTTTCCAGATGCAAGATCCACAGTAGAATTGAATCGCTGACACTTCAGGGTCAGTAGGTTTGGGTCCTTCCTTTCCATTTATGAAAACACCCCTAACTGTCAAAGCTCAAAAGAACTAAGACCCTACAAAAAACTTGAATCACTTTTACATCAGAGCTGGTTTCCATGTCTGAGTCTCAGACCAACATGCAGTTTCTTTTTACTTCTACACCAGCAGAACAGCAGACAGCTCTGACATCTCTTCCAATACCCAAAACTACCTTGGGCTAGATAACACAATAAGATGTTAGTGATGGTTGCCTAGAGCAATTCTCAAAACCACCTTATTCATCATTAAGACAAAGACAATTTTCCTCCTCAGTAGCAAAACTATGGAGTGGGAAATAGAGATCATAGGCACAGTCTTGGGGAAAAGTGTTATGTTAATAACCAATAGCATCTTGTGCACTCGTCTAAGATGTCCAAGTTGTGAATGTTTGGTTTGGCTCCAGCTAGCAGAAAAACACAGATATTTTTTCTGATCATCCTACCAGAATAAGGCAAATTCTAACTATGCAGTTTGTAATTTTGTTTTCCTCTCCGCCCTCCCCCCATTTCAGGGTTTAAGGTAGGGTCTTTGAGTTGGTGGACAAGTTGTTTTTCATTTTTACCTCCCCCAAAACCAGAGTGGGAGAGTGAAAATTCAGATCTTGTGTCTAGGAGAAATTTCTATCTAGTTTTCTACTTGGAGAAGCCAAAATTAAAGGAAAATTACAGCACATTTTTCTCAGAAGAGAAGTATTATTTTGCCTGGTCAGTTATTGTGAGTTTGTTTTCCAGAACTGCTGAGTTCAGCTGGAACTTTAGGTGCTTGGTTGCTTTGAAAAGCATGCCTAGGGTTTCCAAATCCAGGCAAAGGGCCATGCTGGTTTATGTAGTAATTCTGGCACTGAGGATGAAATAGAGGCTCCCTCTTTCAGAGGGACCCTCTTACTTCAAGGACTTCAGGGATTATAAGTACTGAAACCTTGCTGTTTAAATTCCTTTCCACTTTGAGGTAAGCTGAATTCCACAAGTGCAATCCTCAAGCTCAGCACAAAATGATGGAGCCGCAAATAGGACACTGCATCTGAGCCCCCTCTAGATTATTATTTGACACTTCATTTTTCTTGTGGAGATCATAAAGAGTGAATGATGGAGTTCTACAACATCTCCTCTAAAGAGTACTGGGAGCTGGTACCCTGAGAGGACAACAGGAATCTGTCAGTTTGAATTTTATTAGGTAGGCAAATCCTTGTTTCACTGTATCAGTAGTTAGGTTAATACTTTATTCTGTTCTCTGTCCTGCTTTTATTGGAATTTCAAATGTTGAAGCCAATCTGATCCCTGTAATTTTACCTTCTGGTTTTTATACTTCTGCTTCCAGTTGACAACACTATGTTGCCATCTTGCTTTTTCAGTCTGGATGTCTTCATTTAGATCTTCTGAAAACAAGTTTACCCTATTCTGGGATGCAGAACATTCCCAGTGAGTCTTGGAGACTGGTTTCTGGGGACTTACTTGACTTGGACATCACATCCTGGAGAATAGAGGTATAGAACTATAATTGGTTTCTCAGAGTTGATTTTCTCCTCCTATTAGTTGACCGCAGATGAGCGATTCACTCACTTAACTTTAGATTGGTTCACAAGATTGAAGAGCCCTTGCTTGCACTCATATTGTAAACATCTCCTACCAGTGCTTTATAAACAGGCAGTTGAATGATAATAAGTTTGAACCCAAAGTACCTATTTTCTTTACCGCATTGAAGTGTAGCTGAAAGCATCCAAAGTTTGAGGTAGCTGTTAAGAAAGTGATTTACTGTTTTTCAAAACATACTGCTGCTTTTGTTGATACACCCCACTGGAGCTCAACAAATGTGTATTACTTTTATTACCATGATAATACGAGCCTGTATACTTTCTGGTGAAATTTAAAGAGGCACTTGCATTCTCTTCTGCTTGTAATTAGGGCAGAGCAAATAGTTCAGGAGGAGACCCTGACCTCTTACAGCAGTTTCTTCGGGGGTCATGGTCATGACGCCATAGCAGGAATCATGAGACTCTTTAGGCTTCATTACTGACTCTGCTGGAGATGCTTCCTCCAGGGCTCAGGTTCTGTTTCCTGTTACATCAATGACTTAATTTTTTTTAATCAAGGAACTAACACTGATTAACCCACTGAGTAGGGTTTGTCCTTGAGCCTGTTTCTGCAGTGCCAGTGACAAGTAGCCAGTGATACTAGGTTTGTTTATGTCGTCTCTGTGCCCTCCTTGGGAAAATGGGCTGTACGTGGTAGGATACACAGGCTAAAAAGCATTTTGCTGTGGTACTGCTGTGTCACAACTGGTGTGTAAAACCTGGGTAAGTTTTAACATGAGAGTTAGGCAAACATTGGCATCTGCATGGAGGTGTTTACCTGTGAAATGGCTGTCTGCACTCTGATCATAGTCAATGATGATCAGTCAGTACTGCCAGAGGGGTCCAGAGAGGTATGCAAGCACCAGGGGTTCAGTTCAGTTGCTTAAACATAGGTGTTTGGTGCCATTTGAGATGCCACGGAGTAAGTGGGACATCCACAGAGAGCTGAAGATTTGGCACAGAACTTTTGCTGTTCTGGAGTGGCAGCTGCAGGACCCACTGGAGACCTCCAGCTCTCAATTTACACAATCAATCAAACCTATCTGTCTGCTTCAGGGTGAGCTGAATTGCTCTCAAGGGTCTGCTTACTGTATTGGCCAAATGTCCCAGCAATGGGAACCTGGACACATCACTCGCACGTAGACACCTGGAGGGAGGCATCTTAACCTCCAACTGAATCCGGTCTCTTATGGCTAAAGATACAGATCCACCTCCTGGAGATATTTAAATATCGAGGTGAGCAGCTCCAGAGGGCAATATATTCAGCCTATTTTTAATACCTATTACAGGATGAAATGAATAGCTCTCTGAAAGTGCCTTTCATCAAACTGACTAGAGAGAGAGACTAGGCATATTAGCTGTTTAACTTTCAGGTTAAGAAAGTGAAAAGCATCCCACCTTTAGTTCAGATGTAATCCTTTTAACTCCACTGACCCAGAAACAACTTTCTTCAGTTACCCGCAGGAAAGGCTGTGTGGGAGACCTGGTAATGATATTCTGAACCTCAGGACCATCTTGAATATTTCTGAACTTTGCAAAATGAAATTGACTTAAAGATAGTTGGAATTGAGCTAAGCATAAGCTAAAAGCTTAATGGTTTTCCTTCTCCAGATAAAACTTTACACCTTAGCAGCCCAAAAAGTCTGTGGAAATGAGAATACTGCCTTGCTGTATTTCCCTGGACACTTCCAGTCTTCACCACTCTGGGTGGTGTTTGCTTATCTCCTCCACCTATTTTCCTCCTTTTTGAAGATGAAAAGACCACAACTTCACTAAGGTTGGTCTGGGACACATACAAACTGTGATGCTTGCTGTGGGATTGATGGGGGAAGTTTAGTGTGGGAGTAATGACATTTTCAAATTAAGGCTGGCTGACCCAGATGCTCTTTATAGACATATCTCATTTAGAAGCTTAAGTGAATTATATGGTCAAAGTTTTAAAAGGAGGTGGGAAGGTAAAAACTGGGACAACTGAAAAAATGCAGCAACAACAAATGTCTGAAAAGTGCCATAGGGACTGTATAAATCCACAATTCACTGATCACCCCGGGGACATGGGGAAGTGGAAGTCATTGCAGCAAAGTAATAGGTAAATCCTCAATGGGTGTAAACTGGGTTAACTCTGTTGGGATTAATTTCACTTATACCAATAAAAATCCAACTCTCACCGGTGTGGGCTGATGGCTCTGGTGAGAAGGTGCTAATGTCAGCTTGATATATCATTAAACAATATTATTTTGCCTCCATAATTGTCCAGAATGTAACATTCTGCAGGTGCTTTGATTAGTTTATCTTTTTATCTGTATACAGATGATGAGAATGACTGGAACTTTAAACGGATCACACTTATTTATTCCTGCTTTACATACACATAGAAAAATGCATATTATTTACCAAGTAGACTGCATAGAGCTATTGGGCTGAAAGAGCCAAGCAGATCCTGGCAGCTAGTAGTTTCCTCATGGTCACTATTCTATGCTTAGATCCATGCAGAGGGGCATATGTATTTGTATGGACTTCTCAGTAAACCAAGCAACAACATGACACTGACAATTTGCTGTTTGTATTCCTGTGGAGCCTTGTTTATAAAGATCCTGAATGATCTTACAAGGTGTAATGAAAAGAGGGTCACAACAAATACACTGCCAGGAACAGTGCCAGGCTGCTGATGTCCAGCACTGGCAGGAGATTTGTGCAAGAGCTCTCCAGCAAAAGCAAGAACAGAGTCGAGATTCCTGGGTCTCAGCTCTACACCCCAACGACAAGGCTCTCTGTTGCAGAGTCATCTAGGCAGTCCAGGTTTCCCTCCACACGTGCCAGTCATTGTAGTCAAGAGTGCTGTCCACTAAAGCTATATCAAGGTTTGCTCTGTGCAAATAAACTGTGATGCCATCACTACTTGATGGTCTGGAGACCCACTAGGTTAGTAGGGTATGATTGCAGCATG
Organism: Nipponia nippon; assembly: GCF_047370975.1. NCBI lineage: Eukaryota > Metazoa > Chordata > Aves > Pelecaniformes > Threskiornithidae > Nipponia > Nipponia nippon. Next base: position 15,755,389 of record NW_028262302.1, read on the forward strand.
AGCCCATAACTGAACTCCTCTCATCTGGGACTGCTGAGCTACTGAGCTCGAGTCCAGTTGAGGAACACTCCCCTGTGGGACGCCATGTGCTGTTGGGAGGTACCCTGGCACCCAGTGGTCAGCCACACATGGTGATGGGCCCAGCTGTGTTCCCTGGCTCTAACTTATTGTCATGGTCTGGAGGTTGGAATAGAGCAGAGGATGTTGTGCTGGCTGAATAGATCCCAGTGTCCCCTGGGGGAACACTTGGGAGGATGGGCCATCCTAGAGAAGCTGCTGAAGCTAAGCACACAGAGAGATGGTGACAGGGATACTTTTGGCATCCTGAAGTGGAAGATAACATAACCGTGTTGTGCAGTGTAGCTGAAAATGTGATACTTCTAATGAATCCATACCAATCGTTTCTCTTCTCCCCCTCCACATCTGTGCCTCCCTCAGCTCAGCCCTCTATACATCTTTCTTTCTTTAAACCAGCACTAAAGTCTCTTATTTGCAGATTTCCATAGGCAGAATTGGATTAAAATAGACCAGAAATAAAGCCTCTGCCTTCACATCCACTTTTACCAGTTCTTGTAATTCTTTGAGTTGATTTTACCAACCCTTCACTCCTCCAGATGCTGTCACAGCTTTCATATGTCAGCACAAAGCTTAGGCAACCTCATCCATCAGTCCTCCTGCCTCAGGGTAGCAGGTGCCTTAGCAGGCGTTGTTTGCTGGAAGGAGAGATTTCATTTAGGCAAGGCTGGTGGGAAGAACGGTTGATGTTGGCAGCGGAACTGGAGGAAAATCATGGCCCCATGCACACTGGGGGTGGCTAACTCTGTCACTAGAAAACATCATCCCTCTTTTGGAATAATATATCTGACAGGTGAACCCACCTTCACTATTAGTTTGGATCACGACAGGAAAATAAACTCTCCTATACAGAAGACACTGCTTGTCCTTCACTTATGTAAGTCAGAGCTATGGCTTCTGGGCTCTCACTGAATGCCTTCTTTTCTCTGTACTTTTCCAGCTCATTTGATACAGTGTTGTCATTTTGTTTTTTTAAGTGTGGGTTTTTTTTTTAAAAAAAAAAAGATGTATTAATTACATAAATGCTTGGTGGAGAGGAAGGCTCATGTCTAAAGGTTTAAGCTTTGGGTGCGATTTGGATGACTGCCTGAAATTTAGCTCTGAACCAGTGGCAGTCTTTGAATTTATAAATACTAATATCCACCTGAGATTCTGGTCCAAAGCAAGAGCAAGACTTTTATTCTGTTCAGGTCCCTCATCTCTGCTTATCACCATAGCAAATGAGCACTTTTCAGGCAAGCAACAAGTGGCATGACTAACAACCATGTAGCACTTATTCTTTCTTCCCAACAGTTTTCGTGAGAACAGCCAAGGTCTGGCCATTCAGATGGCTTAAAAAGGCATTTGATATTTTTGAGGACACTTTCAAAATTTAATACAAATTATCTTTGTTTGGGAATTTGCCCACTCTTGGCTGGCCCAAGTTAATCAAATACGGGGCGTGGGTTCAGCATCCTTTCTATTCCCCAAATGCAGAGTGAGCAAGTGTCCATATCTAAGAGTTTAGCCATAGAAGTTGGTGCCCAGGAATGGAGTGATTAAATCAGATAAATTAGAGTCTGGAAACAGCTGAAGGCATGACAATAGGACAGGAATAACACATTAGTTATGATAAAATTATGAAGAAAGGCTCATGCATTTAAAAATTAGGAATTTATGTTTTCTTACCACCTGAGTAGAATATTAGAACATTATAGGATTTAGAACAGATTTTGAACAATTTTGAAGGGGGGATTTTCTTCTGACTAATTGGTAGGACCCTAGTTAGAAGTGTCTGTGGTGCCATGTGCTGTGTAAGCAAGTATGTCCTTTCAGTCTGCTCTTCCCTGCATGCTTGTTTTCTTGTGTATTTGCCAATTCCTGTTCCAACACAGATAAAGTCATGCTGTAATCTCTTGGCAACAGGCTGTCTGGGTGGAATTGGGAATTTTCAGCTTCTAGTAAGGCTAGAAATGCCATCAAGGCAGGGCATTTTGTGCTAGTTGGAGATTTCTGTTTCCAGTGTCAAGAAAGACAAGACGGGCAAAATGTTACCTTTCTGACTCCCATACACACTTGGTCTGAGCACAGGGCTGAGGGTATCTGGCAATACTTTAGTCTGAAGGAACTCTTCTTTCCCCTGCAAAAGGTGAGCAGAATTAGGAGCTTCTTTTCTTAACCACCCATGATTGAATACTGTTAGTATTTAATACTTGTATTGAATCTCAGATAATTGCTAAAGTGCTGAACTGCTGTCTCAACTTATCCACATGCAATTAATAATATTGATCACCCTACATTGACCTTGAGAGTTAATAACTGGTTTTTCCCTTAGTTTCCCTTGACAAATGATGCTTTCTATATGCCAACTTGTAATTTTGTCAAGCTGTCAGATCACAGGGTCTGATCCTGCAGACACTGAAATGCAAGCAGTGCTTGCTGCAATGGCTGTTTCTTTGGGATCAATAGGACTATTTGCATCTAGGCTCACAAAAAAAGTACTTTTTTTACAGGATTTGGTCTGGGAGGAGGTCTACACAAATGTTTGTGTATGAGTCAAATTACTTGAAAGCTGGGTAGGATACATGTGTAAACATTTGGGGCTCCAAAAGCTGGGCCTTCTTTTCTCCATCTAATAATAAAGTGTTTCTTTTCACCATCTAATAATAAAGTGTTTCTTTTTTTTTTTTTTCCCCCCAAGTCTTTCCTGAAGTTAAAACCCTGGCTAAGACACAAAATAGAGAGATAATTGAAACAATTTATTTGTCTCGTCTCATTTGGAGGGACCTTTAGAGGTCTTTTTGCTCTAGGTGGTCTGAACAACATCTTTTTCCCGATGGGCTCTGAACAAACTGAAGAATTCAGTTATGGTTACCTTTTACTTATAGGCTGCCCTGCTTACCTAATCCTCATCTTATTAGTAGTATCTTATAATGAATCACCAGTACTGCTCTTGTTTTGTATGACATTTTTCTCTTAAACTCCTATTGCACTATGTACCTGTACACTCGTGCACATCGCTCTACTAAAAGATTTTCTGTTGAGATCCCTGCCAGAAAGATCAGAACAACCATGGGGGTGGAAATAGAGAATTTAGCAAATAGAGTTCTGTTAAAGTCTCCAAAACATTCTCATTCTCTGCTGCAGAGAAAACCAAACAAATCTGGAATGTCTGGAGTGGCACTACCAACCCAGAACTTGGCATCACTGAGAAAAGCTTTGCAGCGCTGTACCATCCAAGAGAGACAGAGGGAGGGAGTTTTGGGGAAGAAATACGCCTCTTCACATCAATTTTCTCACATTAGCACTAACGCCCATTGGTGGAGCAGTACGTGGGAATGATGCGCTGATAATCTCACTGCTTCTTCTGCAGAGTAAATGGAGCATGTTGTCCCATAACAGCAACCACCCAGCACTTCTTTAGCACTGATTTGTCTCCCCCATAGACACATATAGCCGCCCCCCTTCCTTTGGACAGCTGGCATCGTCTGAAGACACCTTATCTTTGTAAAAAGCATCTTGACAAACTATTCAAACACTGCCTCTTCCCTGCCTTTGTACTTATTTGTCCCCTCCCCATTGCATCCTCAGCTAAAGAAGATTATTGCAAAATCCATTTAAAAAGCACAGCAGTTTTATACTGAAAGATATCTAGAGGGCAGTAAATCCAGAGGGAAATCTCATCCTTCAGTGCAAATGAAACCTCCTCTTTTATTTCATTTCTGAAAAATCAAGCACAGAGTTACATAAAGCCTTTTTTCCCCTCTACACAAGGCAGCAATAATAATAAGATATCCCTACAAGGTTGAGATATAATCATACCAGGGAGCAAATTTTTAATTTGATTAAAGCTTACTGTAGTGGGCAAAGACTCTGAAGTTCAGGTGTGAGTTAAGAAGAAACTGCTCGGCCATCTATAATCCTATCTGAAAGCAAATGTATTTTTAGAGTACTGCTGTGTGACATGGAATGCTCCCAAGTTATTTGTGCATAACTGCGGTTGATGTGGAGGATATATTTAATTTCATATTAAGATTGTGCTACTGATTGCAATTGTCATTCTTCATGTTTGGTTCAAATTGTAGCTGGCCAAACAGCAGCTGGGATCAAATTAGCTGTTAGCAACGGAAATCAAGGCTTCTGTGACATCTTGTTTTATTGTATACTGCATTCTTCAGCACATTTTGAAACCCTTTGAGAAGCGTTTCTGCAATTATACCTACTGAATTTCATCACCAACAGTTTATGCATGCAGTAATAGGTGTGTCAGAAACCTCTGCCTCATCTCGTTACATTTTATGTTTGGTACTTGAGGTTTGGAGCTTGGCCATCATGAAGTTATCAGAATGCTAAAAAAAATGTACATCATAGTTTAAAAGTATCCATGTAAATTATTTGAGGGTTTGCTCCATTTTTGAAGATTTTCACTTTGATTGTGTGTGTAAAACTGACATTTGCACATTGAGAGGTGCAAGTAGAGGCAGATCACTGCAACTTTGCATGGACACTGGCAGTATACAGAGGGAAAACCAGACAAGCTCCTCCAAGTGTGCTTGGGAATACTAGTGCCTAAAAGGGGAAGCCATGCCGAGTGCCTTGAGACACACCCCCCAGAATATGTGCAATACAGCTATGCCATTTGAATTTGACCTTGTGTCCAGCCCGGGCTGCAAGCACAGAGGTTAAGGATCCCAGGGGAGCATCCCCGGGACACTGAAGCCCTGCTTCTGTTTCAGCCTGCACGGAGGGACGACTCCCGTTCTCCGCTTTCTGAAGCTGCAAAATGGGGTTAATGAACTGACCTCTGTTGGTCTGATGTTTGCTTTTACATCTACTGATGAAAAATGTGATACCAGAGCTGTGAGTGATTGTTATTATCAAGTGGCAACATATTTGCATTGAAATAGGATAGGCTGTATACAGGAGAGAGGAGGATTGGGTTTGTGTGATGAGTTTTTTGCTGGAGAGCATGCCTGAAATGAGAAGGATTTATGTAGTACCCTGTCAGCGTGTATGGCAAAGGCTGTACCACAGCATAGACAATTTCCTGCTAATTGCATATCTTCTGATGTACAAACTCCTTTTCCTATCTCATACATGTGGTGACTTTGCACAGCTAGCGTTGCAATACGTTAAAATATCAGGGAGTTTTTGTTACTAGAATAGTCAGTTGTTACTGAATATACAAAAGGCAGCAACTTCCTTAAATGCCTGCTATCTCTGAACATCCCTATGTTTCTTCTGCAGAAAGGGAAGATTCCCTTTCTTCCTCCAGCTTTACTACAGTTTTCCTTTTGCCTCCGGTAACTGTTTAATAATGTGACCACTCAGTGGTTTTCCAAAGCAGCTGCAAATTGTGAGGTGCTAGTTCAGAATGACACACTGCCGAAACCCACTGGCCTGCTGCTATTTAATGGCAATATATAACTGCTTTTTTTCTGTTTGTTTTTTTCTCTTCTTTTTTTTCAAGATGCTTAGTTCACATACTTCAGGCATTGGGCACTGGCAAAACCAGAAGCTTTTGGCCTCTGAGAGGCATCAGCCTTTTCTCCCTACATCAGCAGGGTCAGTGTGGCCATCTGTGGGCTTGATGTGGCCCTCTGACTTTTACAGGAAGAGGCTTCATGGCTGGGATATCAGCTTAGAGCCTCGTCCAGGAGGCAAGGTGCTACTTGGGCAGAGTGGAGGGGAGGCAGAGCATGCAGGGGTGCGGTGAGGCAGCTGCCACGGTCATCTGGGCAAGGGAAAGCAGCTTGCAAAGAGGGGGACCCCTGCCCCGGGAGTGGCTGGGGTGCAGGTCAGTGGTTGCTGCAGGCAGAGTATAGCTGGTATCTGCCTGGGGTGGGAAATGGTTGTAAAATGGGGAAAGGATGCCCAGGTCAGGGGATCTCACACAGGGGATGTGATTTCTGCCAACAGCACTCTGTAGCACCACCCTCAATTGTACTTTCCTTTTCCTTGACCCTGCAGAACAGGCCCATTTCATAGTCAGAGCTGACTGCAAAAGGGGTATCATGCATACTCTGTCCTGCGAGTAGCAGGTATATCTGAGCTGTGAGAGATTAAACTCTTTTGGACTCCTGTGGTTGCTCAGAAAACTCTTGCTGCCTTGGCTTCATAGATTAAATATAAACACCATTTACATCTGCTTAAAATCTGAATTGAACTTGAAATTTATGTTCAGTCCAGTGGTGAATGTAGCTGCTGTTAAATTGCTCCATTAACTATAAAGCAAAGTTTAATCTGCTGTGTTTTACTTTCATGAAGTGCTTCTAAGCACTGATAGTGTTCCCTTTGTTGCATTCCTTTAACTTTACAGGAAACTGAAAGCTTTGTCCTAAAAAAAAAGGAAGGTTTTAAGATTAAAATATCAATGAAAGGAATGTAAAGATTCAAAAAAGAGAGAAGGAAGGATCAGCATTGCCAGGAAGAATTAAGAAGAACAACATCGGAACAACTTGCTGTTTTGCCTTTTCCTTTCCAAATATCCAACAAGGTCAAAGAGCCCTCCTAAGCAGATTACCTCAAGTACTCGTGGAAAAGAGTACAAGTGCAATCCAGAAAGGCAATTACTTTTTTCATTCAGATAGAATTTTTCAGCTTATAACATGGAGTTAATTGCCTCTTTTTTTTTTCTCCTTTTTTCCTGTAATGGTCCTTTGCATAGGTTTAGTCATCCTTGAGGGCAGCTGCTCCATCTATACAGCAATTGCCAGATGATTACCTCTTTAATGTTTTCACTGAGTACTTTGCTGGTTAACCTCCTTAACTCGAGAGCTGCTTATTGATATTTATGTCTTGTCAGCATAGAGGTTCATTAAGCATTGGTAAATGACATGTTTTCATATCTGCTGACACTAGAAATGCAATATGATCAATTGCAAATTGACTTTAGTGCGGCAATAGAGTGCATTTAACACACATCAGTGGATCATTCGTACAAGCAGAGCTGGAATTTTTATGGCTGTTTATGTCTCTCTAATATCCAAGTATAAATTCTCCCAAGTCAAGCAATTCTTAGTAAAACAAAATGCAAAACTCAGTCCAACAAGTGATGGCGTATCCCAGGTCAGCTCTCAGCACAGGCAACTTTTGGATGGCAGGATGCTGAAGATGGTGAAACAGCCCCGCTTGCCTCACCTCTTCCAGGAGGCAGAGACAGGCTGGGGTGTCTCTTCCAGATGTTTTCTCCCCTGCCTTGGGCTGTGCCAGGGGCAGGTCTCCAGGGCTCTCCCTCGCTTGCTGGGAGAGCAAGCCACCACCTCCCTTTCTCTGCCTGGTCCTTCTCCATCAGGAGAGTTACACTGAGTCTTGCCTACAGCCCAGGCTGGTCTTGAGTTGGCTTTGTGTATGTGTGAACCCCAGAAGCTGAGCTGACAGCCGCCTCCATGGCCAGGTCCTGCTGGGGGTCAATGATGGGGAGTCAAGAGCTTCCAGTCTCTCAGACGTGCATGGTCTTTTACAGCTCTGCTGCTTGCTTTTGTGGTAAAGAAGCCGAGCTCACACTAGGTTGGGTCCAAAGTGCTGCTTTCTGGTATTTTCTCACTGCAGCAGCAGTTCCTGAGGAAACTGCAGTTGCTTTTAATGGTTCAACCTCATTGTTAAACTGACAGTCAGCCTTGGGGATGAGGATGCTGGGGTCGGAGGGCAGGGCTCTGAAACCTGTCCTGCTGCACATCGTGATAGACCATCCATTGCGATAGCACTGTCCCGCACTGGGGATCTCCTGTGGTGTGGAGGCTTGGGGTGGTGATCATCCCTATCAGTGCTCTAATCTCCTCTCTAGGATGAGCTCCAACCCCATGTCAAAGGCAGCAAAACAGTGACCGTGTCCCCTCAGGGTGCCTCCTGCCCAAAGCTGTGCATGTGCCTAGGAATTTTGCTGGGCATCCCTCACTGGATGCAGAGCTCTTTAAACCGACCTCTTAAAATCTGCCAGAAACCTGCCAGGGCCAGGCTTTCTCAGAGTCACTGCAGACTACATTTCTGCTGTCTCTTGCTGTCCAAATAGTAGAGCCACTGCCAGACTGTAAGACAAGGAGGTCCCTTTCCTTTGGGCTGCCTCTAGAGCCTGGGCAGAGCTGTGGCACTTTGCAGAAGGAGGAAACCACCTCTGAGATCCTCTGCAGAAACCATCATGGTCCAGCTAAGGGGTGGGGACAGAGATTTGTCACTCCTTGGCTTGGTGTGCATGTTCAGAGGCTGCTGCCCATCCCAGAGCTGTAGCTGGGCTGGGGGCAGTGTCGCTGGCCCAGCCAGGGGCACAGGAGGATGCGAAGCAGGAGCCATGGGAGGCTGTGGTCCTGCTCCGCACGGCTCCTCTGGTTTTGACAGACAGGAATCTGAGTTTCAAAGTTACACATAGCTGCAAGGATGAGGAAAAAAATTGACCAGAAATACCAAAAGGACCAGTATTTCATTAAGGAGGATAGATTTATTGACTGTCTAGACTGAAGTTAGTTTTGTATTCACACTTTAAAAGTTTTAATTAAGTTTAAAGTTTACACGCATACCGTCTATCCATTCCCTGGTTAGTTTTATGAAAACATTAACCTTGACATTTTGACAACTTTTTTCCTTTCATTTTGTCTCTCATTTAAAGTTGTCTTCATTGTCTGTGGTTTAGCAATTCCCTTGAACCGCTTACACAACCTAAGCCCTTTGAAGAGCGACAGCTCAGTGTGCCCGGTGGCAGCTCCCAGCATGGCGTTTAATTCTCAGTTCAAGACGAGCAGCTGAGCTCTACCTCTGTGGTACCACACCAACATGACACCAGGTTTTGCAGGCAGTGATGTGATATTTGCCTCCACACTTGCACAATGCACCTGTGAGAACAACACACTGGTGCCTTCACAGCTTGTGGGGCCCAGGGGCCAGCAGAGGATGTGGGACCCCCCTCACCTCGCTGCCTAGGGCAAGCTGCTCCTGTTGTCCCTCCTGTCATCGTGTACACACAGGAGCCCTGTCCCTCCCAGTGCAGTCTGCCTCTTGGAAGATGCTGGCAGCTCCTGTGCTGCAGGCCCTAAGCAGTCCCCGGGAGCTTGTACCCTGAGCTGGGACAAAGCTGTGCAGCACGCAAGGACGCTCTGACAGTTCCATGTGTTAACTTGGAAAGTTCAAGTTCAACATCACTGTATCAGAGAAATGCCCCAAATCACCTGAGAACTCAATGCAAGACATACTTAAATCCTTTCTGCTCCAGCTTTCTAAAGATATTTAGGCAGAAATGTAAGCAAGCTATCTAGGCTTATAGTGATGCAGGTGGGTGATGTGAAAGTCACGCTGGTATCTTTCCATGGCTCGCACCACTTAAACACCTCTTGAAAGCCTGAGCCTTTAAGTTTTACTGACGTATTTCTACTCAAGTGTTTTTCTCTGCAAAGCTGCTGTGGTTATTAATTCATTGGAGTTCACGAGGTGCCGAAGAAGGGCAGTTGGGTGTCAATGGCAGCTCTTTGATAGACAAGCAGGGAGAGAGACTTGTAAACATGTTTCCAGGGAGACACGGGAACTCACCAACTCTGCAACTGTCTGAAGAAAGGAATAACCGTCACCTCTGCATCCTTGCACAACTTGCCTTAAGGCTGTGTTATGTTGAGGAATTGTCATTCCAGTTCCAGTGACTGGGTGTAAGAAGCGGGTCTTTCAATTTTGCTGGAAAAGGGGAAAATGAAGGGTCTTCGTGTTGTATGAAAAACCAGAGAAAAAGCAGTAAGACGGCATCATTCAAACCAAACTCTCATGGGAGGCTGGAAACATTGCTGGTAGGAGCTGCCAGAGGACAGAAATGGCTGCAGAGAACCTAGGAATGTAAATAGCGTGGTTGTGGCCATTGAGGACCAACCTTTCCTGTAAAAGCTGGCTGCATGTCCTCTCACTTCTCTTTCAAATATTGTCCAGCACACTGGTGGCTGGATGAAGCAAGTGCACCCTCTAGTTCCAGTTTTGGGAGGTTGGGATGAGAGCGCAGAGTCTCTTGCTCTTACCAAAGGTAACTTTCTAACTGAAGTGTGAATCGGAAGCTAAGAAGGACACTGACATTTTACAAAGTTAGGGCTACCCGAAAATGTGGAAGATTCTGCCTCATGTAAGGCCGAGGGGAAAAGACTGTATATTTAATGTTGTTTGGGAATCCAGGTCCCCAAGACAGGCAATGTACATCCTTGTGAGCATGAGGGAGCACTGAGGAGAGTGTGTGACCCTGTGTCACCGTCTCCCTCCTGGAGATGGTGACAACATGTTTATAGCTGGAACATGGTCCCTGTTCCCGGGGCAGGGAGAGGCAACAGGGACCTCAGGAAGCAAAACAAACACCACTTTTAAAAGAAGTCTTCGCTCCTGAACAGCAAATACATCTCTCTCTTTGCATAAAATGAGCGTCTGAGGATTAAGTAAGAAATAACAAATATGGGATTTTGGTACTGGAATTAGGATTTGGAGAAATCTGATGAAGCAAGGCGTGTATAGGGCTTGAGATAAAACAGGCTTGGCAATGAAATTGATAATAAGGGAGACACTCTTGGGAATCTCCGAATGGAAACGCTCATTGATTTCTTCTGACACTGAGAAAGAAAAAGCCAGGTCAACAGATTGACAAGCACTGTGTGAGGGAAAAATAAATTACAGTCAGGCGATAATCCCAGATCAAAATGAGTTTAGAAGAAAGAGAAGTGTCTAAGCTTGTTTGTTTGTAACCGAACTTTACAAGCATGGATGTTATTCCCTGAGGACACAACTGTATTAATAATTCCAACAATAAAATTTAAAAGGAAAAAAAAAACCAACCGAGAAGAACAGGTTACACTGAGGTATCAATAAATTATTTGCTCTGCCATGCAAAAGAAGGAAAAGACTGCCCATAAGCATCGTGATTAATTCTGTAGCATCCTGAGGTAATGCTCTGTGTCAGAAATGCAAATCTTTTCTTTAAATGAAAATATTTTTTTAATCACTGCAAAGATTAGTGGTACTGATTTACCACTAACAATTTATTTACTATTTATTAACAGTTCATTATTATTATAAAAATCTAATCTGTTTTCTCATATTAGTTTCATTTTCTCACTTCACCTATATTGGATTGCAAAATTTGGCTCAGCAAACCACCTTTTCAACACTTTGACCCTCACTGATAAGAATATTGATTTTGTTTTAAAGGACCTGGCCTGGCATTTAAGTCTCCAGTATCCAATTCCCATCTCTGACACAAACTTTATGTATTATGCTGAATGGAGCGCTTAATTTTTTGTGCCTCATTTGCCTCTTTTTAAAAGATGACTTTTGGGAAGAGAGTTCCCAAACTTCATGCTCCTAATAACTGGAATCCTAGTTTCCAGGATGGATGTGTTTGTGGTAAGTTTGCGTCCAATATCTTTATGTCAACATCTCGATTAAATTAAATAGTTTTTTTTCTCTCCTGGTACTTAGTTCTTGGATACCTTACAGACTGCAATTCTCTCCTCTTTCAGTCTGTGTTTTACTGTGCAAGACAAGTTTTCTAGCCTTCTGTCATGAAAAAACACTCCTCTGATCACTTCCATAAGCCCCTCCATGCCTCTGTTTCAGTGTGAGTTCTTGTGCGCAGTATCCAGATGGGATTTCTCTAGTGTTTTCTATACAAACTTCCAGCAAGACATTTCGCAGAAATACTTGTGCTCTCAGAAATACAGGAATCTTTTGGAACCTGTTCATTCATAAAAATAGATTGGACAAAAAGACATGTACTTGTGGTATCCCAGGACCATGTCTGTCACTCTGTCCTCCACCCCTCAACACACAAGGAAGGTCCAGCTGAAAAGTCAGCATTTCCTGGGGGAAAGCCTGTCTGGCAAAATACAAAATTAAACAATATGGCAATGAAAAAATAAAAAGGGGTGGGGGTGGGGAAGTTGCCATATAGCTATGTTTTAATAAGAATGTTAAGCAGTAAAATGCTTGAGACCACTTTGTGGGTTTGGCATGGGGCACCCTGACTGTATTACTCTCCCCTGGATCTCCAGCCCCTCTGCCCCTGTCCATGCTCTGCTCTCTCACAGCTGCTGGCTGCAAGAGCATCCAGTAGAGGCAAAACTAGCCCAGCCTGGGGTCCTGTGGCCAGCAGGAGCACCCCTTCATGGCATCCTGGCAGTCACAAGGGCAAGCACATGAAAGGAGGTTGCTGCTGCCAAAGAGGAGCCAGGATGGAGGTTCAGCTGATGTAAAGTGCTGCCCTTCTGCAGGGCCCAAAGCAGCTGTACTGAGTTACTTCGGCTGAGTGATGGTGCTGTGTCATCGGGGAAACCACAGGTGATGCATTTAAATGCAATTAATGGGGCAGCCTATAGTAGTTCTGGTCTGGAACAAACAAGTTTTTTTTCTAGTTCCTGGGAGGCAAGTATGGCCCAACTTGCTTTTGATGTGGTATGGAGCTGGGACAAAAGGAAAATGTTAGGGACAAAATTTGTCAAATGGGGGGTTTAGATATGGCTGATATTTCTGGGATTTAACTGATGATGGCTTCTATTTACAAAATGCAACAGCTGTGAGTAACTGCATGGGGTCTTCCCTTGTGCAAAATTCTTTCATTAGAAGATACTCTGTAGCAACTGATGCTCTTGATTTACTCTTTTTTTAAAGTCTTTTTTACACTTATAGTTCTTGAACTGATCTGGTTTAGACTTTAAGTCTTAAGTATTATGCCTCCAGATTGAAGCATTTTGTTGTATCGCTCCTTGTTTCTAGTGCCAAGATCACAGTCAAAAGGGAGTCACCAATGAAGATTTGTCTGTGCAGCTAAGCAAACTGATTGTGGAGAAAGCTCTGAATGAAACAGGTCAGAGATACATATATATAGAGAGATATGTAGTTGTGTTCTCCTGACTTAAGAGGTAAATTATTTGTGAAGTAATACAAAGTTAATTTTTTGTTTGCTTTTATTAAGAGTTATTTGTGGAAAATGCTGTCTAGAAATAAGTTTTTTTTCTTAAAGTTGCCTAGGAACAAGCTGGATCTGAACACTGTTAAGCTTGAAAAAAATATAACATGAATGAGGTGAGGCTCTGAGATATCTTGTTTCTAGTTTCCTCCTAACTTTAGAGGTACCTAAAGCTTCCTTTTTGGGGCAAGATTTAAAATGTAGTTCCAAACTGGCTGCTCATGGTTCTCTGTCTTTCAGCGTGCCTCTTGTTTCTGTTAGAGCAATTCTCTTTTGGTCTGTGTGTATATGTCTCTCAGGGTGGCTTGAGTATTTTGCAGTATCACGTGCTAATAGTTTGCGAATGCCTGTGAATAACTCTGTTTTTCAGAGAAGCTGGTTGGGTTGGGGGTTTGCTGCCTGGAAAGGAAGGCTTGGGTACGCTCTAAGAGGTTTCTGCTTTGTGGCTGTTGTTTCAGACTCAGTGGTGTCTTTCCTTGATCTATATAATCATCTGGCAAAAGCAATATTGAAAATGTGTGGCTCAAGCTCTTGCATATTTTTAATATAAAGAACCGATATCTTTTGTGCGTATGTGTGTTTGTCCAGTATCTCCCTTATTAGGGTCTAATTCAAAAGGTTCCCATGGGGTTTGGATCAGGCCTAGTGGTGTGTTAGGACAAACCATGTTCTGACCCATCAGAGTTAATGTAATTAATTTTGGAAAGGTTCTAGACAGCTTTAAAGTCTCTGGTTTAAAAATGTTTGCTCCTAGGGGGGAGGAAACTTGAGTTGCCTGTTTTTTCAGGAGTAGTACTATGTTAGTGTTAGTCTCACTCCTAATCAGATTGCTCTTCAGTGCTTAGAAAGATGCACCTTTGTGCTAACATTATATAAATACAAACTACCCCCAAACACAGAATTGTATTTTGCTTTCTGGAGTCTACTTGAGACAAGGTTCCTAGATATCTGCACTACCAAATATGTAATACCAGGATGCTGTATTAGAGGATGAATGTCTCTGACCACAACTAGAACAAACCAGTACTTTGCCCTTGAATAAGAAAATTCCTCTCCTGTGGCAAAAGCTTATATGAATTATGTTGCTGGCTTCTCTTTTCATGCCATCAGCTATTTCTTCTTCCACTAACAGAATAAAGGTCAGAAAATGCTGATTCTAAATTGCAGTTGTTAATACAAACACTTCAACTTTTTTGCAGAACTTCCTCTTTTGCAGAAACCTCTCCTCATAAAGTCAAAACAGAGGCAAAAATCTCTCAGAAAAGAGCAACTATCTAGAGCCTTGGCCTGTTGTTCAGCTCTTTTCCAGGCTGAGCAATTCTTTGCTACTGAATTATTTACTGAGGAGGAGAATTGGCTTTAATCATCAGAGGAGCATTAGAATCTAACAGGACTTTGAATACATATTTAAAATGTTTACAAGTGTGTGTTAGCTTATTCATTTAAAGCCTTTAGAGACTGAGCTTTTCATTACAACCTCAAATGAGGTTTACCCTCACTTTTTTAGCTTTCCAGACTGTAAGATGCTTTTCTCGACTTTGTTCTGCCCTGAGTGTGTGGCCTTCTGTTTTGTGCTCGAGGAATCAGAAGTGAGATATTTCCCGTGGTATAAGGTTCCCTTACATGAACGTGCTGTGTGTGTGGTATTTTGAGTTCTAACTTACCCGTGTTGGAGGGGTGGGGGAGTGGGAAATCCCATTGAGGCAATGCTCTTTCTGCGGAAGACTATGGTGTGGTGGTTGCAGTGTTTTTGGAATATTACCCTATTATGCTTGAGAAGCATTTAACAGCACTACACTGGATGTTTTGCTCATTAAATCTCTTTTGTAGCTATTCCACTCCTGATGCAATCAAAGCTAAACTGCACTAATGCTTCCTTATAGCTATTAGCATTTCAAAATCTTACACTTTAAAGAGTTCCTTCACCTTTCCTCAAGATTTTCAGAGTCGTCTTTTAGATTACTTCTCGGAATGAAAGACAATGAAATATTTATTAAGCTTTCTGGGAAAACTCTGGAGGCAGGATTTATTAATAGTGAAAATTCATTATTGATGCTGTTGTTCTCAACTGATAAGCAGTTTTATGCCTGCTTGTGTTTTATTTTTACTTTTTTCAAGATGGCATAGATTGCAGCTGCTCACTATTAAAAATCCTTCCCTAGATCCTGAGCTGGCAGGAGGCTGAATCCTTTGTGTTCAGGCTTTAAAGCTGAACCTCCTGACCTGTGCCTATGAACTCAGCTCTGCTCGTACCAACTAAGGCAAAACAGTTTATTGTCTGCTCTTCACACATTTCTCCCAAGGCTACCTCAGATTATCCAAAGCTGACTTATCTTTTGACGGCTAGCATCTTTTTACCAACAGTTCACAAAAGTATTTCCATCCCCTCTGCCCTGACATTGTCTTCCCTCCGTCCTGGTACAGCAGTCCATGATCCAGCACTTCCATGAGTCCATGATATGACTGAGATTGGGGATATCATGATTATGCTGGGGTGGAAATAGATGGTTTTTGTTATTGCTGGGGGAGGCGGGGCAGACCTGCACTTACAGGAAAACTTCTGGATCCCTTTCAGAGTTCTTCTGAACTGATAACCTTAATTTCACATTCTTAACATGCACCTGAAGCATGTGTGGCTAAAGGGATGGTTTTAGAGATGAAGTGATGCAAACCCAACCCTTGCTGGTGGTTATAAACTCTAAGTGGCATATTAAAAACTCTTTCTCTGGACTGTGTGACTCAGGGCTTACTGTGATGTGGTAGGGATTAAGGCACTCGTGTAACATCCTCTGTGTTAAAGAACAATGCGGTCCTCAAACATATTTATGTTAAATCCTTTATTTTACGATCAGCTATCCTACGTACATGGCACTTCAATACAAATTGCTGTGTTGTATTTAAATACAATAAGTAAATCCCATATAAAACTCAATGTTCTAAATTCAAAGCATTTTACATCAGCGTACCTAAAACACCCAACTCCCAGTGCTCCATCAGCAGCATGACCTGAGCAGGCTTCCCCTTCCTATACCCTGCAAAGGGACGAGGGAGTGAGCACAGAACTGATCCTCCTGAAATCCACCGGTCTCCTCTGGAAGAGAAAAAAGCAGCACAATGTGTACTAGTATTACAGGGGCACAAGCCAAACCCTGGTCTTCCCTTCTGCTTCCCCCCCCCCCCCCCCATATAACATCAGTTGTCTTATTGTTCCTAAATCACCTACAAAATTCGTTTATCTCTAGTGGGAAGCACAGCACTCTTTTAGAAAACATAGACTGCACACCATACCCTGCCTGGTTTTCATTAAAGATACACTTTGACACACCCCACCCCCTGCCCCGCCTATCCTTACACCTAAACTTCCATTCTGGATGGGCTGGAAGTATGTACTTGATGACTACAGTCGTTAAAACACAACTACTCTGCAGCAATTGGAGTTCTGGTACAAACAATCACTGCACCTCACCGTCTATGTTGTGGTGAGAAATCCCTTGTTGAAATGATGTGTTCTTTTATGCCTCCAAATGGATAATGAGTTATGGGCAAAACCACAGTTAATTTTTTGGGGAAAGAGCTCATTAGAGTAGCTGAACTTTCAGTAAGGAGAGTGATGTGAGGTTTCTTGTCTGAATGGGATACTTGTATTCCAGATCCTTGTTCTGTCTTCGTGTTTGCTATCTGGCTAATTTTTTTTTTTTTTAATACATCTGAGAGCCGTAGGGTTGGCTGGAACCCAGAGGTCTCTCTGCACCGCCTCTGCCTTGGTGAAGGGATAAGACATCCCTTAGTAATTACCTCTGAAACTGCAAAAGACCAAACCCCTTATCTCTCATTAATGTCCAGATCTGTTTTGGCCTATTTTCTCACTTTATCTATATTTAATTAGAATTTTAGAGAAAATACAGCTTTACAGCTACAGTAATCATCCTGGAATAATTTCTAAACCTTGCCATGGAATTTTGCTGCTCCTTATTGAGTAACAGCTCTTTCCAAACTGCTGCAGTAAATCTCTTCTTCCCTGGGCAAATAAATATCTCTCAAAATGTTTTCATGCTGAGTGTGCGCAAAACTACAAAGAGTTAAGTTAAATTCACAGGGACAAGAAATTCTGTGCCTTTTTTATGCTCCTCACAGCATTGCTAGGCCTGGCTCATTGGCAAGTCTAATTGTCGCTCTGAGCCCAGCAAGGTCCTTCCACCCACGCTGGGAGGCTTCAGCCAGCCAGAACATTCAAGAAGCAGGCGCTTCCTAGCTGCTATCTCTGCTTGTTGAGTTGACATGAGACAAGTTATTACCATATAAATGAGATAAGGTCTTAGATAATTGCAGACTGAAAGTAAAACTGAGCTGGACTGCTTGTGGCTGGAAATTTTAAGTGTAACTTTCTATCTTCGTTGTTTGTTTTTATTTTTTTTTTAAGGTCTGTATACTTTTTTCCTTCCACCCATTAGCCTGCTCTGTAAACGATACAAAGAGCCCTTATGTTTTCTATCAGGCTACCACTTGTGAATCAAATTCTTTAGAGCTGGAACTTTCCTGGTGCCTTTCGCTTCTTGTCTGCTGGTTATTATGAAACCTGTATGCAGAGGTAATAAAATTGCTTTGAGGAAAATAGGAATGTCAATCACTTTGACCAAAATCATCCAGTGCAGTCACTTCATACCATTTTCTTTAGAAGAAGTCAGAGAGAATATCTTTGACTGATTCCTTCATTGTCCCTGCATGGTCTGGCCATGCCAGAAGGTGGGTGGCTGAATTCAGAAGAAGATACTTTTGCTCTAGGTTGGCATCTTTGTTTTCTGTTCCCAGGTATCTGACTGCAGTGTGGAGTGTAAGTAATTGAGGAAAAAGTGATGTTCTATTCCATTAATCTCTGTTCATCTTCTCCCTCCTGTGTAAGGCATAAAACCTCAAGGAAAGGAAGAAAGATTTTCATGCATCTCACCAAGGCATGGTGGCATCTTGAGGATCACTTTTAGTAGCTAAATATAATGCTTTTTTTCAACTGGAAATCATCAAACAGCCTGTTCTTGCAAGGGAGAAACATCTGGCCTAGCAGTAAGCACTGAGCCTCCTGGTTCTGGGGATCAAATTCGCAGGTCAAGGTTGGGTCTTGTACACTAAGCTTGGATGAAATTCAGTCTTTCAGAGAAGACCAGGATGACTGCTGTGTGCTTATACCAGGAAACGATACCTGCAGCGGGGCATAGGGCTTGTGTGGGATGAACTGTGGGAGGCTCCACTTGTGAGCCAAAGGGCACTTGCCAGCAGCACACAGGAGTTAAGTCTTGATCTTCATTAATAGCAGTGTGAAGCCTAAACCCCCCCCAGGCCTACAAGCTGCTTTCTCCAAAGCACAGTTTGCGTTGTTTGTGGTTGGTGGTTTTTATTTTTGTGTGTGTGTGGTCTAGTTGAAGATTTAAGGAGCAAAAGATGAGTTTCCTGAAAGAATTGCTAAGCTGTGGAAAATTTTTCTTGAGGAAGGAAACTCCTTAAGTCTGTAATAGGTACATAGTGCAATCCAAAGGGACACAGTGTTGCATCTGCTGGCTCTGCTGTACTAAGCACATCCTTGCTCAAGGTAGGAACAGGGGTACCAGAAGCGAAAGGGCTTTTCTGCTCACCAAAGCTGGAGGCAACTGCCATTCCTCTTGCAAAAGTCTTTGCCTTAAAATTAGCAACTGAAAATTTTTCCTCCCGCTTCCCCAGTTGTGAATTTGTTCCAGAACCTGTCTCCTTGGGTGTCTTGAAGACTTCTCATTTCTAGCCTTATATTCATGGGCAGTTTATAACTCTTTGACTAAATCCGGTAGATGACATAGTTAGAAAAATGTTTTTATACTACATATGTAACAAAATTCTATGCATTGAATGATTGCATACCATAAATAAATAACCAAATTAAAGCTCAATGTCAATCCATACTTGGGGTATAATATAAAACTTTTGTAAAAAATTGCCTGAACAGAGTCCCTCTTTAAACAGTATCTTTCTCAATTTCTAAAACCATTGTCCAGTGTTACTGCTTATACTTGCTACCCCATTTCACGATGTCCTTCAGCTTGATGCCTTGCCTGCAACAAGGGAATTGCTGAGGGGCTCATTTACTTTTTTGTGACTTGGCAGAACAGCTAGAGAAATACTAAGGCCAAACAGAAAAGATAATGCTGCAGTCTGATCACTTAAGGTACCTATAGTATTACAAACTTCAATATAAATAGATCTTTAAACCTGAAGAAGAGATTTTTGAAAGACAAGTCAGCTGTTTTAAAGAAAACTGGCTCTGTATGAAGAATAAGGAATGTGTTCCTTCGGAACACAGTGAGGATTAAAACACACAGCTGTCCCAACATCTGAGTCATCCTATGGTTGTGATGATGTCCAGAGGATATTGAAACGTAGACAGAGAGAACATCAGATGGCATGAGAAGAAACGTCAAACAATAGAGGCAGAGTGAAAGAATAATGGACACTAGGATTAATATTTCAGCAGTCTATTTAAAACCATGTTATTACAGTGCTTGAGGCATTGAATTTGCTGGGCTGACTAGTGTGGGAAATCAGTTTATTTTAAACATTGTGCAGTCCTGGAGAACTTGCAGAAGTCTTCAAGCTAATGCATTATGCATCTGAATTGGACAGAAAAAAGTGTAAATCCTACATATAATAAAAATTGATGGAGGAGTAGAAGCACTTGGAGTTTAAAAATAAAATATGAAAGGCATCCAAGGAGATAAAATCATGTAAAGAAAGAACGGTGAAGACAAAAGAAACTTTACAAATAAGAACATCTGGGAATTTAATCACAAGATTACTCAAGGATACTTAGGATGCACTTTTCCCACTGGTTAAAGTTAATCTGTAAGGTGAAAGGTAAATCATCAACTTGCAGGAAGCCAGAAACAGAGTCAGTGGCTTGGTAACTCCAGTCCGTGTTGTTATCGATAAACAGTGAGGTATCTGTCATGGCTCCTGAAGTGGAGCGTGAATGCTAATATCCTCTGCACAGGGTTGCCTGCTGTGGAAGAGAATGGGCTTCTGGAGGTGCGAGCTACAGTCTGCCCCGCATCCCAGCAGAAACAGCTTTCCCATCTTCCCTGTTCCCAATGTGAGAGGACACAGAAGGGGCAGCTATTAAAATGCATGCTGACCTGTTGTCTTAAAAAGCTTATTTATACTACAGTGAGGGCTGGAGCAGAGATCTGATGTATTCATTAAACATAGGAAACAAATGGTGTTAGAAACAACCTCTTGCTGTTGGTACAAACTGGTTCTTAGTGCTGAACAAAAAGGAGTTTCTCTCCATCTTCTTTAAGATTTGGTATCAGGAAACAGTATGATTTCACTTCTCTAGGCTCCTTTAAATGTTGTATGAGTGTGTGTCGTGCTTTATGGTTTATTGTGTGACTCCACAACAGAAAAACTTGGGCTCTGATTTCTTCATTCATTCCCCCCTGCCAAGAAAAGGAATGAAACAACATTTTTGCTTCCAGTTAAACAAAACAGCATCCCCAACAAACAGATAAAACCTAAGTACATGTTATATATAGTGTTTCATAGGTTTTAGAAGAAACTTTTGACTTGCAAAAGTTTAATTTTTTAACTTATTTACAGTGTTTACAATAGAGGTTTAAGTTTGATTGTCAGGCATCAGAGCTGGAAAGAAATGAGGAAAATAATCCATATTATATTAAAGACCATGATTGTGTCTGATGTTAAGGAATCTTTCAGTGTACCAGAGGGTGTGCGCGCTGTAAGACTTTAGGTAACTATGTTTTAAGGCCTTCCCAGAGTAAATAATAGAGTAAATTCTGTACGAGACATGACCTTGAGGTCACTGAATGTTTTCCTTCTAACCTCCTCGTTGGTATCTCTGTAACATGAAAGGGGATGTGGAGGGGGAAGAAGCAAGAGAATAATGATGTTAGCTAGGAACCAAACCATTGATAGCTATCTGTAAGCACTGAGTTCAGCTAGGCAGGATTAAACAGCCTCTGCCTATAGAAATGCCTATCATCCTCCTAGTGCCTGTGGCAGATGTTTTCTCCAGCAGTGTTGGTGGCTGGAGCCCTGCTTCAGCTCAAATCTGTGTGGGGACACCGTGGTGGCAGCATGCAGAGCCCCTGACAGGCCTCCCCCTCAAAGACAGCTGCTGCCTTCATTTTGCCAGTTCCCACACTGCTGAGAGATGGCACAGGCAGCCAAAACCTGAGCCTTCTTGTGCCTGCACTGAATCAGAGTAGCTGTTGCCTGGGCTCTCTGTGTATGGGCAGGCTTGCTCAAGGAAAGCTGGAAACAAAGCCATAGTCTCAGTTGTGATGTGTTATAATGAGGTGTTTTCAGGTTTTCCAATTGCCCCGTCTTGGTTCTGCTGGCCAGATGGCCCATTTGAAACCACCTCATCCGAGTTATACCTCCTTACTGTCAGCACTTGCTTTCTGTCTGAATTTCTTAAATACAGCCCTAGAGTCATATACAACCTTTAATTTCTGAACACCGTATAGTTATTATTCACCTTGCAGTTAATTCTCTGATGCAGGATTTTTTCAGGGTGTGAATCCTTTTTGAGTCATCTTTATGGAATTCTTCAAAGCTTTTCTCTAATCTTTTTTTTTCTTTCTTTATTGGGGAACTTTGTTTTGCAAATTTGTTAAGATCTGATTGTGGAACAAAACATTAGTAGTCATAACCACTGTGCTACTAAAGTCTTTGTAGCCTAATTAAAAGTAAGCTCCAACTGGAGCCTGTTTGGGTTGAATACCGCTGTGCAATCTGCAAAACAACTGCTTCATTAATGGTTGACTGGAGTGTCACTCTGAACAGGGCTTGTTTCAGTGCCACAGTGGATCAGGCTGCCCCATGCTTGATCAGCCCACATAAAGACAACATGGGGTTTTCGGTCATGATGGGTTGGTCTGTGCGTAGGACTGCTCTCCTCCCTGCACCCCAGGGCCAGGCTGGACTACGAGGGAGGGAGCTCCTTCCCTGGGTCTCCTCTCAGAAGGAACCACAGTGATCGCAAGAAGAGGTGATCACACCATCTCTCCTCCTGACTTATAGGTAGGACATGGCAAAGGCATGCACCTGGAGACCAGGTGAGTAGGATAAACCCATTTCATGCTGAAGCTATGGTTTAAGTTCAATCATCTGTTTTCTCTGTGTGCTTAATGTCTTTTGTTAGAATAGAGCGTGAAGATGCATTAGTATTTGGATTGCACCAGTGCCTAATTCTGGAAGTTACATACTTCAAAGGTATTTAAGAGGGCTGCAATATTCATAAATTTCCCTTTCTTGCCTTTAGCAGTCTTTTTGCCTAACTTGTGCTCTTTGGTGCAATGATCCAAAGACTTGGGACAATGTGTATGTCTGGAACAGAGCAGCATGTGGCTTTTGACTGTTCCTCTGATGTATTGTCACCGGCAGAAATTGCACCCTGGATTATGACAGCAGGGAAACCGCAGTGTGTGACAGGTCAGGTGTAATCCTGGCATTTGCAAAGAAATCTACATTGCAATTTAAATTGAACCAGGAATCCCCTTTTGCTAGCCCTTATGAATCTCTGTTCCCACCTGAAGAGCTCCAAATCTAAAAATAGCAGAGAGGAGACTGTCAGTTTGGGGTTACATAGTGACTTTAATAATAAAAATATACCCAGGGTGGTTGTGAGCATTTCTGAAAATGCCTGACGTGTACTGTCTTAAACGCCTGTTTATCCCTTCTGCAAGTTGGGATTTCTCCTATGGTAGATTATTGGGCTGAATATCCAGGGGCCTGGGTTAAAGCTTAAAGGGGAAAGAGGTGTAACAGTGAAAATGCCCAAGTTGGTTTGCTGGGTAGAAAGTTGTTACCTATATATATATATGTGTGTGTGTGTGTATACACACATATATATATGGGTTGTAAGGTTTTTACGTAGCCAGTAATAGATGGTCCATCTCAAGCTGCTCGTCAATGTGTCCTTTCGGTCCGTGTACATAACTGCCTGTTGTATCAGTATGTGGGATCTGGGTTCCTGACCCTACTCTCTGTGTTTTATTGTGCAACATTGAATACTTTCTGCTCTATGTTTACATCAACATTTCAGGGCAGGAAATTGCTCAGGATATTTTTTCCCTTGTCTATGAACTTCTTTGCCTCAAAGTGTTGATAATTTGAAAAAGGAGGTTTGAGTGGAACTTGTGATAAAGTGGCACATGTTTTGTCAGAGGTTGCAGGGTTAGACTGTTCCAAGTCCTAAACATAGTCTATAGCAGGGGGCAAACACATACTACCTATGCTTACAGTAGGATTAAGTCTAAAACAAATGCACTGAAATTAAATAACGTAAAAATAATGAAACGGTCTTCGTTCCCAAAATTCTCCAAATATATCTGATGTTTATATTGTGGTGCTGTATTTTGACAAACAAGAAAAAGCTTATGTAATATATGGATCATGAAAGACTACTTAAAAAATACTAGGCAACTATAACTTTATGTATTGGTAAATATTTAGGCTTTTAAGAGACCTTGAGAGCTATTGTTGGCTATGAAAACATCAGTTTCTGTCCAGAAGAACAATATTGGAAACACTGATTCAGTAAAATGTGCAACATAAACCCCTCAGAGTAATAAACAACATAATAAAAACTGTCGGTGTCATAATTGTTTAAAACGTGCCTGCAAACTTGAAGCTGAGACCATGTAGTTAGAATAATGACTGAAGATGTGAGACATTTATGCTGGGTTCTCTGCTTGCCTGTGGATTTTCTACACGACCTGTGATCTGTCTCTGTGTAGCTCAGCTCCCTGACTGTTGGCTTAGATGTCCACCTGAGGTTACCATCTGTCAACCAAGTGTGTGCGTGTTTTTACTTCACACTTGCAAGAGCTTAAAAATATCAGTTTCAACTAAAAAGATCGGGCTTTATGCATTTTTTTTTTTTATTTTGCACGTGTGACAGGTGAAGACAGTGCATGCAGCTTCACTGGCAAATGGGACCTTGTCAAGTAATGTTAGCTCAACTGGGTCCCAAAATGGGGACAATATCCCACTTCGTACTGCAGAGCTGTTGTGTTCTGCAATAAGAGACGTATTACACCAGAGACAAATGTTTTTGGGTGGTTCTGGATAAAAGTTTATTTTCCTATTGAAGTAGTACTTAGTCATGCGAACTATTTTCTAGCTTGAGTTCAGCTTGCTATTAGTCACTGCTCCACGCAGTTCACTGGCTTTATGCCTGTGGCCACATCTCCCTGACCAGAGGCAAAACACGCCGCTGCAGCGGCTGGGGAAGCTCTTCATCAGCTCGTGTCTTTGCAGGGCTGGTGTTCCCACTGAACATCCAGTGCTTGCTCTCTGCTGGTTGTACCAAATGTGAGATGGAGCTACAGTTGTCAGGAGGTTATTGAAGAGGAACTGCCTTGAAAGGGAGACTCGGGATTAAATCATGTGCACAAGTGTGGGAGCTGCTGGGAAAAAATATTGCCTCTGACAGAGATGAAGCTGGGTTTGATAAGAGGAAAGACCTTCCAACAACTCAAATAACCTGTTCACTTACCTTGTCATGGCTTATTCACTGACTGCCAAAGATGTATTAAACCATTTAGTGTATTATTTCTCCAGCCATGGATGATAGCTAGAAAAACTTAAAATCCTATTCACCTCAACATTTTCTCCAAACAGTTATTGTCATTAAAATTTCCATGGCAATTGTAATAACTAAAAATACTATAGGAGTTCACTTATATATTTTATAATTTAATTTGTGGTCAATGACCAGCAGCTAAGCAGATTCTGTTGCTCAAGAACAATGTGGACAAAAGCAGGTTTTTAATCTCAGTTTTAGGACCTTGAAGATGTAGGTTAGGGCTGTATTAATCCTTTCACTTTTTTGTGTATTCCTGACTCATTGTCACTTAAAGATGTCTAATGGAAATGCAGATCTTGGCCCCTGTTAAACATAAGCAGGAGTAAACTGGTCTTCCATCCAAATAAATAATAATTCAATGATTTCTCCTGATAACCTCTGCCAAGACAGACGTGGCAATGGTAAGAAGGCTTCCACCAGTTGTTCAAGCAGCCTGTGAACTTTTGTTCCCCCTCAGGTTGGCAGACTTTAATATTGTCCCTTGTCCTTGGGGACAAAGCTCAGGCAAAACTGCTGACCTCAGCAACAACAGTTTTCTTAGTGTCTCATCATATCTGGATACGAGAGTGAAGTAGGAGGTTGCTCTAGGCTTGTCTAGTAGAAGGATGCTTTTCAAGAGCCCTTACATGAGGCACCTTTCAGCTCCTTACTCTGATGTGTGAATTGTGCCAGTGAGCTTCACTGCAATGGCTGGGTTTGTTACTTCTTTCCTCCATTGGGAAACACACGCTGTACACTGTCTTACTTTGCAGTATGTGTATGTGGAGGAAGGGTATGAAAGCAACCAGTACAAGGTCTCAGAGCTGTGTTCAAACCTGATGATTCAGGCTAAAAGCAAACGCAGAATTCCCATTGTCAGGTCCCCCCAGGGAAGGGGAGCCTGTGTGGAAGGGGGCCTCAGGGATATGGTGGAGAAGGGGCCAAGGAAAGAGACAGGGAGGGGCTGGCAGGCGGAAAATGTGTATTTTCAGTATGTTGTTTTATTGCATTTGAGAAGCAGTTCCGCCTGGCTAAAAGAAGTGAGGTCTAGAGCGAGGAGTTGTGAATATGTGAAGTCTAGACTAGCTGGGCTCATGTTTGCGTGAGGTAAGTTGTTGTTTTAACGTACAGCAGTAGTGGCCAGTATCGGGATGAAAAAGTTACAGCCTAAAAGAAAATGGAGACAGGATGCTTTCTGCAGAAATTGCATGTTGTGGAAGCCCTTCAGGAGTTTTCTCCATGCAGGAGCGTTGTGCTGCTCGCCGTGCTGCTGGCCTCTTGCTGCGAGCCAGAGCGGAGGCTGCTCACGAACCAGGAATGGCCTGTGGGGCTGAAGAGGCTCCTGTCACCAGGCTGGTGGCAATTTGTATTGGGCATCGCCACCCTGCAAGACTCAGCAACCTAAAACTGTGAGTTCAGTGTTACTGTGAGAGGGGTAAAATGAAACTGGTGGACCTAGTAATATTAACTACCTAGATGAAAGGATTGTGGAATTAATACTGCAGTTCAGGGGGTGAGTATTATATGTTATTTTGCTTATCTACACTGTTGGTGCTTCTTTTATTTTTTTTTTTTAATACTGTTTGGCAAGCTAAGTTGTGTTTGAAAGTGGAGTGTCTAGATAGAGGCTTCAGCCAGTGTTTTAAAAGCAACCCAACTTCTGATTCACCCCCAAACAAGTCCCAGTGGAAGGATTAGATGTGGCTGAATAACAGGGATGTAAACAGAGAAACACGTATGAATTTGTAGGGCATCCTGCTGCAAGTAAGTTTTTGTTGATGGTGAAGAGATTAAAGAGAAACAGTCCTACTTAGCTTTTTTTTTTTTAAACAAAGCATAGCCGGTAGAGAACTGTGGTGTGTTCTGCAGGACACTTTGCTTTTCCTTGAACATTGAAACCAAGGAAACCCCTGACCATTTACAGGTGAACTGTGCATTTTGCTGTCCTCTACGAAAGCTAGCTTTGTGGGCTGAGAAGTAGCTTTCCTGTTGCTGGCAGTCTCATTAGCTGGTTACAAATTTCAGCAGTGGGTCAGTCCGTATGAGGCAGGTCGGGGATGCTCAGCGCTCTCTCTGCAGGACCCCGTTTCAGAGAAGTGCATGGAGAGCTAGAGGGATGAGAAGTCTGGCTGGGAACAGCTCTTTCACTGGTCCGTGCTCTCCATCTGGTCTGGTGGTGTGAAGTGTGTGCTTTGGGTGAAATTAGTATTGGGAGAGGGAGGAGGAGGTAGTGCGTTGTTCTACTCGCCTGCATTCATCCACCTGTCAGTGAAATAACACAGAGTGTGCATCTGAAAACACAGCAGGCACCTATGCAATCTCCTTCATGTCTGTTTGGAGATCATAGATTTTTTTTTTTTTTTTTGAAAGAGTCTTTGTCAGGTTCAAGCACTGATGTGGACACAAACACAGGCAGTAGTTTGGAGTCCTGAATACCATCTTTAAAAGTCACCAACTTGCTGCAGCATTTGCTGCACAACCAATAGAGGATGTACAGCCTTAGGTTAAAAAATCAGCCTTTAGCCCAGAGCACCCCCACATCTCTTCTGCCAAAATACTCATAAGGGATAGAGAACAGGAGAAAGAGAAAGCATCAGTCTTGACTTGATACACTTTTCTGTATTTCCACTATTGTCTAATGCATTACCCAGCAATGGATCCTTACTTCCTCAGGGCTCTTCCACTCCAGTGAACTTGTAGTATCAGGACTGATGTGATAGAAAGGTCCAGGCAATTGGCACTGAGCCAGGGCATTTCCTCACAAAAGCTGTCATGATCCTGTCTGTTGTCATGGGGACACCACTTACTTCCTTTGGATACATTTTTGGGCAACATGCAACATAAACAGGTATAGCTGTAGATGGTTTAAATTTAAAACAAACTGATTACAAAGCTATTTTCACTTGCTTTGCTCGGCAGCCTAAGGCATTATTTATTTTTCCATAATACAGGCTCTGGGCAAAAACTATCTATAATTGTGACTCAAAATCTGGAGACTAAACAATTACTTCAGTAAAGATGTCAATGTGGCATTTGACACACTGCAAATTGTCCGGCATATATAATCCTATCAGCTGAAGTGGAGAGATGAGATCCTTTTATGTTTAGAATCAACAAACACTGCAGACTAAACCATGCTTATCTCGGACAGCTAACTAAATAGGCATTGAGAACTGAGTCTGATGGTTAGCTACTTGACTCGTCAAAGTAAATACAGATAATACCACATGTTCTGAAAATGCCAGAGTGAAATCCTGCTGCTGCTGTTTGTTTTTCCTTGCATAACTCTGTGCTTGCTTCCTTTTTCTCTCTTATTAAAATTTTCTTCATATGGCAGTATTAGCAACTTTATCCCATTTGCTAAATTAATGCAAAAACTTCTACTTCTTCCACATTTTCCACCTCTTAAGTGAAATGGAGACCCTGCTCCAGGATGAGCTCTGACATGCTACAGAAAATAATATCCTTTCAAAAGTACTGTACTAAACAAACACCAACAAAGTTACAATGTCAAGCATACAGAATTTATGGAATAACAACTGAGAGTGTCCCATGCAATCTTTTTTCAGTGCCACTACACACGTTTGCTGCGATGCACTCTTCAATTAATTGTGTGCTCACATAGTACTTTTTTTGAAAGCTTGGTAATATGCATTTATTAAGGATTTTCATGCATAGTCTCCTAAGGATTTCAAAATGTTGTTGTTTTTTTTTTAACTATATGACTATCTTCCATTTTGGCTAAGGATATAACTGCTACCAGTGCAAAGTTGTCGGTATGTGGACAAGCTCTAGAAGGAGATGGCACATCTCTTTGCTTGGATACAGCAGAGGACCAGTGAGATACTGAAATCTTGGGCTCCCCTGATGAAACAGTCATAGGCACTAATGTTTTCATCCTACCTCTTCAGCCATATCCTTGTCTCCCTGGCCTGTGCTTTTCATCCTCTTTTGTGATTTTCTCTTTCTCTCCTTCAGTTTTTGATCCCAATCTTATCTCACCTCTATACCAATCCAGAGCTTCTAAAGCTTCTTTTGGGATGCATTTTATGCAACTGTTCCCTTGCCTCCATACAATTCCTGGTCTTGTTGTTGTACAATTGGTATTTGCAGGTTTCAGAAGTTAAAATGAGCCCTTTTTAATCATTCTCATTTTTAGCAATGTTATCCTCCTGTGAAGAGTAAACACTTGTAGAAGTCAAGCTTAACTAGTGTTGCCTGTTCTGCTTTAAAATAACTCCAACCCCAACAAATTAAAGTAAAGCAATAATTTGGGTGATACACTTGATTGCTATATTAGTGGTTTTAGTAGGGTACCTACATCATTAGGGAATATATTGAGAATCACGGAATCATAATTCAGGTTGGAAAGGACCTCTAGAGGTCACCCACTCCAACACTCTCCTCAAAACAGGCCTAACTAGATCAGGCTGCCCAATGCCATGTCAGGTCACCATCCTGAGTGCAGTGAAGCCCATGGATCGCTCCAGAACATCTGGGACACCCCAGGCCTGCTGGAGAGTTATCTGTGACTGTTTGCTTTAATGACATGAAATAGGATGCCTGAGTGAGCTCCTGGGTAGATGGATAAAACACAATTAAATATAGGAATGACCATACTGCGGTTTGTTCTTGGAGGAAAAGACAAGAATAAACCCTGAAAAAACAAAAAAAATGGGGATGGAAAACAAGGGGGATTTTCATGTGCTGAGCTGGCAGAATGTGAAAGTGAACTCTGTAGGTTACAAATCTTCCAAGGAATTTCATATCCTTCCCAGAAAACTTACCTCTAAGCCACTACTGTGAGCTGTGGGCATTTATTCTGGAGAGAACCCACAGTGTTTCTAACGCGTTTTGTTGCATGTGGTGTGCATCTCCCATGGTGTGATGTAATGTAACATGGCATGTGGTGTTATAAATAGAACGATGAGATCTTGCAAAAACCTGCCTGGCAGGCAAACTCACTGTCTTTCCTTTTGAAAGGCTTCCTGAGCTCTTCACTATGCTCCTTTCTTTTGCCAAAAGGTGCCTTCCAGCCCAGCACCCTCCTGCTCAGGTTCTCAGGGAGTGGTTGGGAGTGAATGGCTTTCTCTCCCAAATTCCCTTTGCTTGTCAGCAGCACAGCAAAGACTTCACGGGAGCAGTGTCTTGCTGCTCTCAGTTCCTGTCTCTCCTTTCATCTGTGTCTATGCATTTCTAATTTGTTCAGTGCTATGGGCAAGATGCTAATTTTAGCAACCTTGTGTAATTACTCTGAAGTCACTGGGGTTAATGCATGTGCACAGTATATCTCCAGTCATAATCTGGCCTTATGTTGTCTTAATATTTTGGCTTTTTTCTTTTTTTATTTTTCCCCCACCAGTAAATTCAATGTCTGTGGCCTTAACAGCAATGCTACTGTTAGATTAATATTCAGACAATGTTTTAAAATAGGCTGTGGAGTCAGAGTTACCAACATGACAACATGGGAGCAATTCCCTGGGCTTTCTGGCAGTGATGCTGGACTGCAATTTGATGGTCCCCAGCTTGCTCTGTGCACTCTGGAAGAGTGCTGGATTACTATATTTATACCTATCAGTTAACATACTGCTTTACCAGCATTTATTTCTAAAACTGTTTGGGTTTCCAGGCAGGCTTCTCCTCTGAATGCCTAACCAAGAATATTTCCTTTTAGCTGCATCTTGTATAAGAGTTGAAGGTCATATCAGTTGCCTGCTAATAGTCATTAGTATAAAGCATCAGCTGTAAAACTGGACTTACAAGGACTCCCTCTTATGTTTCATGTTCTAGTGTGTGACAAAATATACAGAAAGGGACTTAAATTTATTTTTCACTAGCAATTTGTAGTTGTTTTGCCTTCACTTTTCTTATAGACTAAAATGATACATTTCTGAAACTGTGCTGTGTGATTTACCTGTGTTGGCTCAAACACTTTGATAGATCTGTGAAGGTACTGTACTATATATACCTCAAACATTGACATGGTGTGATTTCCTGTTCCAAAGCTTGTTACTTCTCTTGAATAAAAACCAAATGCATCGTGGTACCTCTTCCCGAAGTCCTAAATGGTTCTGAGACATCAATTGGCAAGTCTCTACAGGAAGACAGCAGTACGGTGGCATTCACTCTCCTTTGGTTGAGCCACACAGGAGAGGTGTGCATGCAGAAGTGACTGACCTATTTTACAGGGGAGAGGTTGCATCAGACTTCACGTAGTTCCTGAAGGGTGAGGAGGAACAGTCAAATGTAGCTGACAAATAATTGGTTTGTTTAATCACTTCCCACTGGTAATGAGTCCATATGTAAGAAAACATTAACTAGGGAAAATGTTAGCACATGAACGCTACATTGAGTTGAAACTCCACACATTGTGTTTGGCTCAGTAATTTCGGCAAAATCAAAACAGATTCAGCCTAAAGCAACATAGCTCTTGTTAAATTTCACAACTCATGAAACATTTGAAATGCTATAGTGTTACAAATTAAAAGCACGTTTATATGCGTGATTGGATGCATATCAGGATATAGTTTTTAGTAAAGTCTTCCTTTTTTCTTAATCTTTCCAGCTACGCTGAAACATGATCTTTTATTAAACTTGATCTTGTGTTGTATCACTCTGCCTCTAGTTTTGTGTATCTCACATCCCCATTTGGATCTGCTGCACGGAGTGTTATTTTCTTTCTGGTTACTTTAAGGGCTGTTCTTTGTATCCAAATTTCTTCTCCTCTCTTAATTTATTCTCCTCCAGTTGCAAGGATTTATTTCAATCTGCAGTACAGAAAAGAAGTCAGACTAAGTAATGAAAGCAAATGTTGCTGCTCTTTCCGTCACAGAACATTTTTCTTCTAGATCTAAACATGTGCTCCTCATCAGAAACAAATGGGTCTAGTATGGGCTGCAGTCCAAAGCATGTACAACAAATTCTGGACTTCTGCAACTATTTAGTTGATAGCCAGGAATTAAGATAGCTACAGGGCCCTCTGATACTGCTTGAGGAGCAGAATCAAATGCTACAATACAGGAGAATGGACTTGAAACATTTTTGGTCTCCAGTTTCTCTCATTTGAAATGAAAATACATGATAAACAGTAGAAGTACTGGAAAAAACTGCAGTTGCTTATAAAACCTTCAAAACCTCTTTTAGTCACTGTGGTATCTTGTCTCTCATTGCTGATGGATAAGCATGAAAGGGGGCTAAATGAGCTAAGTGAATGCTGTGGGATTTTGGAATCCTTAATGTTTATTGAAATTGCATTCTAAATGTGTAACGACATTGAAGCCTGGATTCAGCAATGTGATGGAATCTGAAATTAAAGCCATGCTTAATAACCTCCTGGTGTTAAGGAACGTCCTGGTGTTAAGGAATACTTCCTAGAGTAATTTCAATAAGTTTTGTAAAATTATCCAATTATTTTTGTTAATTGTCTTATAATGGGACATACAGTGCAGCAGAAACACTTAATAGAAAGGTGAGGAGAAACTAGTTCCCCTTGAACTCCTCTTCTCACCTTTGAATCCACTGGCAGGAGGTATCTGAAGTGTCTTAAGGTGTCTCCAAGTTTTCATATGTTCTTAACTCCACCACCACTTGCCCTTAATCATGCAAGAAGCTGGTACTGGAAAGAAAAGAAAATGCATCTGCAGTTGGTGCAATATTTTTGCTTCAGTCAACTATCTAGTAGAATATTGCTTAAAACAAATCCTAATGAAATAGCTTTTGCATCTTAAAAACACCAAAACCAAACAACATAAACACCCACAAAAACTTTTTCTGCTGCATTCGTAGATTTGTTCTTCCATGACACTCTTGAGGGATCCCCTTTGACTGAAAACCAAAGATTAGGAGCTTTGCAGCACAGGCGTATTTGTAGCAAACAGCAAGTTATTCCTTATGCTACATTTGCTTACTTCTAACATTGGCTGCAGCATGAGCCACCCTTTCCTGCAGTGAAGTTTCTCAATAACACCTTTGTGAATGGTGAAGAACTGTGGATGAATATAGGGAAGGAATTAACTTCAAATCAAACGGTGTGCCTATGTTATCAGAGGCTCTTCAATGCATAGAGTTTCCTATGGGAAAGCAGCTACGTAGTCAGGAAAAATAAATAAAGGAACTCTAGGATGCTGATATGTAGCAACTGTTTTACAGTTTTGCCTCCGAGCTGCTGAGATAGTCAGAGGTTCTGATCCACAAAGAAATGTGTAATGGAAAGTGGAGTAGAAGACCACAAGACAAGAAATATAATGTGCTTTGGTCACACAGTGACACCAGCAGTGACAACTACTGCAGGGACTCGGTATACCTGTGTTTCAGTGATGCTCTTTGAGATGTCAAGCCTCGCTGAATGCCTGGGTCTTCATGGTGGTTTACCTACGTAGTCTTTGGGTGTGGGTTTTTTTTTTTATTGTTCCTCTATTAATAAAGCTTAAAAAAGAAAGCAAGGAGGGGGGGGGGAAAAGCCTCCATTCATGATCATGCAGTGAATGTTAAGGACACATCCCACACCTTAGTACAGCAAATGTGGTGGGCATCCTTAAAGTAAGTGGTGAAACAAAATGTTTTCCCTTTGTTAAACCATAGTGCACATTGCACCTGTGAAATGAAATTTATTCCTCACGGAGCCTGAGAGCTGCACTCTGGAATTTGTGTGCAATTCTTCCACAGTTGTCTTTGAGCTTAATAGTCTCCCAGTGCAGCTGAACTAAGTGCCCAGTAGACTTTCCTTTGCCCATGTATATCTTGAATATTGGAACAGCTGAGATAGGAGTTTATGTATCTTTCTGTCTGTAAGCAATGAGATGAACTGAAGGGGAGCCTGCCTCTGTTCCAACCTGTTCTGTACATGCTGTGTTTGTCCCTGGTGGAAGTCAGTCTCCAAGTATCTTTGCACAACTGTTGTAACCAGACAAGATATGTTCAAAGTAACTCTGAAGTCAGAATAATCTATCAAGATTATTGGGTGCAATTGAATTAAACATAAATCAGTTTCTTTTTTTTTTTTTAATACTCACTTGAATTTCTGAAGCTTGTTACTAAATGAGAAGTTGGTTTATTATCCTACAGATTCCTGATGGAAATAATTAGCTTCTCTCACCACTGAGAATCAATGCAATAAGCTATTCTTGAGACCTATCCTGCCAAAGATAGGTGTTTAAAAGTGTTCTCTCTGTGAGTAATTGTTTTCTGTGTTATCTGGAGAGAGAAATAGATTTACATTCCAGAAACAATTGCAGTCTGCTAAAATTGGCCACTTTCACAAAAGCCAATTAATTTTTTTTTCCTGTTTTCTACTGAAGAGTTCAATTTTGATATGGAAACTGTCTTGAGTTACAGTGATATGGGGTCAAACCTATCAGAATATATTTTCTGGTTATTCATCATTGTGCTGTGTGGGTCTTGACTTCATTCTTCCCGGCTCCCCTTGCAGTCCAAAAATGTCCTGCCTAGTTATTTTTTTTAGGGTTTTTTTTTGTTGTTGTTGTTGGTTGGTTGGTTTTAGTTTCTTTGTTATAGCTCTCACGCCAAATTTGGAAGATTACAGATCTTTCATCCCTGCTTTTCATCTCTGAGTAAGTTTCTCCTGTGTCTGGAACTTCCCCTTAGGGCTGGTGGTTCTGCTCAAAGATGTTGGGGTTTGATGGTAATCTGGGCATTATGGTTTACATTTGAACAGAAGGCCAGCCTGCTGGAGGATGGTGGCTGATCCTCTGGATAATAATGCCTGCTCCTGGTTTATACAATGGCCCAGCTCTTGTCCCCATGACAAGTAATGTTGGGACTGAGCTCCCTGTGGGCTCCTTGACTTCTTTGCCGTTTTTAAGTACGGGAGGATGAACATTGATTTGGGCTGCTGAGTGAATATCATAAATGCTTTGTTCAAAGGGAGATCATGCTAACATTGGGCTAAATGCAAAGTTTCTTTTGTGTCCCTAAACCTGGAAGATGTATAGGGCCTTTGTTTTGATCTGCACATATGCTAACTTTGAATAGAATGGTTAATGCCTTATTACTGCTTGGAATTACAAAACCAAGTACAACAGAAGTTCAAATGGTTTCTTCATCTATTATGTACGAGTACAACTCAGAACAGAAACAGTTTTCCAGGCTTCGTTCACAGGAGACCAAGGAGTGGTTAAAAACAGTAAAGAAGGAGAACACAAACTGCAGACAACCCCAGCAGAGGAAAATTGAAGCATTAACTTCAAGGATGGGGGGAGGCGGGTGAAGCTAGATATAAAGTTGTTAAAATAGCTTTAATAAGGATGAGGTACTCTGTTAACAAAGTAACAGTTTCCTACTCGTGTACTATGTGCTGTTGAAAGATGAGATCCTTTAAAAAAAGACCCAAATGCCCATAAATGTAAATGGCAGATAATGATTTGCACTTGTTTTTTTGTTACCTTTTTCTGTTTGCAGTAAATATTTTTCTCCTGAAATGTTTGTCATAGCAGTTAATAATTTAAAGTTATTATATAGCCAAGAACTTCACTCAAGGCTGGCGTTACATTAGGCAATGCAGCAATATAGAATAGACAATGATCTCTACTGAGTTTACTCTCCGAAAAGCCAAGGCAGGCTAATGAAAACAGGCAAGGAAGAGAAAAATGATACAAATGAATTTCTATTTGAGCACAGCTTGTGCCAGGAAAAGAATAAAATGTTCTTCTAAAGTATTTATTTCTTTCTTCAGTAATTGCTAAGGGAATAGCCTTCATATGTGCAACAGCCAGGGATTTTCTTCTAGATGTAACTCATGTAAAAATTGCAGGGGTCTCTTCCATGCCTGAAAGACATTGTTTAAGTGTATGCTAAATGTAGTCAAATGCTGTCTTGCATTCCCATTTAGAAATATTAACTAGAGATTGCACTTGTTTTAAAAATATTATCCTAGAATATCTGTGCTCAACAAGTGCTGTTCAGAGGTTCTGAGTTCCAGTGAATTTGCTCTGCTCTTTGAAGAGGGATACAGCACTGACTTCAGCAGAAAGGGGAATGGCCCAAATGGACTAGTAAATTGGGACAAGTGATTACAAAACCAATTCTTGATTTCATTTACAACAGTATGCTTGCAGCACATGTGGACACTAGTGTAAGTAATCTGGTGAGGCAGAACCCAGTTGCTCTATTAATTTTTTTTCCTACTTTTAATATAGATGCTGCATCTGCAAAGAAAATGGTGAGTCTGACAATTTCAGTGGCTGAAGATATCTGCATATTTACGATCTCAGTGCAAAAATGAAGTTTATAGATCTAAAAAAGAACCTTCTGAAGGACCAAGTAGTACGAGAGTTATATGTTAACACTGGTGTGGCTTGTTATGAATATAGCTGAGGAAGGCTTCCAGTTTCAGCTGTACAAAGCAGGCAGATTACAACCCAATGATATGTTGTACAGGGTGGGTGGAAATTAGGCTTGCTTTTAAATAGGAGCAACTACAGTTAGTATAGAAGACGTTTTAATGGATCTATTCTGAAGAGATGTGTGTCTATAATAACTAAGCTATATTGGTAAGCTGCATGTTTCTTGCTCAGGTGCGGGCAGAATCCTTTTGGTGCCCATTAGACCCTACTAAGTTGACTTGTGATGTGGAGTCCAGTGACCTATGTGGCATTTGAGGTCTGGGAAATTCTGGGAAATTTTCATTGAAGAAAAGATCTTCTGGCATAGAATGGAATTATTAAATGAAGTTCTGGCCAGGCTCTGAAGTATGGTGGAATATACTTGTGCAAAAAAAATGGCTGATGTGTCCACAGAATCTCCCACTAACAAAATCCTTGAATTCTATGCCTGTGCTTCCCTGACTGCGATATTCTTTATCCGATCCATCATATGTTCTTGTAGAAACTTTCCAGGTAAAACCAAGCAGCCGTTATCCACTTGAATGAACTTGCCTAGACAAGTAAGGAAGGACAGAAGCTGCCAGCTATTAGCTGGGAAACTTTCACTTGCAAAGTGGAAACGTGGAATTGAAAATATGGGCTTTAGAGTAATTTTTGTCTTCTCCCTGTTCTTACTAAGTTCTAAGGTGTGTGTTGGCCTTGTTTTTCCTCAGCTGTTTATGGTAAAGTACCATCTACACCTTCTTTTTGAAGACGTAACAGCTAAGCAGGTAGGCAAATTCATAGTAAAATCTTTTACTTAGAAATAAATTAGTGACTTAACTGTGAATTGCAGAGATCACTTTTGCTTATAACTTGTTTCTGTCAGATTAATAGAGGGCCATATTCACTAGTTCATGATATATCAGTGAATGTATATTGCCCAGGATGCTCTACCCATGCATTATGTATACTTACCAGCTTCTTCCCTATCGCATAAACTATTCCTGTCTATGGTGAATAATCAAGATTCTGACAGCTACTAAATCCTCATTGATTTGTTTTATGTTCTGCTAACTAGATGGGTGAT
Source organism: Nipponia nippon (assembly GCF_047370975.1). Lineage (NCBI taxonomy): Eukaryota > Metazoa > Chordata > Aves > Pelecaniformes > Threskiornithidae > Nipponia > Nipponia nippon. The sequence continues at coordinate 15,792,372 of NW_028262302.1, forward strand.
ATTCAGTGTACTGAACTTGGTCTCTGATACCAGCATCTGATCTTTGACAAGAACAAGGTGGCCTACTATCGTTAAGCTAGCTCTTTCGTAACAGTCACCTCATTTCCAGCAGCTCCCTTCTAACTTTTGTCTTCATATCCCTCTGATGTTTGCTGAGCAATCAAGTCTCATCTTCTCCAAAACTTTTCACAATTCTTTTTCTTTGTTGATGTTCTCTGAGGGCCCTTTGTAGAAGAAATGTGGAAATGCTCTGAATCAACCACATTTGTTTTATACTGCTTCAAACTCTACTTTATATAAAGGTCTATTGTTACACAGAGGTCTAATGTTAGTACACATGCTGTTATAGCTAGTCTTACACTCCTGAATTTTTCATGAACTGCAAAGTTAACATTCAAAGCATCATTGTAAAGCACGAAGAGACCCAGCAAGTTAAATAAATTGAGTCACCTGTTGAATACACCCAGCTCTTGATATGACTATTTTGCTGGTGCTGGACTTGTCATAGTACAAATATAAGTGGGTGAATTGATATGGTATGTCTGAAATTGCTTTTCTTCTAAAGAATAGTGCTCTGGGGCTTTTATGCATGTCTGATCTCATCAGGTCCAGGGGATATGTAAGTATCTTGGCTATTATGCCACTTATGACATTATTTGTTGATTTCTAGTAGAAGTAAGTGGAGTATCAAGTTTGAATATATCCACTGTGGGGGAGGCTTCTAACATTAAATCTGTATTTCAGTGCCATCACAACAATAAAATTGTTAGGAAAAAAAAAATGTTATAAACTTCCACTAACCCAGAAATGTCATAGACTAATAGTTTGTTTTCCAGCATCTTAATAAATAACAATGCATGAATCTTAAAGGGTTTAGGGATCAGGTAGTTATTCACATTTAGTCCTATTGTGTAATGCATATGATTTAAAAAACATACAACTAAGTGATTAGGTAAAAATGGAAATAACAGTAAGGACCAACCCAAGATTCTAAAATTCTTTCTTGAAAATGTAAAATTTTCATGCTAACCCTGCCCTGGAAGGAACTTCTTAAATTACTATTGCATTTGATCGATTGTGAAAAGAAGGCACAGAGACTGTAAATCTTGCTCAGGGTCATAGATGGAGCAAACATTAAAACTTGGAAGTTCCTTTTTCTCATTTTTGTGTTTACAGTGTGAAGCTATCAAGATCAAATAAGCTTTGCATTCAGTTTCTTTTTCTTTCAGAACCTTATCCAATCCCTTCTTTCTTATCTCCTGTTAATTTGGTGGGGTTTTTTTTGTTTTGGTTTGGTTTTTTTTGTAGATAAGGGGATCTGTTCTCAGTGTATCTTTCTTTCCTGCTAATAGGGTATTGGTAAGATACTGTCTCTGATATTGCCCTGCTTTCATGCTTGCCTCTTTCTTCCACAGTGGCAACCCAGAACGTGTGTCAGTTAAATAAGACTTCCAGCTCTTTCTTGGTTATCACTCTGATCAGATTTTGATGGAGAGGCCATTAGCAATTGGGTTCACAGTCTCCAGATGTATCTGTACTCTCCTTGACCCATGAATCTAGGCCATCTCTAAAATATTTATCTGGCTTCAGTAAGAAATCTTACGTAGATATTGTTCTTTTAATATATCCTTATTACAAACTCTTAAAAAATACCTTGAAAATGTGTGACAAGCATGAAACATTCTCCTAGAATAAGATCATTTCTGTGTAAGGGAAAGAATATTAAAAAGGAAAAATTCAGTGACCAATTCACACATTTTGATGCGTTGAATTTTTAGGAGCTATATTGACAGTGTATTCCAGTAGGTTTGCTGTTATAAGCTAGAGGCAGAATGCCCAGTGCTCGCACTGACACTTTTTTTTTTTAAAGAAATTTTTATGCTACTCTTAGGATCCCTAAAAGTGTTTTCTAAGATGAGAAGGTCAGCAAATGAAGTTGGAATGGGAAGCCAGTTTCCCAAATGCCTTAATGTGAGGCTTACTCTAAATTTTCCCAGGGTATTAACAGAAGTCTACTTTACATATATGGTGTGCCAGCAGACTCAACCCTGACATAAGAGAGTGGTGGTGGTGGCGGCGCCACCAGGTAACCTGGAAAATGCTGAAGTTGGAACAGAAATTTGCGAGCTACTTTCCTTAGGATTTGGTACTTACATAGTGTTTCCTCCCAAAGAATATAAAACATCAGGGCTCATTGGACAGAAGAGTCATAGAAAGTTTGAATGGTAAAAGATGCAAAGGAGTGATGACTGTGGGCTGGCAGTGGACTGGAATCTGCACCATCACTATGAACAACATCAAATGAAAATTAGCATCTTGACTTCTGAAGTCTCCAAAGCTAAGATTCATTTAATTCAAATTTTATATTCTTGTGTTAAGATAGTCACCTAGACTCCTAGAGTTGGTGGAGAGAGAAATTTGACTGATCCTGATAAAGGCTGTGAAATGCTCCTGGAGGAGCTTATCTTTCAGAGTTTAGTTTTGGGGAAGCCTATGTGATTAGCCTGTAAACTATGTGGAATGCATCCTGCCCCAAATTTTGGTCACTGATCAGACTCAAGCCTGGCCTTCTATATGAGGTACCCTTATACTGAGGGATGGGGGGCACTTACTCTAAGGTGAAGATTCACATTCTCTGCAGCACTGTGGGCTGGAGGGCATGCTTAGAGTGGATGGTGGAGAGAAGTGGTGCTTTGTGTAGCCCCTCCATTCCATCATGACCGTCCGTCAAACCTGACAGCCAGAGTGCTCCCTGCCAGGCAGTACAATGATGTGTCTGTTAATCCCCTGGCTGAAACCTGGTGATGGTCAGGCACGGTGGAGTGAATCATGGTGAAAGTCAGACATGTACACAAAGGTGAAAAAAACAAGTAATTGAAAAGTTTTAAAATAATTATTTGACTGATTACATCTTAAGTTGTAAAGCTGCAAATGCTTTTGAAGGGAATTAAAGAAGCTGGGAAGGGGAAAAATATCAAATTGCCAGTATGAGGAACGATTATGTTAATACCTTGCTGAGCTTCCAAGCGTACCCTGTGGGAACTAGATGTTTACAGAGCCCTGAGCAAGCTCTTTCTCAGCTAGGTGCTTATGTACTCAAAAAAAAAAAAAAAATCAACACAACTATCTTCCCTAAGCCAAAGCTTCTCAATGCTTGCTAAACAGCACAGATGGGGAAGTTTGCACAGGGACTTGAGTTGAGGAGGCTATAGGGATGGAGGGCAGGAGTGGGGAAAGTCTTGATTGCTTGAGAGATTTGCTCCAATACTTGTTCTTTTGATTGAAGGTGAATGAATGTTCCTACCTCAGTTATCTTAAAAATTTCTGTTAATTTTCCCCATTTCTTTTGGTTGCTTTGGTGAAATTCTTCTCCATAGCTTCAGATGTGTGTATTATAAGCTCCATCTTAGCCCATCACCTAAAGCTTTCTGCAGAGTCCATGGAAACAGGCACTTACCTGTTCTGCTTCTCATGTCTGCCTCAAGGTGAGATGAGCTGTATCCTAGCACTACCTGTTTCCCATCCTTGACTGTTGTGGGAGCCCAGATGTCCATCATCCATGTTCCACTCAGAAGACTTTCAGCCTTTATTTGGATAGCTTAGTAATTTGGCCCAGTTAAAGTAGTCCTTTTAAGTAGGTGTATAACTATGTTAAAACAATATCATAGGCTAATGTTTTGCAACCTTTCCTTTAACTTCTCTTCATTTCTATGTCTAATCTAGACTGTAGATCCCTATTTTTACTGTCTGAGAATCATGAAGGCCTTGTGGTATGCTCATAAATAGCTCTAATTCCTGCTAGGCACAAACTTGCTTTTTTCATACAGTTTAAAGTCACTGTTGGAGGCATGGCAGTATGCAGTAGTGTGTCATATTGCCACTTTTTTAGATCAAATATCTTCAATTTTTAGGCAAAAGGTTGCCTATTGAATGCCTACAGGAGTTCTACCACTGTTACAAGTGACCCTGAGCAGCTGGTGGGAGAGACTGGCAGAAGCTTTCCTCAGCCTTTGCGGCTCCTGGCTGGGGGTGCTCAGTCCAGATGGAATCTGCAAGCCATTCAGCTGCCAAACTCAAATAAGCCTTTAGTGGTCATGTGTAAAATGGGACTTTTGTCAGTTTGGACACTGTGAAAACTTTGGCAGTTTTTCCTGGAAACAGGAAAATTCAATACCCTTCCAAAACGAAGCTCCTTCTTAAAAGTGAGCAGACTTTTTTTAAAAAAACCCCAGAACTTCTGAACGTGTCACCTTGAAGGAGTTCTTTTTTTTTTTTTTTTTTTTTTTAACCATGGACAACAAAACAGTTACATGATTTTGCTGGGAATTTTCCAAAATTTAGCCTGAGGCAAACACGAACCAGGAAATTTCCATGGTTCAAATAGGCTCACAAAGCAAGTTCTACAAAGGGGTGTTTGAGATACAGGCAGCACAAGCAGCACAGCTTATACTATGGTGATACTGCCTCTGGAGATGCATGGATCATCAATTACAAAGTTTTCATAGATTACATGAGAGCCATGCTTGAGTTTCATTCTGCAAGATGCAGGTTCACACTCAAGAAATAGGGCTTTTAGGACTTTCCTATGCACACTGTCACTGCTGGGTACCCGTGTGCCCTGTGTAAATGCTAGGCTCTCCTACTGGGATCTTCCAAACCGTAAATGCAGACACACAGGAACACCCCTAAAAGAATGATCTTTAGCAGATCTTCGGGCAGTTGGTGTTTATAAATGTTTTATGTATCTCAGTGCACTGATGCTGACTAGACCATTGTGTGCCACATGGAGCTGGATGTGAAAGCTAGTTGTGTAATGCAGTTGCGTTGCCATCCTGGGTTAGACAGATGGGCATCTCTGTGCCGTGATGATAGTGTGGGTTGCACCCACGGGTATGCAGAGCCTAACACAGAGGAGCTGCCCTGGGCTTGCAATGGGATCTGGGCAGCCAAAGGAGAAGCTTGACTGTGTGTCTGCTGACCTGCTTTCTCTTTGCTGTGATGATGTTTGAGGGGTGTGTGCGTGTGATAACGTGGCTAGTGGATTCACGATTACATAGACCCTGCAGACAGCTGGCCCAGTGTAAGAGGATTTGTGAGTGCCAGTGATGCTAATGAAGTTTTGGAGACAGGATGAAGCTCTTTTGTTAGGCTGGAGTGGGAGTCTTCCCACTGGGATATTGCTCCGAGGACAAGACAAACACTTGGTCTAAACATGCAGTGCAGTATTCAATGTAGTCAAAACCTGAGATTTCTCAGCATCTCTTTAAGGGACTGTGCTTACAAATAAGGAATAGGGAGACCTTGTCTGCCATAAAACACATTTCTTGAAGCAAAATACATGCATTATAAATGTCTTCTGGCTGTATGGCTTAGTTTTTTTCTTTTCTTCATTGTGTACAATTGTACCAATTTCCTGCACTCAGGGGACAGCGATCTGCCGGAAAATTACTTGGCTGCTCAGGAGAGTCAGTCAGACTGTCTGGAGGGGAAATGATGACGATGTCTAGAAGGAAGGGGTATGTTTTTTTATATAATTACCAAACCTAGCTTTTAGCAGAAATAGCAAGTAACAGCTTAAGCAGAGATCTGCCTTCATGATCACTAGGTGTAAGTCCAGGCACTGTGCGCGTCCTCAGGCATGGGCTGGCCCTGCCGGCAGCCGCACACTGTGCACTGACATAGGAACTCCAGGCATTTCTGGTGATGCTGTGTGCTTGGGAGCCCTGCTCCACTGGTACCTAAGGCCGTGCTTACAGATCTGTGGTGTCCTGTCTCAAAGGATGTCTCAAGGGCCTCCCTTGCATTCAGCACAGGCAGAGTCTCAACGTGACCAGTGTCCACTACTTCGAGAGAAGTGCTCCAAAGTCATTTACCCATTGATTCTTCACCCTTTCGATGATTCATTTTAAATTTTGCCAGAATTATTTTATTGGTTTGGTTTTGTTTTCTTGTATTTTCTTTTCTTTTTTCTTTTTTTTTTCATTACTCCAAACCAAATCAGTCTTTATCTACCATTTGGTTGCTTCCAGGGTGGCATTGGCACCTGAATGTAAACAATATCACGTGTCCTGGAGGCAGTTTTGTGTTATATGTCACCCCATTAAACAGTATAAAACAAGACTAGAAATTTTAAAAAAAGCAATTGTAACTCGAAGCAAATATCAGCCTAATTATTTGTGATAACTTCTGTCATGTATTTAAGGCAAGCCCCTGGAATAAGACAGCTTTTTTTTTTTTTTTTCTTTCCCCTTATACTATTCTTTTGATATTCTTGAACCCCTGTGGTCAGAATCAATGCAATGAAATCCCATGAAAAACATGGAAAGAGAGATTCTGAGATTTTTCTGCAGATTGACTTTAAAGATGTTTTCCTTTAGGCTGATAACACCTAAAAATAGTTCAGGATTTATAGTAAATCTCACCTGTATGGGTTTACATCCATCCACACACTGAGGCTTCAGTCTGAAGTTGTATGTTTTTGGAAGCCTTTCCTAAAGAAAAGGAGACCATGTAGTTTTATTGCCACTACCCAGCGAAGCGTGGTTCTATCAGAGCCTTTTATCAGGAGTTTACAAGTGCAGCGTTACAAATGAGTTTGCTGGCAGGGAGCTGACCCCTCACTGTGGAAAGCAGAAACTAGTTGTATAATTCAAAACATTAACATCTGGCCTTCTGGGATTTCCACCTGAAGAAAGACTCTGTCTGAAAAGGGCTTGAAGCAGATAACGGTGGTACATGCAGAATGACAAGCCCTGCCTGGCAAGCAAAGCTCAGTAAACACTTACTTCATCAGAGCAACCAGACCTCCGCATCATGCTTGGAAGTTTTACCCTAATAAGCTGTGCTTTTTAGCAAGGACTTGCTAATCGTTTAAAAGTCAGCGCAGAGCGCTTGCCATCTGGGGATGGGAAATGGCATAGCTGCATCTATGTAATGGTCTGCCTGCGCTGATAAGCCGTGCTCAAAATCAGGGCATGGTAGCTCAGCGGAGCACCGTGGGGCTGCGGCTGCAGTGATCCAGACCTCCACTGGGTCAGGCACCTCTGCGCCAGCTTCTCCGGCCCTGCAATCACCCTGCCCGCTCTCACCAGTGCAGACATGCCCTTAGTTCCCTCTTGTATTACTGGGATGGTGCCAAGTCCTGCACAGGGCTAGGGAGCTGAGTAATTAATTTTTCAGTTCACTGGGAGTTGTGAAAAAGTGTGTGTGTGAGGGGGATGGAACACTTGAATTTGGATGGGAACTTTGAAAAAGGGGGTTTATTGTGTTCAAAATGGAAGGACATGCTGAAATGAGCAGTAGCTGTAGCAGAGAAGTTTGAAAATGTCAAAATGAAATGTGTTGACTCAAAATGGCTGTCATTTATTTTTAAGGAATTTAAGGAGACAAGTTGAATTCAAAGGTTCTGTGGATGTTACTAAATTTATGCTTTTAGTGGGGAAGACATGAGGGTGAAAAATATCACCCAGCTCTGATGTGGAATTGTAAGAAGAAAGGAAAAGATAGGCATTAAAGGGGAAGCTGGAACAACAAATGCCTTTCTGGTACACAATGAAGACATAGGAAGAGGAAAAATTAAGACCAGGCAGCCTGAGTGAAAATGGTAGGGTCAGTTGTGGGCTAACTGTTAATAGTAATAAATGAAAACCAAGGGAAACAGTTATTCTGATTTTTCTTTTCACCCACTTTGTACTGATATAAAGGACTATGATTAACAGAAAATTGAGACTCAGATCCTTCAAGGGCGGTAGAGCTAATATGCAACTATATGTTTGCAGGGCACGTATGAGTAAAGTACAAGGAATTGGAGGGTAAACCCTTTATCCTAGAGAAGGTTTTCTAATGCCCACACAGAACAGGCAGGCTTCCGTGTTTCAAGGTTTCATCAAAAATGATTAAAACTGAATGAAAACCTTGGCTGGGAATTAGCTAGTAGTTCCCAAGGAAAGCTGATTGAGTAGTCCAGTACTCTGGACTCGTGCGCTATTACACCTTGACTCTGTTACGCTGTTGCCACTGGCAAGCAGCAACCTTGACAAAATAATTCCTGTCTGCTTGGAGCCAGCCTGTGGAGGGTTTGCTGTGCCCTCACAATGCCTGGCTTTGGGCTCCAGTGGAACAGCAGGCACTGATGGATAGCATCAGAATTCAATCTCTGCCATTGTTGTTTTCTCACTAGTAAAGAGAAAGTGGGTCTGGGGAGAATATGATAGCATCAAGTGGTGATAATTTCTTTCCAACAGGAAGTTTCTTCAGTCTAACACTGAGTTTCTTTTAAGTAAGCTACTGATTTTCTTAATTTTTTTTTTTTCTGAAGACTACCCTGAGCCAGCATCTTTCTAGAGCTTTCAAAGGCAGTATCCTAAAGGAACAGAAAGAAAATGTTTCGGCACGGTCGCTTTGGATGGGTAGGAATATAAGACTTGCTTTAAAATTTGTATTTATTTTTAAAGTCTTCCAAAGATACTTTTTTTTTTTTATGTTCAGAGACTTCTGGGCATGATGTATTTGTGTGTCTCTACATTTCTATAAGCTGAACGGTACGTGTGAAGCAAACCTGAGTGTGGCACACCACTGACTGAATAGCAATGTCTGTACAATTCTCCTTGTGCATGAGGCGGGGATTTTTCATTTCATACATCGGTAGAAACTTGCTGCTGCAAATCTGCGAATACAGATAACCATATCCTGCCTTTAATGTTCATTAGGATACAGAATTTGGAAAGTTCCTTCCCAGACCAGGCTGTGCCAGGTGCAAAGTGTTTCTAGCCTTTGCTTTTATGATGGGAACATCTTTGGTTACAACCGAGGTGCTTGCTTAAACCAGGTTTCACATTATTGTTTGTAGACAGACAACAGCCCAAAGAGACTCTGTGGCAGGTCTGCCTTCAACAAGGATTCTGCGTTGGGATTTGAGCAAGGAATTTGTTTGTATTAATTGTATAAACTATATCCTCATTAGCATCACTTTAAGATTTACAGAATCTAATCTTGCAGAAAGCAAGAACAGCTTTTATTCACAGTCCTTTTTAGACCACAGCACATGCTGTAGGGGTGGCCAACATTGATCATCTGCTCCTTCCCCAACTCCTGGAGCCATGTGTTGCTTTACATTATTATAGTTGCATTGAATTGCATGCTTCTGGCCCAGTGCTGGCACTTCTTATGGGCAAGTGGCATTTGGCAGACTTCTTGTTTCTTGTAGCGATTATCTGTTGCATGCCTTTTGGTGTTTCCAGCTGAGCTGTTCCTGGACAGGGAATTTGTCTGCTTCTTGGAAAAAGTCACAAAGTTATTTTGCTGTTTGCTGCTTTGTGGGATGAATACAGGTCAGAAGCAGCCTGGTCTTCTAGGTGATCTCAGTTCAAATGAAGTTTATTTTTTGCATAGTGAAAAATTGGGGTTTGGTTTTGTTTTTAAATTGAGATAAATTATCAGTCCTAATACTTCATCCTTTAAACTGAGTCCTTCTCTGTCAGACTGTCCTCTACCACTGCTTGAGACCAAGGCCTCCCTTAATTTCTTTCTAGCTTTCTCTGACTTGAGCACCAACAGGTCCTGCCACAGTCCAGCTTCACAATACCTGTCTTCTGGGGCAGCAATGGCTTCCAAAACGTGGTATTATAGCCAGGCTTTTTTTTGTAAGCATCCTTTGACTCTTCCTCCCTCCTCCGGCAATGGTTGCTGCTGTGTGTTCTAGTTCTGAATGAATTAGTTTGTCAGGCTAGATTGACTTGTTTGAGTTCTCTTCTCTGAAACATCAGCGTGTTTCTCTCCTAAAAATCCAGTTCTGCATTGGTCACTTCATCTCATACCAGCCAAGATTTCCATTCAGATGCTTCTAGCTTATAATAAACAGGGAATAGGGGAGGAGTAAGAAGTAGTTGGTTCATGCTGTATGATGTGCGGCTGGCCCCTTCTGGGACTAATTTAGCAGTCCTGCTGATTTCTTTCTGCTTGGCATGCCAGGGAGATCATTCACCTCGAGGTGTGGAGAGCCATGCTCTGCATCCTTTTTCATGGGTCAGGCCTAAAAACCTCAGAGGAAGGGGCCATGGAGGGGACACAGTCCCTTCCAGCGGGAGCCAGCAAATACGATTATGCCCTAGTGAATAGCTGGGACTGGTAGGACTGCAATGCTTTGCCTTTGTGTTTGTTCCTGGGATTTTTTGAATGCTTTTGAGAACTAATATCATTTATATTTACCCAGCAGTACAGAGTTATCTTCTGTGCTATGCCTTTTCCTTCTTGTATTTTTGTGTGGAAGAACATTGATATTTTTCTCCCATCTATACAATCATGAGATTAAATGACAGCTTGATCTTGGAGCCTTCTGCATTCTGAAGGGTCATATAAACATTCTTAAGAAACCAGTAGTGGTGCTATATTTGATTACCAGTCAGAACGGATCTCAACTAATGAAAATGGATGCTTTTAATTTTTTTTTTTTTTTGCAAAACTATGAGAGCAATTCAGATTTTTTTAAGTGCATTTGAAATTTAAAGTCCAAATTTTTTCTCTATCTCATGAAAGTGCACTGCTTAGAATCCTTAATTTGACATTTTAAAAAGACCTATTTTCTTAGTTTAAAAGGGTACATGCCACACAGGGGAGGTGTGCAAACAGGAGTCTGGAGAATTACACATTTCTCTAGTGCTTGCATTGGTTATGTCATTTCAGATGAGGTATCTTGTGCTTCAATTTCCCCCATCTATGATCAGAGTTAATATTTACTTCATTAAGAAACCCTAACTTCAGAATCTCAAATCCCTATTATGCTATTGCTTATTGTAAATCAAGTTAATGCACTTAAAAGGACTCATATGCATGCAAGAGATTACAAAAGGACTGCTCACGTGGTCCAAATGAAACACATTAACAATATATCTACTTTTCCCAGTAGTGTGGTAGAATGCAGAGGTGTTTGCAGGATTAGTACTTTATAATGGAAAAGTACGCAGCTTTATATTCTTATGGCAGGAAAGTTTTCACTCTGCTGTACATGATATGGCTCAGAAGGACACCAGACACTTTGAAAGTCTGTTAGAAGTTAAATGGCTAAAGGGAATGGCAAGAGAATGCATTATTATTACTTGGAAAAGAGCCATCAGCTCACATGATGCCTTGCAATTAGCCAAAAAAAGCCAAACTCCTGCCCTTGAGAGAATGTAAGGTGGGACATCAGTTCATACTGAGGAGAGGAGAGGTGACTTCTATTAGAATGGTGGGCAGAAGGTTGCCTTACAACAGAAATAAGCTTTAAAGATTTCAAGAAAAGGGGTTATGTATGAAGGATAGGAGAAGATGGAATAGGTTTTGATTGTACAAAGGAAGACTTAAGTTCCATCTAAGTCTGACCACCTCCTAATGAAAGGGTCGTGAAGTAGGTGGCTGAGTACAGCAGAGTCTCCATCTCTGGAAAACTTTAGGTACAAGGTAGACAAACTTTTTTTTTGTTTGTTTTAATGTAATAGGTGGTTTATATCCTTTCCTTGTGTGTGCTTTGGCAACCTCTTGAGGTCTTGCCAACTTTTTTTTATGATCTTATGAAATGTGAGTGCCTGCTTCATGCATGCTGCTTCTGGCTTTAATCATCTCTGATTCTATGAAGATTTTGTGCTGTTTCTCCTTGCATTGCTAGAGGCAGATTTCAGATTTTTGTACTTGCTAAAATTTCAGTTTAGTATTTTCATTGCTTAGTGGAGTGTTAAACACACTCTCTGGCCACCAAAAAACTCACTTCAGTAAAATGAGGGATATTTGGCTTTAAATGTAGAATGTAAGGCTGGTTTAGTGAAGTTTCACCTTTTTTATAGCACACACAAAAAAAAAAATCTTTGTGGGTGATGCTGTATGCCATATGAGTGTTAGAGGCAAGGAGAACACAAACTCTTCCCTGGCACAAGCTACTCCTTACTGTCAAATTTTATTGTATTACAAAGGAGGGTTTCCTGTGCAGTAGCTGATGCATAAGAATTTCCTTTAGAGCTGTTGGCAAGTAAAAACACTGCTTTCAGCAGCTGCGCTCCTGCCTCCCCAGAAATTCAACCATTCACCCCTGCACCCTGGTTCCTATCCTCACTGAACTTCATTATAGAGAAGCTGAAGTTCTTAAGTAAATTAAATGAACCCAGTAAGCAAGGCAACAAGAAAACAAGTCCTCCTATTTGACCCTGCCTTGGGTACAAATCTCTATCCCAAGACTGCTTCTGTACATAGTGCCATGTTACAATCATTACTCTGAATTTGCCTGTCTCCCAATGTCAATTTTGATGGTTGTTTGATAAACCTCTTTCTATGTACTACTGTCTTCGGATAATGCCCACTGCAGCAACCAATAGAACTGGGATATTTTAACTGTCTGCTTGGTATACACATGAGTGTATGGGAGGGCTCAGTTTGGGCTGATGTGCTGACTTGTCCTGCATGGTATTAGTGGATGGCTTAATCTTTCATTCCTTTGCTTTAATGGGTTTTTGTCCTGTTAGGATGTTGGAAAAATAACATTTCTCTCAAATGCATTTTCCTAATAATAATGGCTCATTTGGAGTAATAGTTAAATAATAACTCCTGCAGAATACTGAGAGGTCATTTTGGAAGAAGTTGCCATAAACATTCACTAAATAAAGTGACTGGAGAAGTCATCTAATATTTCCATGAAACTGTGATGAGCTTTTTATGTCAAAGCTATGCTAAGTTTACTGTTTAAAAATTTTACCCTGTACATTATAACCCCGTCACTTCCATTTGGCTACAGATTCTTCTTATTCATATCCTACTTTATGCTAGTGAAAGACTAATGTTTCTCTTCCTTACAAGATTGGGTAAAGTGAGTTTTTATGGTTTTGACTAAATCTTGTCCGTAGTCAGATTTCAATTCTATGAAATTCACCTCTTGCCACTTTTTAGGGTCGTCTTTGCCTTCTAAAAAAGTTTTCTCCGTGTGCATGTCCATACCTAAGGTTCTATATATTCTGAAATACTCCTGGGTATTCTGGAATGAGACAACTGTGTAAAAAGGAAATATTCTTAGTTCACTGTTTTCAGTTCAGGATGGGATTAATAGTCCAGTTCTGTTCCTAATGACTACTAATTTCTCGCTTTAAGAACAACTGGAAAAGTTATTAAAGTACAAATGTACGCAGGGATGACTGTTCTAGAATAGCTCCTCTGTAAACGCTTTTGCTGTACCCATGTGGGAGACATTCTGCAGTAGCTACTCTGCTGTGCCCCCTTATTCTCCTTTAATCTGAATTAATTGTCTTTCATACATGAGTCAAAAGTGCAGCCTGTGTATTCAGGCTGAATTGTCTTGGTTTCATTGACTTCAATGTCAGTTTATGCTATCTGAGAAACTTTGAAATATTTCTTCATAGTATTAAGTGTAAAAGATATAGAAACTAGCCAAAATCCTCAGTTTAGATAGTTGAGGTCTTTGGATGTCTGACTTCTGAAATGCAAATGTAACTCGGCAACCGCATTTCAAAAGTATTGCTATATTCCTTATGGGCTGAAGCAGAACTCCCCAAAGCTCTGTGGTCAGGGCTTTGGCTCTTTGAATGATCTGTGACCTAGAAAGCCAAATCTTGATCTTTTGTGTTGGACTTCTTCCCAAAACTCCCATGATGACAAACCACTTTGGGGATTCTGTAAATGCAATAGCCCTGAACTAACGAAAGAGGAAAATTTGGGCGTAATCCTGTTCCTTTGTCTTGTCTGACTATCTAGCAGCTACTTATTACAGAGAGCTCCCTGACTCTTTTACCTTTTGGCCTCTGTTGTATGCATTTGCAAGAGTTTTGCCTTTATGCATTGTGAGCACCTCAGTCTCCAAGGGTAATTGGCAACAGGAAGCCATTTTGCATTCACCTCTGCTACAGAATAGGCACAAAGATACATAAACACACATATGCAAATACTTCAATCTCTTCACTTTTTGTTATGCCCTTGCTCCACTGCAACACCTCCCCCCCTTCCCGAGCCTCAGACTGAAAACACTTGTGCTTTCCCCTTAAAGGAGGATGGGGGAAAAAAAAATCACCCAATCAAACCTGTACAGGTCCCAAATCCTGAGTAAAGGACAAAAGATTGTGATGTATATTAGAGGAACATAGCTTCAAATGCTGGCCGATTAATGCATGAAGGTGTATAGGGCTTAAGCCAAATTCAACGTTATTGACAAGAACACCAAAGACAGTCTGATTTCAAAGCTGACATCTTGATTTAAAGTCAATTTAAGCATGCTTAAAGCCCCTCTTGATAGTGCTGCCAGCAGGAAGGCAAATCCTGGAGCTGTTCTAAATGTCAGCCTTGTATACTCAGGTTGCTTCAGCTGACAAAATCTTGATGGCCACTTGGAAAATTGATATGATAGAAAACACAGAAAAGGATACAACCACAGCTCAATTAAATCCACCAAATCTTTCCTGACGTGGCTTCTGTCTGTCTTTGTGCTAATACAAAAAAGAAAGGGGGGCAGGAATCAAAGGAAAAAAAAAGAAGTTCCTGGCTTTTGTATTCACTAAACTATGGGTTCATCTGTAAACACTGGAAATAATCCAAGGCGGCATGGCAGCAGGGCTTTTCTGTTCTCAAAAACAGATTATCCATGAAAAACTTTCAAACTACTTCTCTGTCTGTTCCCATGCCTGCCTTGTTCCCTTCCCCCTTCCAAACTGCTAAATTTTTATCATCTCTCAGCTGTCATTGTGTGGAGGTCATTTTAGCATTGTGGTTTTTGTCCTCTTTCCTACCTTCCCTTCAATTTAGAAAGTTCCTCTGGTACAATTTGTACCTCTCAATTGCTTTCAGTCAGAATTAAACACAGAGCTCTGTACTTCTAATTTGTCTAGTACAAACACCTCATGCACTTGTCAGAGGGGATTCACTCCTTTGTTAGCTGCATTTATAAAACCAGTCTTAACTCATGCTGGAAGGTTTTGCTGGTCCTTTACCCTTCAGCAGGAAATGACACGAAGTCCTGTTTGAAGCCTTTTATCTTAAACCACAGGGTTATGCCTATATGTGCATGCTGGAGAGCCAGAGTGGTTTCAAATCCTCACCCACAGAAAATGAAAAACCCAAAAACGTAAGTCAGATTGTGTTTCTGAGGTTGCTTCCCCCTCCCTCCTATGCTGGCCCAGTCCTTGCAGAGTGTCCACTGCTGCCCAAAGCCTCCCTGAGGCATGCAGCAGGACAAATTCAGGGCAAATTAACTACAAATCAAAACTATGTTTAATTTACAAATGTAATTTTCAAGGAAAATCTGGAATTTGCTATAGAAATCTTGGGGCGAAATGCCAGCCAACTAAAAAAAAAAGCTCTTGTAGCTCTATAATTTCACAGATGGAAATATTTTTACTGTCTTGTTATATACTCTATTGATCACCATTGGATTCTTTGTTTTTTCCTCTGATAGATATGATGTATTAGTCTGTATTAGACATAAGCAGTTAATATAGCTTTTATGTCCTTCTCTTTCCTTGTATAACTACCTGCAGAGTAATTTTTAGAAACAATACTAAAGAATCATTCTTGGATGATCCAAACATATTGAGAGGCCTTTTCTGGGAAGGCTGCTTCCAGTTGCATTCTTTTCTTTGCAAGTGGGCAGCTCCCTAACCCCAGCTTTAGGTAAATCTGGGGTTAATGTGTTCCTGTGGTGTAATTCCAGTGGTTCAGATCCTATAATGTGTGTATATAGTAAATCACTCTTCCTGACGAGCTGAATTTTTTTTGCTTGCTGAGTATTCCTGTGGCATACAGAAGCTGTAAGCTGACCCAGTAAGTAAAGCAAAAAGACTGCAAAAAGTTGGAGTCAACCACCAGCTCTTGCTGTTGTGCTAGTTTTTGGGTTAGGATTCTTCTTGCCTAACTCTTAGCTATTCAAATCTATTGTTTTAGTCTAACTCAGTATCTAGGCTTTTTTCCACAGTCAACGTGGAGAGACCAGCACCTCCAGAGGGCTATTAAGCCCATTATTTAATACTTCTTTTGGAAGATATGAATTGTTATCTGCAGGTCACCATCTGACCAGAGACTATGGTTCAACAGCCAGCTTGGAGTAGATATCTATATCTTCCAAGACTGAAGTTAGGTTACTTGAATCCCATCCCTAACATTTAAATATGCAGTTAGTTAAATAGCTAAGCTGTATTATGAGATAATTTGGTCTACAGCTGCTCTAATTCTTGAATTTTTACACTAAACATCTGCTATTACTCACTGTGGAAAAAAGAAAGGGAATCAGGTTAAATGTCTGGCTATTCTTTTGTAAATCTGTCATGAAAATATCTAGGAAACAGAATGTATGCCTAGCCATGGAAAAGGGGAGCTTGAAGTGACTTCATGTGCTCAGATTTAGCCACAGAAATCTACCACATGCAAAACAAACAACTGGAGAACTCAGCTATGTGCTGCATGGTTTCACTGATTTTCTTTTTTTCCTGCGTCTGCTGTCTGCATGCCTGTGTATGAAGGATGGGACAGAAATATATCCTCTTGTGACCAGTCACATTTGCCTTTTTAAGTTAGAGAAATGCTTAGTGGGAGATGTTAATTCTAGGATGAAATGAAATATTTACATAGCCACTTGATGTCCTTGTTTTCAAAAGCCCTTGGATTGAGTTTGACTGGAATAGAACCAATATGTTTTTGAGTTGACTTAGACTCTTATAATGTTAACGTGTTCTTGTTTTTATGCAGTTTTCTACTAGTATTATTATAATTTGTGGTTGCTTGGTGCATTGCTGGAAGATGTATTGTATCCTGTGTGAATTCCTGAAAAGATAGTGTCTCAGAAGATTGACAGGAAGTGGCCAACATTTACTGCTTTTGCAGAAATTAAACACCAAAACTTTCAGAAAATCACAAGTACTTTCAGGAGTGTTTGATCATCTAAAGGTCATCTGAAGATAGTTGTACAAATATCCCTGTTAAGCCAAAACACCACAGTTGGCCTGAACCATTTCAGTCTTACACAGAGTAATCATTGGAAAAAACAATCTGTCACCAATGTCCATTGCCCAGAAAATGTCACAAAATGAGATGTGCTGAGATAATCTTGGCAAGAGAACCAGGATAGAAAAGAGGGGCTGTTCACCTTGGCAAGAGGAATGTTCCTTTGTAGCCCCAAATACGATGACTGCAAAGACCCAGGCCATGTGAGCTGAATATTAAGCCAAGAAACCTGAAAAAGGATCTTCTCTCTTGCAGGTTTCTGATTCAGCCATGAATGATTGGGAAGTAATTGAAAGCTGTTGCAATCTGCTTGGCCATCTAACACAGATTGAGTTAGGCTGTTTCAGGCAGTTCAAATAAATTTGTCTATGCAACTAAGCCATTGCCATAGAAAACTAGTTGTCTCTGCAATTTATCACTTACTTAGTCTAAATGTTATTCTGGCAAGCTCAGAAACCTGTGATACAAGGACATGATTCAAGTTGCAACTGAATTGGAGTGCACCTCAACCTCACTGCTTGCACGAAGTGATGTCTGGGAATTGGCTTCTGAGAAAGCTTTCCCTACCCCCACCCTCCCACCTATGTGAGCTGTCAGGAAAATCGGTATGAGCAATAAAACATCAAAAATAGCCAAATAACTAGTGTTAATTGGTTCTAAAATATATTTGCTAGTATGTGTCAGTGCAAATTCACATTTGCAAAAGATGAAGTATGTGTTGATGAAAGACCTTGCAAAGAGTTTATTTTAAAGAGTTAAGTTTGTTTCTTTAAACTATGCAGATGAAAGGTTACATTTATAATCTGAAAACTATTAACAATCTTATATTAAAAACATCAGAAAATAATGGAACCTTTTGTAGCAATGATGTGCAAGCTCCAAGAGAAAGACTTGGTTATACTAAATGTAGCCCATTAAGTATGTCTACTATATCTTTTGCACTTGTGTGTTGTGCTGTCTGCATCATCTTATACTTTCCTATGCCTTACCACTTCATCCGTGCAGTGGTGGTCTTATTGATCTGTTTTTGCAGTGCACAGAAATACTGTACAGTAGATAGTGTTCTTATTTACTGTATGGTGACTCTAAGATTGTCAGCTGGCCTGGCCATTTGCAATGGTGTGAGTCCAGTCTTTGAGTGCAAAAGCAGCATTTATGACAGTTTAGTTACCAAGATCCGCATTTATGACTGTGAACATTATCTGCAATATATATTTGTGCTGCAAATGTGGTTTAACATGCCAATTATTTTAGAATGAAGAATAAAAAATAGTCATTTGGTCAGCTTAATCCCTGACTCATCATGGACTTCAGTAGCATTATGATATGGACTACTTTATCCCATTCAGCCTCGCTGCATCCTTAGAGACTTCAGATATTATGGTTGTGCCTCTTCCTCCTCCTGCCACAGAGCAGCAAATGGAGATACATCATTTAGTATTCTCAAGTAACTTACAGAAAGTCTTACTTCTGGGATCAAATCCCATTATGCATTTGTTAAAAGCCATTTTGTGTGAAGGTGTGATCATCTTTTCTCAAGGGACAACCTTCTCTCAGTACAACGACCAGTGTCCTTTAGCTGCATAAGCTGTCAGCTGCACTCTTTCTGACAGTCTAGGAAGACTTGCAGGGCATGGAAAAATCAGGGGGCAGTGAAAATACACCTTCTCCCCCCTTTTCTACCACACAGAAGCTAGGAAAGTCTAGCCAGTTCAACATCAGCAACAGAAGATGATTAATTTGAAAGTCTTTCATCTCTTAATCAAGAAGTCTCTCTCGTTGTTTCCTGCCTTCCACTTCTCCAATGCTGCCACTGAAATCCCCCGTGACAGGGCTGTGTCTTCAAATAAGAACCATCCTGTAAAGTCTCCTTTTCCAAATGAAATGGGATTAAACATAAACTTTTCAGTAAGGATACCTTTATGGCTGGACTGACTGTGGTGCTCATTCAGGTTTGTGCAGCACCCACTTGGTCTGCTCCCACCTCAGCTCTCTGCCTTCTGGAGGATCCCATTTAAAATGCATGGCTGATCTGGTCTCCAACAGGTTGCAGAGGGAACCTCCGTAGCTGATTAAGGTCTGGTGGCTCCACTCTGGGGCATGAGATTGTAAATATTTGAGACCATAGCGCAGTGTAGGTAGCTGTGAAGTTACGGTGATCAAATCTGGAGACAACTAGCTTTGACTGCATTAGTGAGGTGGCTTGGGTAAGGCATGCATGGTCATGATGCTTTTGGTCACTCAGAGTACGGACAGAACAAGGTCATCTTTACTCACAGTGCAAAGGGAGGCAGACCCTTAATCACTGCAACACTTGGTTTTCCCAGTGCCAAGCTGTAGTGCATCTAGTGTTTAGCTCCTCTGTGAAAAATGGATGAGTACATCTCTATCTCACACTCTTTCAGAGATGCTACATCTCTGCAGTGCTTAGAAACTTGTGGAGGTGTACAGAAGAACAAATGAGATGGATTGTGAACTTACATGAAATAGAATCGAAGTTAAACACCCACTTGTTTTTGTATCTCTCCACCTCCCTACCCCTGCCAAAATCAACCCATTTTTACATATATAAATTTGCTGTACGTTTCAAAGGCAAACATCAGTGCTAGATCCTAGTTATTTATTTCCAAACTCCTTAACTATTTAATTGAAATGTACAATTACTCTAACTTACAGTGCACCTTAATAACCTTCATAATGAAGAAGAATTAAAGTAATAATACATCAGTTACGCTGCTTATTCCAATAACAGTAACTGTTAAAGTGGCAGGGCATCAATTATGCTGACATATAACCAGTCACATCATTAAAGTAACAATGTTAAACAGGTGGCCTTTTTTAACAGGGTTATCTTATCATGCCACTCAGAAGCTGATGATCATTAATTGTCTTGTAAGTGTAGTTTAAGACTTCCTTCCTGACAGAAAAGGATTTCTGAGGGTCTGAAAAGAGTTGATAAGTTAGATCCTGCTGCAGAAGCCTGTGTCTCCTCTTCCTGATGCTAACCTGGGCTTTGTGAATGTCCATGGATGCAAATTCAGGCTGTGGCTCAGAGTCCGAGACCGGCTACTCTCCTTTGGCTAACTGCACTTTGTCTTTTATCACTGATTTGCTGTCTATTTCTGTGGAGATACAAATTGACACTGTTCACCCAAGATGTTTTCACAAGTTTTCTGTGAACTAGAACCCTAATGTTTTAAAATCAGCCTTGCTTTTATTTTCTTAGTCCCTTGAATCCAGGCAAGAAAATGTCATGCTTAGTTGTGGATTTCAGTCCTCAGCTGTTGTACTGAAGTGCTACACTTTCTAATACCCGTTCACATATGCCTTTGGTGAAGTACATGCTACTAAAAGGCTGCCTTGTTTCTTGAGTTTATAGCTTCTGTGCTTTTACCTAAAGCCTCATGATAATGAATGGCTTTTTGCAAATCCCCATTCTTGAATGAAAATTCAAGCATCTCAGTGTTCATACCTTAAAGAGCAGGATTTCAGTATGTAGTGTTTCGGGAAAAATGTGAGAAGATTCTAGGGGGATTTAGAAAAAAACAAACCCAGAAGCCAAGTGAGAAACCTCAGAACTTATTGGCAGTCTTCTGATTTATTTTGAGTCTGGTCCATGAATTTTGAGTGGATCGGATTAGCAGCGCTTTTCACACAACTATTTTCATTTGCAGAAGTTGAGCTGAAACATAGCTCAAGTATTACATGTAATATCCCATGTGAAATGAATTAGTTTCACAGAGCCTTCATAGACTTTAAGAGTATAGAAAAAAACTTACAAAAACTACTTGATATTATCATGACTTGATGAATTACCCTACATCAGCTGAACTACAGAACCTACCAAGGTCCTCTTCCTGGCCTGGTGCAGTCACAAGATATGTGGTGGGTTAAGGTGATGCACTTTAATTCACAATTAGCGTCCACATAAGGTCACATGCATAGTCAGGTACCAGCTCAAGTGACAAGTGGTAAGCGTTTAAGCTATCACAGTACATTTTATTTGCAGCTGGGACAAATGAGACAGTCAGATGGGCAGTTACCAAAGTTTAGCTGATGCGTTAAGTACCTGTTAGGAAGCAGTAACATGATTACTTGTGGTCACTGTCCTTAATTTCAAACAGTAGAGTATATCACCATTGATCCTCAGTCTGCAACCCTGATCAGCAAGGGCAGCACCTTCTTTCTATACCAAACCAAACTTGCACTTATTTTTGTGTTAAAAATTTGACTGTGATGCAGGGAATGAAGACATCTCAAGCAGTATCATGCTTGGTCATGTCTTATTTCTTTTGCCATTGCTGCTGTTATGAATTTTTACTGAGATCTCCAGGAAAATAGAATATTACTTTCAAGTGCTGCCTTTTAAAAGTTGTTTCAGAAACATGAAACAAATTGTCAGCAGCCTTTGGAAATGTTTAGGAGGAACTCAAATCTCAGCTTCTGTCTGTAAAAGCCTGAAGTAAAGTTTGGTATTTCCCAAGGTAATAAATATCCCTTAATTCTCAGATCCTTGAACTTACCAGCAGTGTGGAAAATGCCTGAGAGTCTGTTCAGGAAACAGGACTTAAAACCACAAGGTATGCTTTGAAATGCAACAGCAAGCACAAAGTCACTCAAAGCCTCAGCAAAGTGAAATAATAAACATGATGACTCTGGCGTTCTTGTACAGCATTTTTGGAGCTAATTTGAAGCTGTGCATTCCCAATGCAACCAAGGGCTACAAGATCTTAGCCAGCATATTTTAAATGAGGGCCTTCCAATTGGGATAGTCCCTGTGTTGCACCGAACTGAAAAAAGATTGACTGCATTTGTGTCATTAACTTGGAGAGAGCTCAGACAGCCAACTTGATAAATACAGTAATAAAAAAAAAAAAAATTCAAAATTCTTGCTGCTGATCTGACCCTGCTATCCCACAGGGGTCATTCTTTATTACTCTGGTTTGCTTAATATGAGTTAGATCAGTGCGTGTCCAAAGAAGAGAATGCTGTCAGCTTTGGATGGGCTTTGGTGATCTTTCTGGTCTGTTCTTCTGGGTAATTTTGCTCTAGCTTTGCATGCATTTGAATGCAAAGGCAAAGTTGACTTTTTTTGCCCTTTTTTTTTTTGTTTGTTTGTTTGCCCCTGCATGTGGTCTTTCACATGCATGTTAAATCTCGACCAAGAGCTTGTGGGAGATGCTAGGGGTAGTCACAACTATCCCTTTCCAAGAATTGTCATTCCACAAGAAGATGAGGTAACTAATGGTAATTAGAAAATAACTATCTCTCAGAAAAGAGAAAATGTCCTAAAAAAATTCTTCTCCTAAAGACCTCTTAGCAGCCACTATGAAAACAAAATGACTGAAGTTTCTGTGCAGAAGTATAGCTTTTATAAATGTGCCGTAGGTATGCAATACAGAGGAGAAGATGCCGTTTACCCATGATACAGAGAACGGGCATCTCCTGCACAGTGGGTCTGTTGCTGCTCTTGTGAGACTTAAAGAATGAGTTAATCAAGACAGCTTTCAGAAGTCATGGGAGAACTGGACCTCTGTTGTGCTGAGCACTGTACAGGCATAATGAATGCAGTCTGTATCCCCTTGCTGTTTCCAGTAATAACATACACACACACACTTAAAAACACCTTTTCACACGTATAGTACTCTATTTGACAACATGAGAGGAGGTGTTGGGGCTGAATGGTACCTGATACTGTATGAATAGCTGCAGTTCCTTCCACAGCTGTTTTCTTTATGCTCCTCTTGTTCCAAAATGTCCTTTTTGGGGGAAGATGGAAGGAGGGAGTTGGATGTATTTTTTTTCTAGAGTTCCTGAAATACTCCGAGGAGTGTCACAGTCTGCCAGTGGCATCTTCCTGTAGTTTGAAGCCCAAAGTGTATGTTGCCTGCCCTTGGAGGTGGCAAGAAAGTACATGGAGGTTCAAAGCCTGGTGGGAGATGGCTGAATGACTCTTTAGGACAGAGAGATCCCAGCTGGGCACAGTCCTGCTCATCCTGCCTGAAGCAACCAGTCTCTGGAGTGAAATAGTCTCAGAACTACACTCCAGTTTTGTCTTGGAGGGAAGTATTCGGTTCACTTCAAAAGAAAGTCCTGGATTAAATTAATGTAGTGTAGCAAGATGATCAGGCAGAGACCTGGGAGTGAACAGTGAAGCTATTTTACTTGAGAGACTAGATGCTGTTTATCAGCCTTTCTCTCCATCCCTCTCCGAGTGTCTTTCCAGCAGTAAGAAGTAAGATGAAATGTAAAATACAAGGAGTTATATCAGCTAATTATTTCCTGACAAATATCTGGAGATTATATTAGACTACATGAAAAATCAACTCAAAAGATGAATGTTTTGAGAATGTTCTGATTGTTTGGAAATAGGATTGTATGAATAATATTTTAAATTATTTTTAGCTTTTGTTGACCTAACACTGCAACACAATTTGCCTAGTAGATTCCCTGTGTTGCACACTTACATTTTTTGGCTTTACATTCCAATAGATGTAAACCAGCAACTGTGGACTGTCACTTCAACCTGATCTCCATAAATCTCAAAGGAGACTTTATGAATGATTGGTTCCAGTGTCCTGATGCGTTAGGGAGAGTAAGATGTCAAATTTAGCATGTCACTGCTACTTCAGCATGTCAGTTTTACTATCACTCTAGCTGTGTTTGCCAGATGCATTAAAAAATGTAGTTACATTTGTATTACTGTGAAGTACGAGAAAATCTATCTCCGAAAGAAGTTGGTGGGGCTTATTTATTTTCACATCCATCCTCCATTAAAAAGAGTAATCTAAAATAGCCACTTTTTCTACTAGGCAAAATGTTCTATGTGCTACAGGTACCACATAATGCATGTTGTTCATTAATGGAGCCCTTAGCTTTAGGGCATGTGGTGCAGTTCCACTGTAACACATGAAAACTGGCAGTCCAGTGTCTCAGCTGGTAGTGGGGATGGGGAAACTTGAAGTGGGGGGAGATGTACTCCAGGACACGGCACACTGTATCATCCTTTGCGTTCTGACAGAGGATAGTGCAGATGATATGGAATGAAGTCAGTGGCCGTTCTGGGTAGGGCAGCCACCTTACAATCCCTCTCTCCACAATCGGTTTTGAGCTCAAGGGTTGGTTACTCCTCGGCGTTACTTGCAGAGAAGCAGGAGAAGTGCAGGAAAGGAGAGTATGAAGAAAATGGCTGAAAAAAGATGAAGGGGGAAGAGAAGAAAGAAGAGCAAGACAAGGGAAAATAAAATAGAGAAGTAAAAGAAGCAGAGTGGTGGAAGAGTCATTAGGATGTGGCTTCTCTGTTGAGCTAGACAGATCTGGGGGCTCTGAAAGCCACAAGTTTGTGAGGCTTTAGTTCTGTCCCTGGCAGCAAGAGGCTGCTCCACATAACTGATATAAGAGATGCTGGAACAATGTTTGTTTAATTGTACAGCCTCAGTAGGTAAGCATTTTTTGGATGAGGTAATTTTTGCAGGTGGAATCCCAGGTCTCTATTAACACAGGTGCTGGTACCTGTTTCTATGGTTACAGTTGCAAAGCACAGCTCTCTGCTTTTAAGTTGTTTGTAAGTATATGAAACTGTCATCTTGGGAACAGAAATTCCTGAGCTTGGTACCTTCCCTGAGGTAATACCTTTCCTTTACGAATTGTTTTGAAAGCAAGTTTGAGAAAGACAGTTCTGCTGTTTTGACAGGAATGGAGGAAAGTATGATTTTCTTACCTGCTGAGAAGGCATATGTGTCTTAAATAAGACAGTGCAGACAAACAGGAGGGTGTGATAGGATGTTTGCTCGTTTGCTGAATGCTCGGTGTACCTCCTTTTCCTAGGAGTATTTCTCAGTCAAAATCCTCTGGCCTCACTCTTACTGTCATTCCCATTCGTACCAAAGCAAAGTGCCATGGTCTTAGTCATGGTCATGTGCTGCTCCCTTCTACCCAAGGGATTGTATAGAGACATGCTAGGTACAAAAGTCTGATTAATTTTGTTCTCAGATTTTGAGAGAAAAGGAACCGTAAAACATACACATTAATAGAACTGGTGACAAAGTGATGAAAGGCTCAGCGAACTGCTAGCATGTCATATACTGTTTTGAGAACTTCACTTTTTTTCTCCAAACAATTAGCGTCCTGTATTTTAGATTAATAGGCTCTTCTGTCCCATAACTTTTTCCAAATTAAAATGTCTTCTAAAAGAAAATCTAATCCTTTTCAAAAACCTTCTTTGAATGTTGACTTAGAAGTCAGTCACTGAATTTCTAGCTTTTGGGTTAGGCGATTTGCCAACAAGCACACAAGCTGAAACAACATTTTCCCTCTAAATTGAATTTGAGTGGAAAATGGAAAATTCTAGCACACTAAGGCAACTCAGTAGTGGGTGTTTTTGGGGAAAACTTTTGATGGATAAATATACCTTGGTACATCTCTCCTAGTTCCAGAGGCTTTCTTGTCTCTATTTGCATTGAATCACAGTATATACTTTTCTGACATACTCTTGTGTATAGATGCCCCAGCTTCATCAAAATCAAACTGGGCCTTTATAATGAGGTGGTTTTATTTCTGGAAAATAAGACAAGTCATGATATAGCTTCTCAAAGACATGAGGTTATATAAAATAAGTTACTGGTACTTCCTTTTCAAATCTAAAAAAGCAACTTGGAATCTAAATGGAATCTGTCATTGGTAAAAACAGACCTTCTAGTGCCCTCCTAAAATGGGTTGTACAGGGTAATCACAAATGCTGTAATTGTCTAATTTTTAAATGTAGCACACACACACATACGTGCACAATTCCTGCTTAGATGTTTACTGAGTAGCTACTGTCTTTATAATGTATAACTTAATACGAAAAGGTATGCAGGAGAATTTATTTGAACTCAAATACACAGCCAAAAAAGAGGGGAAAAAAAGAATCATGAGATGTGAAGTAGGATGCAGAAGAGCTGAGCTGTGGAGGTAGGGGAAACACAGAAGGAGGAACAAGGATCCAGAAGGAGGAGTAATACTGTCCAGAGAATGTAAAATCAGTGCCTGGTTACCAAACCATATTTAAACAGTATATTTTTGGAACTTATCATCTATGAGTCCTGCTCTCCCTCTGTACTTCCAGAGGCTTTGAGAAGCATCTGAAATTTTAGATGCATAGAGAGATCTTTGGTTCTACCACAGAAGTCTCTCCGCATAGGAGAGCGGGAGCTTTTGCTCATCGCCTGTATAATCAAGCTCTGATGACTTCTGCATATCAATGCATGGTAAATGAAGCAATAAGAACATAATCTGGGAGCTTCAACTCTGTTCCCTTTTGTAGAGAGAAGACTGGAGCCCAGTAATTTAAGAAAAAGCTTTCTTAAGAAAAGCTTTTTTTTTCTTAACTGCACTGAGAAGAATTACAAAATATATCAGTGTATGTGGCACTTGCCAATAGTGCTACCAACTCAGTTCAGTGAAACTGCAAGAGGAAAAAGGAAAGGTCATTTTAGAGGCGGGTTAATTCTCCTGTCTGCCAGAGAGTGTCTTTGGGACTCTGACTCAATGTTCTTTATCATCCAAGTTTCTTTTCTGTTTTTCATCATGAAACATGAAAAAAGTTGTTTGGTTGGTTTTTTTTTTGTTTGTTCTTTGTCTGTTTTGTTACATATTTTGGAAGCTCTTTGCGTGTTGGCTTCTTTTACTGATGTCTGTATACAGCATGTAGCATGCTAGGACCATCATCTATGTATATCTGGAAGTACTTCCATGAATATTTATTTAGTATCAAGTTCAATAATAGAAATTTGCCCTTGTTGTTAACAAATGTCACCTATATTTGACTTCTGTGTGCTAAAAACTTTCAAAGTTTATTGTAAACAAGTGCCAGTGAAAACAAACTGAATGACTATAGTCTGGATTCCCTTCAGAGTGATTTCCGGCATGTAGGAAATAAATTATAGTGTATTCAAAAAAACCAGCTGCTTCCATTTGTGTGGAATATATCATGATTTAATGAAGACAGCCATCTGCTCCTGAGTAAAATCCTAATTAAGCAATATATGAATCAGAACAAAATTAGCTATAAAGCAATTAGTATTTTATAAGTGTTGCCAGCAATGTATAGCAGCTAGTATGTGAAAAGTTTCTTTAAATATGGCTAGCTTTCATCATATTTTAATGTACTGAGAAGGCTATAAACCTTCCGTTGCCTGTAGCTGATATCACAACAAAGTCTCCATGGTGGAATTTAGATTTCATAGCAGGAGCTAAAGCATTGCATTGAGAACTGGTATGTCCCTCATATTTTAAATTTATTAGTTTGGGGTTTTTCTGTTTGTTGCTTCGCATCACGTTTAACAAATTATGCTGCAATTTAGATGGAAAAACATCTGAAAAAGCTTGTGGAAAATATAACCCTGCAAATCTTATGGGTAAGCTGGACAAATTGAACAGGCTGCATCTCTGGGAAAAGCTTGCCTGAACACATCAGCATTTCTGTGCCAAAGTCAGATTTGTGAAGCTGACAATTAAAAAGGGAAACCTCCTCATTTAGCTTTCATGGCATGTCTCAGGCCTGCTTATGCAACTGTGCAAAAGGACACAGAAAGCTAGTTGAAGGGATCTTAGAACTGGAGTGGAGATCGGTGTAAGGTATGGCCCCCCATCTCTGAGGAGACAAACTTTATACTTCACACAGCCTACAAACTGATGCTTAAACTACAAGGAAGCTTAGAGAAATACTAACTGGTCCTGTATGCTTAATATACTTTAAGGGAAATGTACTTTTTTCTGGGCAAATATGAAGAACGTGGGTCAAGTGTGGACGCAGAGACAGTAGCTGAAGACGTGCAACTCCAGCTGCGTTGCTGCACAGGGCTGGGCCTTGTTTGGGTTCCCGTGCCACAGCTTCACCTCCGGGAGCAGGAGGCTTGCAGAGAAATGACAGGAAAAGTAAAGTGATGGAATGGGCAGGCAACACTCGTGTGTTCTGACTCATTGAGATACAGGAGGTCTTTGTGTGCATTGTTTAATGAAAATAAAAAACGTTGTAAACAGTACTACTGTATATAAGCACCACTCTATCCTGTTTGTGACAAATTGCTTCCTTCCACATTTATACCTTTTTCTTTGCAGTACTTTCTAGAACTAGTAAAAGATATGCAAAACAGAAACTACAGCTTGCTTGGCATGCATACAAAATTTAATATCCATGAAAACTCTGCCTCGCCTTTAAGCTGAAGTAACTGTCTGGGTCAAACAAAACTGGAGTAGTTATTATACCAGGGAAATTAAGTAGTCTGTTCACAGATCAGCTCCTTGCCTTTTTTCAGAGCCTTCAAAGAGGATGTAGCCAGAGTAAAACCATGAGACATGCTTCCTGTGCTATTTCCTAGTGTCTGTAGAATGGAAGAGAGATTTCTCGTGAAGATTCAGAGGTATTGTAGCAGGGTTTTATCCTGCTCTGTTCCATACAGCCTCTGGCTTGCTGTGGCACAACTATCTGTATGCGGGTGATCCCACCCCAGGACAGTGAAAGGCTGCCACGATGTACTGGCAGTCTGCAAACATCTAGTGGTACAGGGACACGCTGCTTGATAGGCCTCTATAGGGATAGGATGAAGTTTGGTTGAGGACAGGCCTGGAGGAGAGTACGGTTGTGTCCTCATAATTCACTGCTGGCAAATGCTTTTTTATCTCCTCTTCCTCAGGCATTAAGGAGGACTTTGTGTCTTGATGGGTTTCTCAGGGTCAATATGTTGTGGGCTTTACGTTTTGATCAGGCCTATCCCTAGAGTCGCAATTTAGTCATCAGACATGGAGCTGTGGTGGTACTGAGACATACAAGAATTAGTCAAAATGATGCTTCCCTTGTTGAAATAATTTCTTTGCTTAGTGTTAAGAGTGTGATTGGAACAAAAGCAGAGCTCCTGACCTGGAAATCCTGTATGGGCGCAAGAGAACCAAGCAGTGTCCCCAACAGAGCACAGATGGGACCAGGTGCGGCTGTTTCTCTAGCACAATTAGTCCCTGGTTAGCGCAGCTTCTGCCAAGGCTGGTTTCAGGGGCGAGTGACCTGAGGAGATGGGCTGGGTGCTGGTGATTGAACGGGAGCGGTAACTTGGGCAGGTCTTGGATCTTGGGAAAGAGAAGCGGTTGAGATGAGGGACAGCATTGCTAACAAGGGCAAGAGGTGCTGGGACATGTGGTGGGAGCTTGCGGCAGCAGTCAGAGCTATCTGTGAAAGCCATGATGAGAATTTTAAACTTGATGCTTTAAAGTTCAAGCTTTTTTTTTTCCTCCAGTCATTACCCTAATAAAATTTCTCTGAGAGTATGCTCTATTTTGAGTGAGACTACTGGCAGGTATTGCTTCAGGCAAAATCTAACCCTCACAGCTGAGGTTTTACATCAATGCTTTCTGCACTTGAACTTGTACAGATTAGTGATTATTCCAGTTCTTACCTAAATGTGTTGTGGTTACATTACTTCTGCTATGAACAGTATTAAAAAATAACGGGATTTAAAATTGGATCTAGTAGCTACTTTCAGTATGCTTCTTTTGAAGGAGATATCTTCCTATGTGTATGTCTTCTTTTATTTGCAAATGATGAAAAGGTTTTTGAGTCATGAAACCCAGTCTAAATTTAATATCCCCTTTTGCATCTCAAAACATGAGGAAATGTATATTTATTGGGCAATCTTACCTGCCTTCTGCTGGACTGTGATTGATAATTTCTGCCTGATATCAACAGAAAAGTCTTGTAATTATAGTGTCATTTTGCCTGTGAAAGTGGGTCTGGCTTCAGCACTCAAGACAGAAAAAGGGTGCCCACGTGTCACTCTTGACGTTTTCTCAGAGGTATTGCTGCCTCACTAGCTCACCTATCAAGCATGGTGAATTGCATTTATTCTCATTGATTACTGGCTTTCCTGTGCAGCTGAAAGCATTGCCAGCTATTCCCTGACATGATGTAAAACCAGCTGAACACTTTGGCAGGTACATTGTGTTAAGAAACTGTATTTTTAAAGTGCCATTAAGCGGATGTTATTAATGTTGATTTTTTCTTTTTTTTTTTCATTTCATCCCTGGGCTGGCAATATCTGTATTTTAATATGTATGTGTGCATCAAAGTAGATGTGTCCCTACACCAATATTCTTCCATATTGTAATGCTATGCAGTTTTGAACAGAGCATTCATAAATGATATTGAAAACGCTTGGTTTAGAGAGTGATTTTATTTATTGCTGTCACAAATCTTTGAAATCCACAGGGAGGGCTTTTTGACCAATGGCATTATAATTTTGACCACCTTTCCTGACCAAGTTTTGGAAATCACATCTTGTCCCTGAATACCCTGAGGGTTATGTATCTCCTTGTCAAAGATGGCACGGTTATTTTTCACTCATATAGTGCCAGGAGTGTTCAGGGGCAGTAACGGTCTTGTAGTGATTCATGTTATTAGATTTCAGTGGTCTGACAACAATTTACCAAATGCCATTTACTGTGTGAAGAAGGGCAAGCAAATAAACCTGTCCTGTCCTGTCAGCCTCAGCAAGAGCACACATGCTTCCTGGAACACCTGAGGCATGAAAATCATCAGGGCTGTTTCTGATTCATCTCACTGTAAAATAAAAACAGGTATTTATGGAGAAAATACTTGGGATGCCCATTCATCTGCACATGGGAATTCTACATGGGACCCAGTTTGTGAGGGACACCTGTGCAACCAGGCCAGCCATTCCCTTCTCCTGGAGCGTTTGGGGCATTTCCTGCATGGTGGCTGGTTGATTCACACGGGTCAGTGGGCATCTTAGTTTTCTCTTGCAAGTGAGAAGCTCTGCCTAAAGGTGAAGCTGGTTGGGCCCTTATGGTTTGTTGGAGCTCGCACAGGTGGGACCTATGTAGAAAAGGGCCGGGTGCCCTCTCTTGGCCATCTTCACAATAGCAGCCAAAACCAGGACTTCAAAATAGCATCTGGGAATGAAGCAACGTGACTGCTTCGGTAATGGAGAGAGGCTTCAAGACTTGTGACCAAATTAAGATGAAATGCTTATTTAAATGCAGGACCAGGAGCTGAAGATCCTAATCTAAACCCACAGTGTCTCTCTAGCTTTGGGCGAGACAACTAACTTCTTGATCTCTGTTAGTCCATCCCAACAACAGGACTAATGAAGCTCTGTACTGTTCCCTAGGTGCTGATAACAGCTACAAATGAAAGAGTCAGAGAGCCTGGTCCTATTATGGACTTTCCTGTTTGTCTCATGTCATTTATCACAGCAGTCTTTTGTCTTGTAATTTACATTTTGATGAAACGCTGCAGCTATCATTATTTCAACAGGTTCGCATTTGA
This sequence comes from Nipponia nippon, assembly GCF_047370975.1. Taxonomy (NCBI): domain Eukaryota; kingdom Metazoa; phylum Chordata; class Aves; order Pelecaniformes; family Threskiornithidae; genus Nipponia; species Nipponia nippon. The sequence goes on from NW_028262302.1 coordinate 15,823,648, forward strand.
GTGGCAGCTGTGGGGTTGAGGCATGCATGTGCCTGCATGCTGATGCCAGCACTTTAGTGAGGCTTATTGGAGACCTCTCTAAAATTTCTAAGGTTATTCAGTTTATCAGCAATCCAACCTACCTGTTCAGGAAATACAGTATGGCAATCTAGAAAAGATATTCTGACAGTAAATTGTGGTTTCTCTATGTGTAAGATAAATGATCATTGAGACAGTATTTAACACATGAATAAAAATTGGCTGGTTAAGTAAAAAGAACACTTGATCAGCCTTTTATCAGTCAGATAAGAATGCCTGTGTTAACTAGCAAATCGACAGTTTAGTGAAGGAGACTTCATCTACAGAAAGTCCTTGTCATCTTAATACAAGAAGGCATTCTACAAAGGTTTTAAATGATATTGATGTGCCTGATAGGAAAATGTAATCATAATTTTTTATTTATGCTGAAGACCAAGCTAGCTGTTGACTGTAATGGAGCTCAGGTGGTTTATATCTGCTGAGGATCTAGCCTCATCCTTTTTCTGAGCTAGATTTCTTAGCAATTTACTGATGGATGAAAGGGAACACAGATTAGAGCAAAACTGGGTCTGAGCACTGAAGTTGCACCCTGTTGCTGTTCCAGGCAGCTTCTGGGGGTAAGAAGACAAGACTGTTAAGTAGCAAACACAATGGTAGGAGTTGCATGTACGCACTCTATTTCCAGCTCTGCTATGGGCTTGCTATGTAACTTTAAAGATCTCGCTAAACGTCTTAACTAACAGAGTTGTTACCTGAAAATTACAAACTCTCACAGGCATGTTTTTGCATCTGTATGTAAACAGTGGTTTAGGAAGTACCCTTAAATGCCTAGTGGAAAGACACTATTTGAAGGTTTGTTACTGGTTTGCTGTGTGGCATTGATAAAGATACAGCAGTTGCCATTACAAGACAGACAGCCCTTACTGGTGGGGTGATGCTTGCATCTGCATGGGTACATCACATATTAAATCTTTCACTTTAGGTAAAACTCTTTGATGCCTGGAGTTAGGGATGGAGCAGAGCACTTGAGTGCATATGAGTCTTTTGAAGAAGTGCATGACTTTGGGTGCATTTCCCTAGACTGAGAAAGCAGAAGCATTCAGAACAAGCTTCAAGCCCAACAGAATACATGTGGAGGCAGAGAGCGAACTACCAGTTTTGGGCAGCCGTGTGAAAGAGGACAGAGGAGAAAGACAGGTGGCCACAGTGATAAAAGGGAAGCTCACAGCTGAGATATGTGAAGGGTCCAGGGAAGAGTGGCCAGCAATGAATCAGAATCAGTTGCAATGCTTCGCTTTTAATGTGAGAACCCTTGACATCTTTTGTGCTGCAAGAGGCTTATCAAGTCTTGTTGCAAACCAATTTTTCCCACTAATTAAAACCAGAATGCATTCAATACCGAAATGAGAAATACTCATATAATTTACTTGCGTTCTTCTACTTGAGTTGGCAAGTCAAAACAGCCCTACTTGAAATGGGACTGCAATATGCTCTGACAGCCTATGTACAGTGTTCACTGATCAGACAAACATTTCCTGAGATGCATGATAAAAAGCCATTCCTAAAAGCCTTTGTACCTAGGACAGAATGTGCAGACTGCCCACCCAGGCTACCCACTGTCATCTTGTGTGGAGCTGTTTTAGCTTATGAACAGTGGCGGACACAGTGTTATATTTTCATGTGTTTTTATTATTAATTAACAAAAACATGAGCAACGTTTGAACAGCAATCCCAAAGGTAGGCGCTTCTGAGGCACATAGAGTTGACTCATTTCAAGGCGATACCTCATTAGTTTACTTATGTTGCATATCTATATATCTCTGGGAATAGAGTAGGTGTTTTATATTGTCCTGGTTTCAGCTGGGATACAGTTAATTTTCTTCACGGTAGCTGGTGTAGTGTTGTGTTTTGGATTTAGGATGAGAATAATGTTGATAACACACTGATGTTTTGGGTCTTGCTGAGTAGTGTTTATACCAGTCAAGGACTTTTCAGCTCCCCATGCTCTGGCAGGTGGACAAGAAGCTGGGATGGGGCACAGCTAGGACAGCTGACCCAAACTGGCCAGAGGGCTATTCCATACCATATGATGTCACGCTCGGCATATAAACTGGGGGAAGAAGAAGGGGGGGGGGATGCTCAGAGTGATGGTGTTTGTCTTCCCAAGTAACCGTTATGCGTGATGGAGCCCTGCTGTCCTGGAGATGGCTGAACACCTGCCTGCCCATGGGAAGCAGTGAATGAATTCCTTGTTTTGCTTTGCTTGCATGTGCGTCTTTTGCTTTCCCTATTAAACTGTCTTTACCTCAGCCCATGAGTTTTCTCACTTTTACCTTTCCGATTCTCTCCCCTGTCCCACTGGGGGGGGTGTGAGTGAGCGGCTTAGTTGCTGGCTGGGGTTAAACCATGATGTACATACAAATAAAAGATGTGGGTGGAGGCAGGAAGAGGGCTGAATTATTCACTTTCCTGCCCTGCAGCTTGTGTAATCATGCATGCCATGGCAAAGTGAATATAAAATACCATAAGCAAGGTTTGGAGCTGGTATAAATTAGTACAGCCCTCTTGAAGTTGACAAATGTGTCCTGGGCAGCTTCTGTGAAGGGTTAGACCTGCTTTATATTTACTGCTGTGAATGACTGTAAAGAAGAATCCGGTCTGAGGTCCCAGGCCTTGTTTATACATACTAAATAGCCATAGGAAAGCAGTGGGGAATGACCTGAAAGTAAAGGTCTTCAAATATTGTTTTGAGATGTACAAGTTTCTAGACATGTATACAGGTAACTGGACTCTACTGGAGCAGACAGATATTAGCTGGCTACTCTTGAAGAGGGTGGAAAAATGGGAGCACAAAAGAATTCCTGTTCCAAGCAACTAATTGGCTCTGGTTTTTGATACTTCATAAGCAACCTAGATTAGGAATAAAACTCTCAGTCTATGTGACAGTGGTATGGGTTAGTACACATTGCAAATGTGAGCAAAATACTACATTAAAAAAAACGAACACAGTTGCTGAGTAATTAATTGCTCAGCACTGGTGAAGCAATGTAACCATTTATTAAAATAGACAAGGTTTTGTGTGTGATTCACAGCTGAATTGCCTGCTAATTAAGAAAGAGCTAATACTCATTTAGATAATAGTCTTGTCAATAATTGTGGACAAAAGGAAGAAAAATTTTATTAACTGGAAAAAAATGGGATGGATGGCTTCTGGATATTGAAATCTTAAAAAAATACTGAGCTTGAGAGATATTGTTATTAAATGGTACCGGATGCTTCCTGTTGAGTGATTATGTTCCATTAGCCACCTACCGGGACACTTTTCTCTCATCACTCATCATTATCATAGGTTATGATTTTATTGTGTATTTGATAATGTGCTCAAGAGAATACTTAAATATACTGTGGTGCAGTAAAGAGGATGGGAATAAAAATTTGATTCTACTATGTTGTTTGTTTACCAACTGACAGAAATTTCTGACTTCATAATATGGTATGAAAACACAATTTTCAAAAGTCTGTAGACATTTCCAAAAAGTCAGTGAGGGACCAGGTGGGGTTTGGGCTACATCCAGTAAAGGACTTGGGTCTCACAGAGCACACCTGGTGAGGTAAATGGATTGCAGAGTGGGATTCAAAGTGGTTTTCCTGGGGAGACATGGCAATCCAAAATGAAATACAGAAATGGGAGGTCCTGGTAGTAACAGTAAGTGCAGGGACATTCTGAAATCCATCCTAATTTCCAGCACTGCTGGCTTCATCCTTGTAGGTTTCATGGGCCAGGACCTTGCTTTTGTTCTTCCAAAAAAAACTGATCAGTATTGGCTCTTTTAATTTACATGACCAACAGTCATGTCCCTGCCACCACCACCTTAAAGGAATACCTAGATGTTACGGCATCTGCCTGGAAAGTGGGAGACTCAGATTTGCCCTTCTCAGGCTTCCAAAAACTTCTATTTCAGATTTATATTTTAGGGACACTGTATGCCCCAAACATCTGGGCTTTGCAAGAAGTGGATCTGAGCTCTTTAGGTCAAACAGGTAAATTGCACAGTGTGAGCCAGATACCTCCTTGATCGCAGGGCATCAGACAGAAAACTATATCATTCTTTTTCTGACACACTCCTGCAGTCTCCTCTGGCAAAGCTTTCCCATTTTTCCATGCCAGAAAAGTTTACATGCTTTTTCTATAGACCCTAGGGGTAATCTTTTGCATATCTAATCTTAGAGATCTGTAGTGTAAACTTCAGCTTCTGAATGAATCATTGAGATTCCCTTTATAGTCAGTGTAGAGGAACAGGACTCTCTTGAGTGAAGTCTTATTGTATTGTAAAGCAGATGTGCAAAATAGGTTGGGTGAATCCTGCCTAAAAATACTTATTTCTTTCCTCTAGGGAGCTTAAGGCAACTAGCTCAAGATACACTTCTAGAGAGACGTGTACGTATCAGTGACATCCTTATAAGACAAATCCCTCTCTAAAGTTCAAGATCTCCCACAACAGCAAGTCAGTGGAGGAGTTAATACAGGGTGAGAAATGGACACTACTCCCTGTCTCCTTCAACTTCTCAGTCTCAGACTTCTCCTTACAAATTTACCAGATTTAGACACAGTTGTAATAAGTTGTCTTGTTGTTACAATCAGAAAATCAGTTATGTTTTGTTACTGGCCTTTTTGCAAGGATCAGTCTGGAAGCTTGCGTGTCTTTTACTGTTTTGTTTTTCTAAAAGGCCTCAGCAAAGAGCATGGGCCATTGTAACTCACTCTGAGTTAGAGCAGCTTTTCTGGGAAGCTTTTTGTATGTTTTAGCTATTCCCCTTTTCTGAAGTTCATTGTCATGTTGTTTGTGTTTGGAACAATTTCCCTCTTGAAAACACTGAGCATAGCATAATCATGGAGAAACTGGTATTCACATAGTGCTGTTCTTTTCTTCTTCTCCTCATCTGCTTTCAGTCTACATTCAGAATGTTCTGGGTTTAGGGACTTGTTCCTTGTGGACCTAGTGAACTCACAGTTCATTGACCATGACATTGATAAGTGAGATGTGACCTGTTACAAATGTAATTACCAGTTAACTTGGCTCTAAAACACGTTTTAACTGACAGTTTTAATTTGCAGCATTCTTAACGGAGAAATACAATGATATATCGCAAGATGCTGGATGTCTTGGAAACCTATGACATATACAAAATAAACCCCACGTGGAAGGAAATAAACTAGTTGCTGAAAAGTTGTGGCAAAGAGGAGATCCAATCAAGCTTCACTTCAAATACTGGAACATGCTGACTGTATCATCAAAAAATTATGAATATATGTGCTGATAGAGAGATTTTAGTCTGGAATGCCTATTAGTGCATAGCTTTAGATAGTTTTTCTTCAGCTCTAGACAACTTTTCAAGACTGAAACTGTTCTGTATTCCGATAGTTCTGCCAAAAAAAAAGAAACCAAACCCAAAATAACTCGTGTCCTATCCAATCTTTACAATATATATCTAATGAGTATAATGTGAACCAAAACCCAACATGTGCTGTTATCAGTTGGACTTTTTAGGAGATGAATATGTATGTTACGATTTTCATTTTCAAGTCCTCTCGAATGAATGCTTATGTCATCACCTATTGCCATTAGGGAACCCATCAACAATCTTTATGTAACGTAGTACATTATTAAGGAGATTTCACAGATAATGAACCATAGGTAACGCATAGATAGCCCATTGGTGAGAAGTCACTATTTGCCAAGCTCATTCCAATAAACACTCGTTCCTTTGGGTTTTCTTTGCAGTGACCAAACTGAGAAATGCAATTTTCGCCTGATTGTTTATTTTGCAAATTGATGCTAAATCAGGAGGGAGAGGCCTCTCTTGGTGAGGACTGCTGTGCTGGTTTTGGCTGGGATAGAGTTAATTTTCTTCATAGTAGCTAGTATGGGGCTATGTTTTGGATTTGTGCTGAAAACAAGGTTGATAACACAGGGATGTTTTCGTTATTGCTGAGCAGTGCTTACACAGGGTCAAGACCTTTTCTTCCTCTCACCCCACCCCACCAGTGAATAGAAAAGTTGGGAGGGGATACAGCTTGGACAGCTGGCCCCAACTGACCAAAGGGATATTCCATACCATATGATGTCATGCTCAGCATATAGAGCTGGGGGAAGAAGAAGAAGGAAGGGGGGGGATGTTCAGAGTGATGGTGTTTGTCTTCCCAAGTAACCGTTATGCGTGATGGAGCCCTGCTGTCCTGGAGATGGCTGAACACCTGCCTGCCCATGGGAAGCAGTGAATGAATACCTTGTTTTGTTTTGCTTGCGTGCATGGCTTTTGCTTTCCCTATTAAACTGTCTTTATCTCAACCCATGAGTTTTCTCACCTTTACTCTTCCGATTCTCTCCCCCATCCTACCGGGGGGGAGTGAGCGAGTGGCTCTGTGGCATTTAGTTGCTGGCTGGGGTTAAACCGTGACAACTGCAAACACCTCTGAATCCAGAGATGAAGTCTGCTTGTCTATGACTGTACTAGATGACTTTTGATTGCTAGTGCTGATGAATACGAGGGCTTAACTGATGGCCCTAGAGTGAGGACAAAGGAGGTAATTTGCTCAAAGGATTTAACACTCACATCTTGAAGAGAGAGTCCTTAGAATGAATTCAACCATGCACTCAGGATCATCTATAGCTATTTGTTATAATTTCAAAACTCCACCTCTTTACATGTTTTAACAGGTTTTGCCTTGAACTGTACAGAGGACCTATGTAAACATTGTTGTGACATCCAAGATCTTGCCAGAGAAAATGTATTATCCAAAGAGGGGAAGAGTTGAATTGATGATGATATGATTTTTCATAATGGCAAAGATTATCAGGCATAGGTTTACCAAGACTGTGGGGACACAGTCCAGGCTTATATAGTCCAGTGGGTTAGACATCCTAGTATTCAAGTCTCTCTTGTCTGCCTATTCTTGATCACATTTATGTTAGATTTGGGAGTTCTTCAGATTTGTTATGTCTCTCTATAGAGACAGTGTGCATGCAATAAAGTCTAGTAAGACTAGTGGACCATAGAAGTCTGTGACTTCACGCACTCTGAAATTTGCTTTGAATTAAGGACAGTAATAAGCATCAAACTTATAGCATATTCAACCAAATTCCCTCACAGTTTATTCAGTGAGAGAACAAAATTTTACTAAGTGTTTGAAGTTCACCTGGTCTCTGTCTCAACCTTTGCCTCTCATCAGGTTCATCAAAGCTTTTAGTAAATACAGCAGCATTTTGGTGAAAAGCAGGCCAGATCTGCAGGATGATACTGAATTTTGATGTTGTTTTGTCTTGCAACCTAGAACTCTTTTTAAAACAAAGTACAGTGGTTTTTAAGAGAAAAAAAGTGTGATTGTAGATGGTTTAAAGTAGAGCACGTAAAGAGGAAATATAATATTTCATTTCATTCCCCCAAGCTCTTAAAAGCTTCTGGAAACTGATAAACCTTTCAGTAAGAGGGAAGTAGGAGATAAATGTTAAACTGCAAATGTCATGCCAGTGTCAGATTCCTTCTCTTTTGAGGGATCTCGCAGCTTTACTTGCACTCTGGCTTAGCCCTTTTCATGAGGTGATAATGGCTCTGAAAGGCATGAATGTTTTAATTTTTGTTATCAAGAAACCTTCCCCCCCTTTCATTGCTAAGTTAAAAATAAAGACAAGGAAAACTAGCCGAGCAGTTCTCTCTCTCACCCTAAATCACCTTGATGTTTGCTGTTCCAAACAGGCTTATTTCCCAGCTTTGCCTGGCTGTTTGGTGGGCTGGTAAAGAGATGAGGGATGCTTAATTAAAAAAAATATTTCTTCAGAGTGAGACTCAAGGAGAAAATACTGAAAATGTCTTTTAGTCTGTTTCCTCTTGCATTACCGAGCTTCTGTTTAGTCAAGGTACTTGGACAGCTGTTCAATCAAGCTCGCTCTTAGAGGCCATTTACCCATCGTATAGGAACCCCTCTGCCAGGGTCACCTCACTCCATTTTCATGTTCAGCCTAACAGCCTCCCCATCCCCTTTTATCTTACTGTAGCTCAAATCTCCACGTAGGCTCACCATAACTACCTATCTCTCATCTTTATGCCTTAGGTTGTGCCTGTCCAAAAAAGCTCATCCATACTATTTTATTCCTGGCTCTTCCTCTTTTGTCTTCTGGTTGTCCATATCCCATTGGCTCCTTTCTGGGCTGCCCTGCCCCTACCTGCACCCCACCACTTGGCTGTCTGACGTGTCTTGATGTTAACTGGGCCCTCGACACTGTCTTTCTATACTGACACCAACAGCTGACGTTGGATTTTAGATCTCATCCATTTGTAAGCTTTGATCTGTTCCTGGAGATAATACTCCAGCCTCCTGGTGATTTAGAAAGACATCATTAAAACTGTTTACATGTAATTCATCTTCATGACCATGAAAATAAGTTTCAAGTCCAACTCTATGGCAGAGGCCAAATTCTACCAGTGCAGCAGTAGGAGAAGTTACTAAGCCCTCTCATGTATTGGATGCTTACTGGATGATATATTCACCTGTACTGTCACGAACAAGAGCACAAGGTAGGCTGGCACTGAATCTACCTATTAAATATTTATACACTACCCACTACTCTAAATTAACACCTACTGAATGCTGGAACCTTGGTAATACTAACACTGAAAAAACAGGCACAAGTGTTGGTTGGAGACATCATCCTGTGCTCCTGTCCTCAGCAGAGACAGCTGTTCTCACATGACAACAAGACAATGCTGAAACGGAGCTGCTGAAATTGTAATTCTAGGATGCTGAAGAACTACAGGGACGGGAGTAGGCAACTGGGAAACACCTGCCATCAAACTGCGTTAGAAGTTGTAATGGCACCCAAAAATCTTGGGAGTGTATTGAAAGGCACACAAGTAATAAAATGGGAAGATTGAAATTCTTTTTTAATGTGTAAGATGACAATCAGCGCAGCACTGTAGCGGCATGGACACCAATGGGCAAGAACACAATAGCAGTGACAAACGAGATACCAGTTGCCAGAAGCCATTGCCTCACTGGTCAAAAGAAAATCTGAAAGTTGTCTATCGATCTACATAGTGGATCATAGTGTCCTAAAGGGGCAATGAAATGCCAAAAGACGGTGGCTGGAGAGGTTCTGCTTTGGGGAGCTGGCTCTATCCCTAGTGGAGCCTGTTTTTTTCTCCTCTGTGCAGTGTCACCATGGAAAGAAGGGAATAGTTGGGTGCTTCATGTCACTCCAGCGCATTTGATGCAGGTCTGAGAGCAGAGCCTGGCTGGCATTCAACCACTTCTCTGCCCTCCTCCTCCTTTTGCTGCCAGATGGAGCCTTTTTCTTTCGTGAATGCTACTGATCATCCTCCTTCAGCCCAATGGCCTTCAGGAAAAGGGTGAATTTCAGGCTTGTGGGCTGAGAAACCTCTTCATTTTCTTGTCATTTTCTGCACTGAGTGCAGGAGAGCAGCAAAGTTCTGGCAAAACTCCTACCACCTTTCTTTTGCAAAGAAGGCAACTACCTGGCAGTGCCCTCGCAACTGTTTAGAGAGATGCCCAAAGCATAATAAACAGGCTGAAATTATAGAACCATTGCTGTCACACAGCTTAAAAGTTCTTAGTTGAGCTGTTTGTGCTTTGCTGGTTGTTTTCATTCTGTATAGCAGCAGGTAATTAAAATATTCATATGCAGATTGCAGCCCATTTAGGACTGAATCCTGTTAGATGCTGAGCAAAATTTGGGTAGTGCTGAGAGATCTCAGTTGCCAAGGAAGTGAGAGAAGGCTCAGAGTAGTCTGAGTTGCCCAGCATCTGGCAGAGTGCCTTAACATTGATTTGTTCTTATGTTAGGATAAAAGTGGCAAGGAACAGGGAAGCAGTTTAGGGCTCAATTAACAAACAATCTTTAAAAAATGTATTTCACTTTCTGCCTTAAGCTTTGCCTTAGGGCCAGCCCTGTTCACAGAGCTAAGACTAAAAGAGCAAAACTGCTTATATACATAATATCTTGTAAACAGTCATCCCTTCTATAATATGGCCAATTCAAAACATCTCAACGTCACAGACACCTCTGGAAAGGGAGTCAATCAGGGTGGTATTGAGTCAAATTATTCAGCAAAATATCTAAGAACCATTTTTAATTTTTTTTTTTTTTTAAGTTTTTGTAGCGTTTAAACCAGAGCAAAGTAAAATAGGATTTTGGATTTGGGCATAAAGTAGACTGGGCTGAAGGAGTCATATGGCTCCAATCTAGGGCACAAGACGACCGTTGCTTTGTCCTGGGCAGGGAGAATATTGTGGTGCTCTCCTGAGCTGTTGGATTGTACATTAGATTTATCTGTTAATTATGACAGTGGCCACTTCTTTCCTGTTGCATTTCACAAAGGTCCAGAGGGCCTATGCTATACCTATGTGTAGTTTTGACTAACTCACTTCTGTATTCTTACCAAAGGTTATTTTACTATAAAGAGGAATGTTTCTGGAGAAGTGTTTCTGGAGAAGCAGCGGAAGTCATCTCTGCAGAGTGACTGTGACTGGGGTCATGGTCCTGCGATTCACCTTCTAGGAGGAGCTAATGCCTAGAGAGAGGATGTCCCACTGCTCCTCTCCCTGTCTGCAAATCATCTGGGAGACTGGGGAGTTTAGACTCTTCAACACATTACAATCCTTGTACCTCCTTAATGGGGTCAACTGCTATGCCACCCTTGGCTGAATTTTCTGAGGTTTTGCAGAGGTCTTTATGCAGAAGTTAAAGCTAAATCAATAAAAGGGCAAGACAAGCATTCATCTGCTTTATCTTGCTAAGTTTATTTCTGATTATCTGACTTCATGAGATCTTTTTGCCTCTCTTTCAATTCAGGACAAATTCAGCTGGTATCAAGAGAGAATAAATCCTTCCAGAGCAAAGTGATTCACTGTGAGTCTACATTCAGTTTGTCTATAACGTTTCCCTAAGTTGTTATGACAGTGCCAAAACAGATCTACTTAACGTTTACATTTATTTTTTTCATTTTGGAGAGTAGAGAAAGAGCGTGTCTGATCACACACTTCTTTGCTCCCTTTGGAGAAACTTACAGTGTAATCTGGCTAAATGAAGCTGATTCAAGGTTTCTCACTACTATAAGAAAAACTGAATTTTGCTGCCCCAAAGATGGAGCTTGGGGCTGCGCCTGCCATGGGAAAGAAAGGGATAAGCAGAGAGGATGTGCGAGAAGGTGTTGCATGGTGAGAGAATGAGCCCTGGGGAACCCGGCTTGCTGGTTTTGCTTCTGCAGGAGGAATAGGATTCAGGGCTGACCTTTGGGAAGGAGTCACACCACCTTATTTCCTTAGTGAGAGAAGCCACAACAGACAGCCCACAGGGAGTTTATGCAGGCTGCCATAATTTTGAGCAACTCAGCCAATCAGCCTCTAAGAAATACAACAATATCATTGCATTCCCTCTTTCTTAATGAGAGCTTCTGTGCTGAACTTATATGAAAAGCACAGCATGGGATGTAGGCTGAGGAATGGGAGATGTTCCTGTGCTGTTCTCCACCATCTCACTGTGGTATTCATGTTCAAGTCTGTAACAGAAGAACTTGATCTAAGGGGTGACGGTAAGAGACAAAAACATTCAACCAGGCTTTTACAAAGACAATATGTAATTTTTTTTTTTTTAATTGTATATCAACTACACAAGTTGAGGCTTAGAAAATAGGGCTGATATGTTATTTTTTGTAAATCCTAGCAGTCCCTTTGAAAGTACCTTTGAAGGTTAATTGATCATAAGCTTGTGAATAACATGTATGTTTCATGAAAGGTTGCTTAATGACTGTAAACAAGCACAGGATCTCCTAAACCTATCCAAGTGGTAGTAACTGATCTAAGTATATAAAATACTATAATAACCAGCATGAGTGCCAAATTCTTAAAGCAAACTTCTTTTGCAATCATACAGTGTTTTTGATATTCATTTTTGCTGGGGAACTGAAACTTCAGTTGTTATCTAGATTATGTAAATTCAGTTTTGCACTGGAAATTTCATTTTATGTTTAAGATGTATGATATGAAAGAAATAATAGAGTATTTAAAATTTCCCCTTGAAAAGCCATTCAAAGAGGAGTCACAATTAAATATTACTGTCAGTTAAAGGTGGTAGGAATTTTTTCATCTTTGCTGAGACAGGATTTTTTTTCCCAGAGCCCAGAATACTTGAGTGCCTTGTCTTCTATAGGGGTGAAGTCCTTGATTTTCTTACCATGATATATTTTGATATGGCACCTGCTGCTATTCTTGGTAGACTTATTCATAATCTAGTTTTACACACAGATCTAATAACAGGCACATTGACAAATTTTTTTCTTAGTTCTGTTTCATTGTCTACTCTTATCATTTCATATCTTAAGCTGATAGGGCATGAAATTGTCTACCAGTTTGCTTGTGCAGTGCCTGGTAGACCTGAATTCAAGTGGGATCTCTCAGTATTATGTCCATCACAATTAATTGTTCATGTTGCATCAGCAGGAACAACTCTTCTGAATTTGTGCAGAACTTTCAAACACTCTCATTTTATGCAGCCCTTTCAGTCATAGACTGGCTACCTTACGTTTTGCTAATTGTGCAGAGGTGTTGCATATCTTTATCTGTGATGCCTTTTTCAGCTCTGCCTGTATTATCTGTTCATTTCATTTACCTCCTTTTCTCTACCCTTCTATTCTGCTCTGCATGTCCATTTACCCCCTTCTCAAGAAAATACTTCACAACTTTTTGTGGTATATTCCAGAAAGTCCCTGCTGACAGCTTTTGGCTTTTGTGCTTATTTCACTGGACAAAATCCTGACTGGGTTTAGTGAAGTTGCTTGTGGTATAGATTAGGACAGAATTGGTTTGTTAAGTATGTAAAGTCTCCAAAAATCACTGCAGGATAAGGAAAGGAGTGGTTAAAAAGGAGGTCTTCCGGGTCTCTTGAAAAATTTCCAGCAGGTTATTTCCAGTTCAGATCAGAAATACTTCAATGACGTCTCCCCTGGTACCTTGATATTTCCAAATACTGTCTCATTTAGAAACCAGAGTGGCAAAGATACTTGTAAATGAGAGCGGGGCTGATAAAGAAAAGAATCGTTATGACATTTCAGATCCTCAGGAAATGATGGCTGCTCAGTGTGTGTGGAAGGATGAGCTTAGAGTTAAAAAGCACAGTTTGTAATCATAGCCTGTGATTCTATTCTACCTGCACCACAAATTTATTGTAAATCACTTAATTTCTCCCAGTCTCAGTGCCTGTAGCAATACAACTTCTTTACCTTGCAAAGGAAATTATGAGGCACCACTTTGTTTCTCTCACAAAGCAGTATAGTATCCATTTGTTGAGAATCAGTTTGGGATTCATGGACTGAAGGTACTTTTTTTTTCTCCTTTTTTTCCCCTTCCCATGCAGAATATTTGCACTCCTGACCCCTCTTTCATCCACCTCATGTTCTAGTCACTTGTCTTAATATAAACAATCTCTGAGTTGGCAATGTTTCATGCAGGGCCACTGCAATTAATATTCTGTCCTGTCATTTAAGTCCAGCCCTGTGTTCCTAATGTCAAGCTGGCTTTGTTTAATATGACCAGCAAGGTAGCATATGTTTCTGAGTTGAGTCCCACTGCCATTTCTGGAGGTATCTCCCATTAATCAAGAAAGCTACTTTGTCATAGTGCAGCTAATGTTATCACCAAACTTTAAGTACAAAGGTGGAATAATAATGACTCCTGTTTCACTAAATGGAGTTAACACAGCTGAATAGCTTCCGTGATGGTTTATTATATTAGTCTTTCAGAACATTGACTGATTTGTTTTTATTACTCAGAAAGCTTTTGTCGTATGAAAATTACTTAGGACCACAGGTCAATGTTTTTCATGTCACATCTCCATAAGAAGTACATTGCTTCATTATACTTTGTATTCTGCCACTGCAAACTGTATGTCACTTAAACTTATTTGTCATGATACCACTGCCAGGCTGCCATTAAATTGTTAAAGGATATTCAGGAAATGTTGTTGCAGTAACCTTTAGAGGAAGACACATGGAAATGGACTATATCTGTTAATTAAATTTTCGATATGCAAACCTTCCGAAGTGTAAGGCTTGGTATGGATGACTACACGTGAGCAGAATATTTAGAGTGATGACGATCATGTTTTTTCTGTGAGACAACAGACACCAAGTTTGAATTACCTATCTATCCATTTAAACCAGGAGACCAAAATGTTGAAGAACAAAAACAAAGTCTATAGAAAGACCACAATATACGTCTCGCTTCTCTCCATCCACACCGGTCTCCAAAAATAAAGTGGCCTGTGATGCCTGCCTGTCTTGATAATGTCTAAAAATTGCAGCTCACAGAAAATGAAGAGACAGCATAAGGGATACATAGGAAAGTAAAACACGTTGATCATTTGAGAACCCATGGCAGAAGCTCCTGAGGTGTTTCAAGTTAAGCTGAACCAGGGACCCCAGGTCTTGGACACGACACCCTCCCCTTTGGAGAAGGAGCCATCAGAGAAGAGATCACTAGCTCTGCGCTAACAAGCTGTGATGGTTCCCAGACATGTTCTGGGAGTCAAAAATTGGACTGCAGGCAGATAAACTGAAGCTGGGAAGGATTAAGCTTTCCTGCTTCAGAAACTCTGATCTCTAGCAAGATCAGTTCGTTAAGGGATATTTAGAATATTAATTGTTTATACTTCAGGGATGCTCAGAATTTCTGAAGCTAGAGTTCTTAATGCTGATCCCAGACTAATACAAATACTTGAAGATGGCAAAATGCAGCACTGCTGAAGAAAGAGGCTCGCTGCTTTTTTGTTTGCTAAGTTTTAATCTGCACTGGTTGCCTGACATAGTTTGGTGTGGGGCTGCACTAATTCTTGTGGCAGCATAAAGTAACATAGGAACACGCTGGTTTTTTGGAGGTGGCAGAAGGGAGGAGCTGTGTGTAGCAAAGCAGGTTTGGAGATACAGTGGGAGCAGTAGTCCCAACAGGTAGGTGCTGACAGCATGGAATGGGGATAAAGGTAGAGTTGGTTGAAGCAGGACATGTACTGATTGCTCAGGCAGGTATGCTTAAGTGAAAACATACATGGATAAGTGTAATATATGTGAAAAGCATAGTGATAGACAACAGAAGGGAAATCCCCAGGCTAGGGAAGACAGAATTTTTTGCCCTGAAAGGAATGATGTTGTCCATGAAACCTGGCAGAAAAACGCAATTCAGGTAGGTTTGACCTACCTGACCCTGCTGTATGTTAGGTAAGAGCTGCAGTATAGTCTGAACAGCCTAAAAAATGGCTAGGGGCCAATTGAATACAAGCTTTTTTCCTGTGGACATCAGGTAACTAGAGGAAATAGAATGTTTGTGGTAAATGCAGGCAAAAAACTGATGGCTACATTAAGATTTTTGTACTTTCCCAAGCATTAGATTAGCAGGAGATTTCATAGGTAGCACTGTGAATTCTTATTATGTGCACGTGGCTAGGAAGCTATGCTCATAGCATCTCTCCAAGCATTAGCCTGTTTTTGTTCTTTTGGGTTATTGCCTGGCATAAACAGTATAAAACAGGTTGCAGGAGCTCTATAATCAAGCTCAAAATATTCATAGAATGCAGCTGTGGCATAACATGTTTGAGAGGAAAAACTGTTGGGAGACCAGAAATATAGGATGCCAATATAATTATTGTTTCCATGCTCATTGGTGTCTCACTAGGTTAAAACTGAAGCAGAGGCATTAGAAAGAACTGCAGTGTATCTTTCATGCAAGTTTGCTTCTCACTACAGTGTATTTCAGTATCCAAATTTACATTTCTGGAAAGGTTCTTCCTACTGAATTTTCTGTTTTCGTTACAGTTATTCTTTTTCATTATTGCTTATAAGTTTAGGGCTAACCAGTAATTCTTAAAATTTCTTGCTTTTGTGAAACCAGTTTGCTCTATGAAGCACAGGCCTAGACGTGGACATCCACAAGTTCTGCTTGAATTTTGGGGTAGCAGGAAACCCCTAACCTGTTTAAGAATTTGCAGTTTTCACATGGGTTGAGTGAAATAAAATGTATTGTAGCATAGACAGAGAAGAAGAGAAATTTCTTTAAGGAATATTCCAATGCAGTTCACTAACCATTAAGTATTGTTCTGCTTTCATGAGCTTAAATCTCTGCTGGCATGAATCTTTAATATCCTGCAGTGCAAGTTGTAATACTTGGATAACTAATAGAGTTAGACCAGTTTTTCATTAGGCCTAAGAAACTTTGGAATTGCTCATAATCTTTGAGCAATTGAGTCTCCATTTTGTGGTGTTGAAAACTTTTTACGTTTTAATAAACAAGTATTCTTGAGCATATTCCTGAACTTGATTTTAGTCATCATTGGGTAAAAAAAAAAAAAAAGTACTTTGAAATGTATTTTTGAGACCAGCAGCTTGCAGGTCTATTTTCTGTGTAGTAGTAAATGTTGTTTCTGCACCCTTTTTATCTGTGGCTCTTAATATGAGTTTATTAGAATAGGAATTAGAACTAATGTCATTAAGTAAGATGAGGAGACAATGACAGAGAAATAAAGGGGTATTGTGGAAGTTGCAGAGGCAGTTATAACAAAACGCAGGTCAAAACTCTTCTACATATATAATCAAGTGCCAAATTCAGCAACTGTTTATGGAAATTATGTATACTGAAATTATGGCATGTTTAACTGGAGTAGGACAAAACAAAATTGTTAAACATTTTATTCATTTAAAAAACTTACTTGAGGCTATCCTGAAACTAATCACATTTTTAGGCCAAAATGGGCTGAAAAAATATGCATTTATTTTTCTTAGAAATTTAGGTTGGTACCACTCTCCTTTCTGATTGATGGCTGTGTGGTTGGGTTGGCCTCTGAGATGTCTTGGGGCCCAAGTTAAGTGTCTCCTCTGCCCAAAAGAGCTTTGAACCCCTACCATCTGTGCAGCCCCACTGCCAGGGCATGCTGGGGGACCCAGATTCCCATGCTGATGTGATTCTAGTCTGCCCAACAGCAGATATTGAGGACCTCCCAGTGGCTGTCCACTATCCAGGAAGGGCCTCAGCCACCTGCAGTCCAAACCTGTCCTGCCAAATGCTTTTCATTCTTGTCATGTTTACCAAGTTACACGCACCATCTGTACTATAGCAATTGTTTTAATATTTTAATGCACAAGGAAGGTAACCCAGCTGCAACAAGGTAAATCACCTTTAACAGTGAGGTAAATCACCATTAAGAATAAGGCAAATCACCTTAGATCAAATTATTCTGTATTATTCTGAAGATGTTGGGGGTAATAGTCCATACACGTGCAGTAACCGAAGAATAGTTGCACTACAGTAACTTCATGCCTCACTGCTTGTGTTTAGGCTCTTACCTTCTGGGGACAATGAGGCAGTCAGAGGTGTTTCTCTCCTGAGTTAATAGAGGTTGGCTTTTTATCTCAAATGTGCCATGGAGCTAAAAGATTGCTCTAAGGCAGCAGAGTAGGAGGTATACTAGATGAGGAACAGAAACTTGTTTCTGTGTGACTCCTTAGCTTGCACCCAGGACCTTTGAGCAGCACCCAAGACTGTACTTAGACTTATGTTTTCAGGTTTGTAACATGGGCCTGGGATGCAGGAGGCAAAAGCTGGAGATGGTGAAACGTGTGGTGGGAGGTATGAGGACATGGAGAGCTGGATCCTAGTAGAATGTGTTAGTTATGTGCAACTGGAGAATGAAGGAAGCAGAATAATTTAGAGACACAGATGAGAGGACGGCATGTGGAATGGAAGTACAAATACAATTCTTCTTTACAACTAATTGTGATAAGTCATTCCTGGGCCCTTTTCTACAGGGCTGCTACTTGCCCAGTAGGTTCCCATGCTGTACTGTGACATGGGGCTATTCCTCCCCAGGGACAGAACTTTGCACTATTCCTTGGTGAACATCATGAGGTTTCTGCTGTCCTAATCCTTGAGTTTATTAAGATCACTGTGTGTTGAATTGTGGCTTGGCATCTGTTGTAGCCACCATTCCCCTCAAATGGACATTATGTTAGCCTTTTTTCTAGTCATCAGGGACCTCCTCTGATTGTTGCAGTTTTTCACAGGTGATAGGTAATAGCCTCACAGTCATGTTGGTCACCTCTGTGGGCATCCATACCAGCCCCTTAGATTTTGAGTATGTCCAGCCTGCAAGCAGTTCCTGGCCTATTGCTCCCCTGCTGCTGGTTGCCGCTCTTTGCAGACTATATTATACGCAGAGGTCCAGGAGCAGGCTTTGCCTGTGAAGACAAAGGCAAAAAAGGCATTCAGCCTTTCCAGTACTGTTCACTACTAGTTCTTCTTCTCCACCCATCAGCACACCCATGTTTTTGCTGAACTTCCTTTTTGCAGGCTCAGGGACTTGTAGAATCCCTCCTTGTGTTAGCCTCCATAATTTGAGCTTCAGGTGGCTTTGGCTTTCCTGATTTTGCCCCAAACCATGCAGTTGTACTCCTGTTTCATTGCCTCTTCTTGCTTCCATTCTTTGTACACTCACTTTTTGAATTTTAGTCAGCAGCAAGCTTCTGCCTAAGCCAGCTGACACTTCTCTTTTTACCTGTTTCCGAGATTGTGAACTGTTTTTCCTGTTAAAAATATCTTAAAAATAGCATCTTCTCTAGTCTGTTTCTCAGAAATGGAGGGATTGGAAAAGAGAAAACAGTCTGAAAGAGAAAACATCAGTATAAACAATCTCTTTGACAAAATCATAATCAAATGCAAAAGTTATTAGGAGAAACTGTAAGGCTACAGTCTTTAGCAAAAAAATATTTTACTGCTATTGATAAACCGAAATATTTTTTCTTGGTCAATGTTTGTTCTTTATTAATCTCTTCTCTCCCCACTATCCATAGGGAAAGAGCACCGTGTAACCAGACAGCTATAAACCTTCAGCTGCAGACCGCTGACAGGAGTCTATAGACCAACAGCTTGGGAAAACTCTGCTTTAACCCTCTAAATGATTCAACATTTGTGTAAGTCAGAAACATTCTGGTATTATGTAGCTAAATAATTTTATAGCCATGTTCATTGTAATGCTAAGAGGTTCAGACACTGTATGAACTGTTTAATGATGCAAATTGTCTCTCTAATAATTAGGTAATAAAAATGGAAAGTCTATGTGAGCTATAAATATGTCCTTAAAATGTGCATGAAAGGCTGTGTGCTGTTTACAGTCTGTTAAAGAAATACTTGCCACAGTGACACATGACTGTCTTATATAGGTGTGGTGGTGGTTACAAGGTTTGGGATTTTTTTTTTTTTTATGAAACTGGCTTAAAATGATATTTCTAAACAACTAAGGTCCCATTATATTGGTATTTAAACCAAGGCTCAGCTATTCTTGTTTAATAATCCAAAAGACATGTAGAAAACACTGCGTTGACAAACACTCAGAAAATGTTATATTGTCCTGGCCAACCTGAGTGTTTCAGGCAAAGACTGTATTTGGACTTTTACTTCCTCAGCCGCTCTGTCCTTTTTTACTTTAGAATGAGAGATATTATTTAAATGCTAAAGTACTACAAGGGGGAAACAATTTGACTAATATAGATTGAAGTGTCTTATGAATGGAAACTGAAACAAGCTATAGAGAAATCACTTAAGTCACTGCTGAGATGTATCCATCTCTGGTAATGCGTAAAAGCTAATTAACAGTGCAGTGAACTGGAGGCAATTCAGAGGGAAACATTATTAGATGAGGAAGTACAAAAGAAAGTGATATGTCTTTCAGCTTACTGACTGAGGGTAGGTGAGTATCAACAAATGTCCATAAGTGACCTTGACAGCAAGGAGGAAGATTCTGTCTGGAGATGTTCCTTGGGGTGCTGTGTCTGTGGGAGTAATAGGATAAAAGAACAGGCGATCAGGTTGTGATGTAAAAGACTAAGGCCCTTTCCATGCTAGTGTCTGGCAGCTATTGAGGTTGCGTCTATATAGCCCCTAAATGCAGATAAGAAAACATTTTTACTGATTGAGCACAGTCTGGTATATGCCCAGCTATTGTAAATTGTGGTTTTCTATTGTATGTGTAGCATCTGTAAGTAGACAACAGCAAAAGCCTCTGAATACTGAATCCCAAGCTTGGATATATTTCAAGGCGAAATAGAAAAGACATTGTTTCGTGCATTTAAAGCTCAGCTAGAAACTGCTGCTCAGAGCATTTTGAGAACAGTCCTGCTCTCACAAGAAGGTGGACTTAATACCCTTAATACATCTTTTTAGACTGTATTTCTTGTTACAGGATGATAGAGTTTCCTAGTGCCAGCCCTGGCTGAACAGGCTCAAAAAAGTTACTCACCTCGTACATCTATTTGCCTAGACCTTGCTGTTTTCATTCTGGGTTTTGCTTTGTAGGGACACTAGTGCATAGGACGCTTTGTGGAAAATAAGTGCTCAATCTGTGCCTGCTCCTGATTGTTGAGTTTTCCTCTCCTGAATTTTCTTACCATTATCTAGATAGGTTTGGGATATGGAGTTGGTGAGCAGTAACAGGCTACTACTGATGTGATCAAAGACAACTAAAATGCAAGACAAGCCTCAAGTCTCCCTTGATGGCATGTCTTTTGCTGTCAATTTATTCCCTCCTAGATTTTTCAGCATTTCCCCTTGTAGGTTTTCTATGCATGTTATATGTGTTCTTACATCGCTGTCAGAATTATTGGACTTTACTGCTTTAGCCCTATTTCTTCTACTCAAATGATAAAATGAAATGGATCTGTCTGCATCTTTATCCAGGTTAAGAACAATTAATGTTCTAACAAATTATTTCCTTTTCATCCATGATCAGTTACTTCCAGGAGTTCTCTTTCTCTCTTGATATCCAGAATGACGGGTTAATATTGCTGCATCTTATTTTGAGTGGTATTGGTGAAACTCAGTAATTAGTCAACATATCAAACTGTGCTGGTGTTTAAAAAAAATGTAAAGATATGAGCTCACTCTTTTCTTGTTTGAACTAAATGCTTGCTGTATGCCTTATTGACTAACCAGTCATTTGAAGAGTTCACATAAAACTCATTGACACCCATCAGAAATCCAAGAACAAAAAAATACCCCACAAATCTTTTTAGAGTATTTTCATGAACAGCTTTTCATCAGTTCCTGTTTTGATGAGTGCCTGAGCTCTGCAGATTAAGGTCCAGCAGAATTCATGAGAAAGTGAGCTCTGTAGCAACTGGAAGCAAAGCTGTAGTTGATGAATACTTTCACTTAGCCATTGCTCTAGTCTGTGTGAGCTGGCAGTCAGTTGGCAAAAGGAGCCAGAACTATTTAATTGAAAATGTTTCTGTTCATATGAGTGAGGGTATAGATCTTCTAGTTACACTGGAATAAAAATGAAAGAAGAGTGAGAGACAGGAAGATGTACGAAAGCAGCAATTTGAGTTATTGTCACAAGGAAGCATTATACATGGCACCACATAATGCATGAGTTAATCATCACAAAATTCTTTGGAAATGAAATAAGAAAGTACAGAACATGACAAGAATGATATTCAAATGCAATAAAATCTTATTTGAAAGTTGTTTACATTTTAAAAAGTAGATCTGTAAATTAAGAGTAGATGAAACTGGTTTGTGAGAATTCAAAGAACTTGGCAGAATTCACCCATCCAGTGAAATTAATTTCAGGCTGTTTTTAAGGGTTGGTATATTTTTGCCCATAAGGTGTTTATTGATTGCAGCAGGCTCCTCCTTGCTGGAGACTACTTGAGTTCTGTGAGTCACGCTTTAAGAAAGCAGTGCTGGCAAACCAGGCTCTTGCATAGTGAATGAGCTTAAGTATCTTTGCACCTTACATGGTTGCTTCACAGGCGTAATTTAGAGAAGTGCTGGCAATGCATAGTGGCTGCACTGTTACTTGGACTCTGCAGCAGCATGACAGATTATCACCAAACCTATGACACCCAAGCTGGACCCTCCCAGCAATTTTCCCCATTGCTTCTGACAAGAGTATCTTCCCTTTGCCAAGTCTGGCTGTTTTACTTAGTAGAAAGTGGCCAAATGGGGCTCCCCATGGGAGTTCCTATCCTGGTGCTAATCTAGAAGTAACCAGGAAAGAGAGAAACAGGAGGAAAGACAGGATCAATAAAGTAAATGAGATGAGGAAGAAGAACATGAAAGCAACAGAGATAAACCAATTAAAACAAAAAAAAGGACCAGGGGTAAATCCTCTCCCTGGGCCAGATGCGGCCCTGGAGCCTCACCAGTGCAGTCCTAACACTGATGGATAACCTGGTGGAGCTAAGGCATTCCCTGAACCATGACATTTGTATACAGGACATTTCTGCAGCATGATGATGTCTTCTAAAAAGCAGTTGTGTGATGTGTGCTATCCAACCTTCCCTGGAAAATTGGGACCTTAATGTTGATATGGGTCACGATGTGGTTATGGATACTGAGTGCTAAGAGTTACATATACCCCTGAAATTAATTTGACTGCTGTGTACCAAAATCTAATTTATTTTCTTATCATCTCCCAACCATTAAATTGCTAGAGCTGAGCTGTATAAATGCTTTAAAGAAAGGCAGCTCCTAGTCACTAAGGAATATTGCAGAAAATTTGCCTCCCAAGCATGGTTATATAATGCCTACTTATTTTAATTAGACTTTTGCTCTCAAAGTCCCACTTTACCTAAGTGGCATGATCACTGAAACACAGTAGAGATCTGTGATAGCAAATGCAATCTATTTGCTTCTTTCAACAGTGACTTCACCTTTAGTATTATGTCTCTCAGGCATGTGAGCCCCCAGCAGCTACTTGCAGTGTTGTCTATTATTAGTGCTTACTCAGAATGGGTCTTGTTCTCTGCTATCAGAAGTGCAAGAAATGTCTGTGTAAGCATTGCATAGCTTTAATTCTCCTGCAGAAGAGTGGTCCTCCGGGAGGAAAGTCAAGTAAACAGGAGCCTAAACTGTACTCCAGGTAGCTGAAAACCAGGAACAGGACCAAACCCCATTATTCACAAGATGATGCTGATGTTAGTCTTTTCTCAGTAAGAAACACCAAGCAGAGGCAATTTTTTTGAAGTAAGTAAATTCCAACTAATTAAAGGTTTCCCTGCCTTCCAGTCTTACTTGAGAACTATTTCTGTATTAAAATCTTTGGCAAGCATGAGAAAGGTGTTGTGGTTATATCCATTAACTCCTCTACCCCTGCAGCCAACTGCCTCTTCTTCCCACATTTTCTGTGACGTGTCCTGTTGCAGAACATGGAGACCTATTTGGGCAGGCACTGAATACAATTTCAGTGTACAAACCAAAAAAGAAAGCCAAATTGTACATTTGTCATATCATAAAAGGATGATTTGTGTATATAGGTGGCAACAATCCCCTTCTATTTTTTGGTCCAGCATTCTTGCACTTCTAACTGAGCAGACCAAACAATTTGTTTCCCTGTAATTGTGTTAAGCCTACAGGCGTCTGAAATTCCTGATAATTGTGCTGTGCTTTGTTGTGATGATGAATTACTGCGTATGTTTCTGCCATGCTCATTAGTCTTACTTTGCAGTCCTCACTCTGCATGTGCACTGAGATAAATTGGACATTGACCCTAAAAGGCAGTGTCCTCATGAACCATATTGTTTTAAAGTCACCTTTTTTTATTGTGCTTTTTGACATCAGCTGCTCTTTGAATTCTGAAAACAGGAAACATCATAGTTTTTTCTCTCACTGTCTGATTTAGAGACTGAATACTTTATAGAACATGTCATCCCTTAGTCAAAAAGCAGGAATTAATTCCAAGAAGAAATGACTTACAAAAACAATAAAACAATCCTACATATAGACATTGAGAACTGTTTCGGAAAAGAGAGAAAACAGTCTTGGAGCTAAAAGGAAGTGTGGGCTCTGCCTGGAGAGAAGAGATATAGCTGATAAAAATTCAGGAGTACATAGATTGGTAGGGGAATTTGAACAAAGCTGTTTAAGAAAAGAGAATGAACAAGGTAATAATCAAATTATACAACCCATAGCAAGCATTTGTAGTAGTTTATTTTACTGAGTGTATTGTTTACTTCTCAGAGCAGTCACTGCAGTAAAGCAGGAAAAGTAATGCAGTCGAGCATCTGCTGCATGTCGTCTTTCTCTCGGTGGACACCACAGTTTTTGCCAGACATGACACATACACACAAGAGGCATATTGGGAAGAAGCTCAAAGGCCTTACTCAGTCATTTAGCAGTATCTAATCTAATAGAATAGCCAGCCGCCTAATGGATAAGTTACATTGGAAACTAGGCCTGTGTAAACCTGCATCCATAATCACATTTATTATGGTCAATTCCTACAAAAATGCTGCAGTGGAGAAGTTAAGATGAGACTAAATTCACGGAGATCACATGGGTAATAAGATTGTCTGAACTTTTTTAGGGAAACTGGTTTAGGGAACTGATTTTTACAGAACAGTAGGCTATTGGCAAAATATGTTTTGCTTGGATTCTCTTGATGAAAGGCAACATCTCTTTTTTGTCAAATGTAGACTGCCAAAGATGAAGTTGTGTTTCTATGTAGATACAATGCCTCAGTGCATCATGAGTCTTTTGTTGTCTGACATCTCAATTTACCAAAATTGTGGTGATTTTGCAGTAAGGGGGTCAGCATCAAAATGTCTGAATACATCTAAATGATCAAAGGTTACTACTGATGCTATCCATGCTCCAAGATACTGCAGCACAGGCCAGCTCCAGCTTGGAGTGTAGCCAAGTTTGCCAGCTACTGAGCCTGCACAAAGAAGCTGATAGGTGTGAACTTTTAGCTCAAATACTATCCTATGATAATGCGTCTAGATGGCTTGCAAACCTGAGGTGATATGAAATGTGGAGTGAGTTATCTCATGACCATCTAAATCTGTCCATATAACTATGCCTTAAAAGGACCTTTAAGCCCCAAGATCACACTTCTGTAACCCTTTTGGAAGTGATTACTGGTGCTTTCTGCTTGGTTGGTTCAGAAGACAGTGTATGCAATACATCCTTGTACTTTTGAGGAACATATATGAATGAGCTTGTGCTGTGCTTTTCTCCTGTTAGTCTCCTCTTGAATTATAGGAGGGAAACCAAAATTAGCCACTTCTTATGAGTGTTGCATGCACCGTGGCTGTAACGTGGCTTTCCAGATATAGATCCTGTTCAAGTTCCTAAATTCCAGAGATTCAGATGGCAACTAAGATACCTTAATTTGTTATGCCTACATGTAGTTGTCTGTTTGTGGGCTAAAGGCTTGCCTCAGTTGCCCACACACAGGAACTGCTGCCATTTCAGATGCCCTAGAGTATGCAAGACACCCTGGCGGGTCTGGGAGACCTATGGCCAGTAGGAGGACAGGCAGGTTATGCTGTCTCATCTCAAATGGTGCTGCCTCCCTCTGTGTGGGCAATGGATTGAGCCCTCGGTACCAAAGCCCTTATTAGAGTCGATTAAAGATCAAGCTTGGAGTCACTGGAGCTGAGCGAGTGATTCAGCTCAGCACCTGC
Organism: Nipponia nippon; assembly: GCF_047370975.1. Taxonomy (NCBI): domain Eukaryota; kingdom Metazoa; phylum Chordata; class Aves; order Pelecaniformes; family Threskiornithidae; genus Nipponia; species Nipponia nippon. Next base: position 15,849,184 of record NW_028262302.1, read on the forward strand.
TGGTTCCCTAGGTTAGGGTGAACTGAATCATGATCTGTGTTGCATTGGATAGATTTCTGCTGAGTACAGCAGGCAGATGAACAACTGATGCATGTGTGTGTGCCTACATGTAGATAACTGTGTTTAGATAGCCTAAACACAAAATATTTCAAATGGTCAAGATTTAATATTTAGAATTTGAAAGGATAATTGCAGAAGCTTTCTTTCAGTATTAATACAGAGCAATCAGAGTACCTATAAAGTTTAAAGGTCTCATGGGGAAGTATCTGTCCTATTGAAGGTTATCACTGGAAACAGAGGTATTTACCTTGTATTCAAAAATTAACATATAAGGCAGACCAACTAACAAATGACCTGTCAGGCAGGTTCCCAAAGGAAAACAGAGTCTATTACTTTAAAATAAGATGTTTTTAAAATGCTAGAAGACACACTAATGATCAGTTGAATATTGGCAGAAGCTGAATAGGAACTAGATAGTGTAACCACTGTTTTTGACTGCTCTGATCCCAGTAGCTTCGTGGGGCATGATTTCCCATTCCTCATTAATGAAGAGCTAACAGAGAAAAGGTGCGCCATTTCTTTCAGTAATAGATTTTTCAGGGAGTAAAGGGCTGAGCTTTATGTGCTGTTTCTGTGCTACAGGGCTGGCCTTGTTGCACTGAAGACAGAGGTGCAGTAGCATTCACATGTGCAAAATTTAATTACTCTGATTTATCAAGCAATTATTTTTCCTACTAGTTTTATTTAACTGTGGGAGATCTCATGCTTTCTTTGAACGTAATGAGTGCATTTGCTCCAGGAGGCAATTTGCCATTCACAGATGAATTCTCTTTAATAGTGACTTTGCCTTTATTTTTCATTTTCAAATGAAATTACATTCTTAATTTGTTAGTAAATTTGAGTAGTAAATTTATTAGTATATGAGAACAGTGAATTCTTTATTGCATGATGACACAGCTTCTGCAGGAAAGTGATTCCCATCCAAATCTTCCTTTCAGACAATAATGTTAAGCCATGCTGGTGGAAGATGGAAATTTTGAGTTTGAGCCAGCAGGCTGGAGAAGGTCTTGTGTTCAGAGTTTCTATTTCCTGCATGAAAGCACATAACTTCTAATCTATAACATAAATCACAATCACCACTTCCATTTTTCAGCCGTTTAAATGAATTAAGTAGTCCTCTCTTTCCAAAATAGTTGGTATAAATGCCAACATCCAAGAGACAGTTTGAGTCTGTAAGTATCTGTCTTCCACGAGCTTTTAGTGCACAGTTTCAGCGAGGGGACAGCATGCCATCTTGTTGCTATTACCTGTGATTATCACAGTGCTTGCTATATTTACTGATGATTCTTACTCGCATTCAGAAGCATCCCTAACTCTTCCTGGCATTATAAGAAGAGCTTGTGCTATGTCTGTTGTTTCTTCTGAGGGATCAGATAAATCAAAGGAGGTGATTCTTGTTCTGAAAAAATGGGCTCGATGGGGAAGTGGGTTAGTTAGGCTGTCCTGCTTCCACTGTCCTGGGGATAAAGACAAGCCTTCTTTGAGAGCCTTTAAAAAGAACCATTACTGATGAACCTTCAGTCACCGGATTATTGGGTTTATATCAGTCACAAGATGTGACTTGCATATGGCAAAACTCCAGATTTCGGTGCTGAGGGTCTAGAACTTGACAGCATCCCTCACTGGGCTGTGGAAGCTCATTCCTTCTGGTTTTGCCTCCGTTCCCTCTTTCTATGCACACTGAATGTTTTCCAGTATTTTGTCCATTTTACTTTTAAGCATATTCCATTGCGAACTTCTGTTTTTGTCATTTGTAGTTTCTTATTATCTATTCTAAAATATTGTGCTAAATTGGTCTTTATAACTTCCAATTCATGTGGAGCATCTTGTCATGTTCCCCTTTTTACCAAGCCTTCTTATACTTTTTTGCATCACTGCTTAGCACATACATATAGGGTAGCATCTTACAAAGCCTGTAACTTGCCTTTCACCAGATCCATTTCCCACACTCTTGACAGCAGAAAACAGCCTAATTTCCATTAGAAAAACCATCCAGTTGGAATGAAAATAATTAGGATGCAGTGGGAAAAAATATCCATGTGGATCACAACAGGAGAGGAAACGCTCTTCACACGTTTTTTTTGCTTTCATTCTTGAATGCTTCAGAGTTTTTGCTTGATTGATCTGTAATAGATGCAGTTAATGTAGTTGCAATCTAGGATTCACAGGATCTCACAAAGTCACAGGAGGCCAAGGTTAGAAAGGGCCTCTGGAGACTCTGCAGTCCAAACTCCTGCTCAAAGCAGAGTCAATTACAGCAAGTTGCTCAGGGTTTTGAATATTTTCAAGGATGGAGGCTCCATAACATCTCTGGGAAATGTCTTGCAGTATTGGACCACTGTCAGAGTAAAAGAGTTTTCTTCTGAAGTTTAAATGGAATTTCTTGTGTTTCAGTTTGAGACCATTGCTTCTTGTCCTTTCAGAGCCTTGTGTATAGCGCTGCAGTACAATATTTTCAAAGAAAAATTCAGTAGTATCTTTGATAGTACACTGAGTGAATATTTGAGTTAATCCATTTGTAGTTTCCCAACTGTTAGGGCCAGAAGAAACCATTAGAACCATGTAGTCTAACCTCCTTCAGAAGAAAAACCGTAAAGTCAGTGTCAGTAATTTCTGCATAAAGCCAAATAATCATCTGTTGCAAGACAGTATATTTCATAGGAAGGGCTCATATCTTCAAATGCAACTAGAAGTGATTGAGAATCTAGTACATCCATTGGTGATTTGTTCTAGTAGTTATTTGCCTTTATCCAAAAATATAGAGAAAATGAATTTACACATTCACAGAAAATAAAGCAAGAAGGACTCAGGATGCCACCCCCCTTACCTGGAGCTGTATCATTTTTGCCTAAGCCTTTTTTGATAGGTGTTTGCCTAACTTTTTCCTTGATAAACCTCAATAATGGAGACTCAGCTGTTTTTGTGGACAATTCTATTTGTTCAAAAGTTTTTCTAGTGCCTGGCTTTAAATTTACCTTGTTGGTATTTAAGTGTGAAATTGCTTGCTTTGTCCCTAGTGGTCATGGAGAATTGCTTAGTCTCTTCCTTACTGCTACCCTTTGTATATCTGAAAACTGTTAAATCTCTTTTCAGATTTCTCTCCTTTAGATTAAATGACCCCTTCAACCTTTCTTGAACAATGTTTTCTTGAATTCTGTCATTCTTACTGCTCTCCTAACTTCTTCCAGATGGCCTAGACTATTCCTGAGGAGCAGTGCTTGTATCTGAAAACGCACTCCAGTGAATGCTGCACCAGCTCTCGCAGCCAGCCTTTTATTTAGGCAGCATGTTTGCCTTTGGCAATGTTATTGGCATGCGCTCAGATCTGATCCGCTTTAATCCTCAGACCTTTTACAGCCGTGCAGATCTGTCATTCCCTATCCTCTATTTGTTTAGTGTAATATAAGTGTATAACTTTACATTTTTTTTTTCCCCCCCAATATGAATTCTGGTTTTGGAGGAGAGTTCTCTAACCTGTCAAGATTATTTAGAGTTTTAGTCCTAGGCCTTTCAGTGCCTGAAACTTCTCCTATTTTGATATGATCTCCATGTTTAATAAATATATTCTATCTATAACGTCATGCAAGTTATTTATGAAAATAAAGTATAATAGCAGATTCTGCAGAATTTTATTTAAAATATCCTTTCCTTTTGAATGGAATAGCCCAACATAGTTATTGATACAGCTTCCAGCTCTGAAAGTCATTAAGCTGTATATTTGCTGAAACCAGGACAGCCTACCACAGGAAAGTTAAGTATATACGTACCGTATTTTTTCATGTTCTTCCCTGACACCTGCTAGTGGAAGAGAAAGGATACTTAGCTCAGTGAAATTTAATTTTGATTTATTATGGTTATTTTTGTCTACTTATTTTCCACTGTTACATCTTAACAATTTTGATCATTTTTGCATACAAAGAATTGGATTCATTTAGTATGATTTGATATTGAAAGGTCCGTGTTGGCAGTCACCTATGTCTTTGCTCTCTTTTATGTGCTTGTGAATGATTTGTTTGACTATTTGTTCCAGGATTTTTCTGGAACTGAAATTAAACTGAGTGGTTTTCTCTCCTCTTTCCTGTCTTTACTCTCTTTTCATTTTTTAAAAAAATAGATGTAGGAGTGGCCTTTTCCCAGTTTTGTGGAGCCTTGCTTTTCAAAAGGTAGTAATTTATCAGCCCTGGGATAAAGAGCTGGCTGAAGGAAAATACCCACAGAGAATTTTCAATGAGCCTGTCTTATCTTAAAACCTCTCATTTACCCATTTTCCAATCTGTTTGTCACTGTTTTGGTTTTATTACTCATGTCTCTCTCTCTCCTGCTAATTTTGTTAGCTGTAAAATCATAGTTGACATTTTTAGTGAAGACAGAAGCAAAGATGTCATTAACACTGTGACCTTCTCAAGATTCCTGTCGAGGAATAGACCAATATTTTTCTTAATCTACCACTAATAATGTAAATATGGAGTATTTTCTCCTATATTTTATTGTCTCACAAGTTATGTTTTGCCTTTCTGATTTTATCCCTAGACTGTTGATACTCTAGTTCAGGACATTTTGCACTTATGAGTTGTCCTCTTTTTTTGTGGTTTGGTTTTTTTTTTTTTTTTGCTTTTAACAACACTACCAGCTCTCCCCAATTCCTTTTCCCCTTTTTACTGACATTATGTAAAAATCTAGCACTTCCACCTCCCAGTGTTTATTGCACTCTGCTGTTCTAAGCTCCATGATTTATGATGTTTGTGTTCTCCTTTCTAACTGTCTGAGGACGGTTAGTCCTGTCATCTATTTCATGGTCACTCTCTGACAAGTTAGTTTGCGTCTGCACATTCTCAACCAGTTCTTCCAGGCTGGCCAGAAAGACAGCCAGAAGACCTTTTCCTTTACTTGCTTTCTTCATCTTTTATAGAAACAAAATGTCACCAGAGCATTTCAAGACTTTGCTGCCAATATGTTCCTGCTACCTTCCTTTCCTAGTGGTTGTCTGGATGATAAAAGAGTTCCACCACAAACCTGTCCTGTGCTCTTCATGTTTTTCCTGGTTGCCCAGAAAATGCCTCATCCTCTTGGACTTTGTGACCAGACCCAAAACATGACAGCATCCTTTTACCTTCAGCATTTTAGCAGGTCTTTATTCTTCCATCTCCTGGGATTCAGAAGAATATAGGTATACCCTCGATATACAGAGAAACATGTTTTTTGCTTTACTTTTCAGTGAGAGCAGAACAAGATACATAGACTTATGTCTGCTAAAAAATTAAATTGGGCAGTATTGCAGCATTCAAACCCTGATACCTTCTGAGTCAAATTATCCGTTGGTATAATTCCGATGATTTCAATATGATTTCTCCAGCAGAGAATGGCATATATTTTCCCCTTGAAATGGAGCAAGAAATATCCAAGTCTTTCCTTAAAATCTGAAGTTTTAAGATTTCAAGTTTTCAAGTTAAGTTTTGATTTGAATTTAAGAACTCACAAAACATTTGTGACATCTTTTCTGACCCGTGTAATTATTACTTTAAATGTTATATCCAGGATAGTTCATAGACCATAAATAGTAGTATTTCAGAGAAAAAAAAACTTCTAAGATTATGAAAGCAAAGACAAAACCCAGAACAAAGAGAATCACTTATCAGATTTTGTGCATACTACATTAAAAGGCAATGAGGATTTCCCTTTTACATGATTAATTCTGATTTTAATAACTAGGTTCTTCTGCACAACTGCAGTCAATTTTTTCATCACTAATGTAGGAGTTAGAAAAAAAATGTTCCTTCTAAAGATGAATGGAGAAAAAAAAATGATAATATTATTGACTTCCTTAAACCTATTTCATATGATGGATTTATCAAATGGAAAATGTATAGAAATTCCTTAGCCTGTGACAGGAAATACAAATCATGTGAACGGAAAGGAAGTTGCACTGAAATAAAGACATTTCAGAAGATAATGAGTTCACTACAAAAGGGTCTTCTGTTAAGTACTTCCTATAATTCTGTTTTCACTGGAGCACCTGACAAGAGACAGGGAAAAATGCATGTGGATACATCACTTTTTTGTTCGCTAGCAGCTGAAGGCAAACTAAGTGCAGTGAGGGTTGGAAGGACAGAAAATTCTGTGTTCAACCTGGAGTTACTGTTTTCCAGCTGGTACAAAACCAAAACAAAACAAGAAAAACCTACATAACTGAATTACTGATACTTTAGTTCGTAGTTAACTTGTTTAGCTCAGGGGGAAGATTATCCAGCCAGAGTGACTGGAGGCATTATACCTACAAAGATCAATTGAATGTGTCTTCTGGATCTCAAATGTGATCAGGAAAGGCCTACTAAGTTGTGTGAAGGTGAGTTTAGTTCTATATTACCTCTATACTGTTTCAAATAAATTTTCTTGAAAAGAGGGCCTGGTGCCTAGGGAGAAATTGTTAGGGCTGAGAGTGACCTGTTGACTGGTAGTCTCAGGAATCATTGTTTTATCAGAAAAGAATGACCTGGGAAATAGCGCTTACCATGGCTTTGAAAAAGGTATTCACGCTCAGTGCAGGTGTCTGGGCTTGTGGGTTTGCACATTGCATACACAACACAACGTCATGGGATTGTGAGAAGTAGTATAGAGGAAGATTCTTTTTTTAAATTCATTGAGCTGATCTCAAAGATATTTCCCACCAAATCCAAACAGAGTTTAACTTTAGTAATGATGGTAGGCCTGAACACACAATCATTTGTATTCCCTTATTCCATACGGCAATTGCTAAATGTATCTTCTTGCTGTTAAAAGAGAAAGAATACATTTGTTTTCTTGTAAAAGCCTGGTTTGTTTTTTGGTTTTGTTTTTTTTTTTTATGGAATTTGGGTCTATAATAGGAAGAAAAAGAGACAGGCAAAAAATTCTGGCAATGTTTTGCTTAGAATTGGTTTTTTTATTCTTCTACTCTGAGATACTCCCAACACCAAAGAATGAAAAAATAGGGGAACACTCTCAAAGGTCAGACAACCGAAGCAAACTTTCCAATGCCTGCAAAAGCATCACCTCAGACAGACAGAAGTGGCTTTCAAATAGGTATTCACCTTTTTCTGTGGAAGTAATTGGTTCATGTTGTTTAAAACCCATCTTAACAGGATGAAAATGGTAAGTCTCACTTGCATTCACAGATGTTGATCTCAAAAAGCATGTTCACAGAGCAGCAGATACCAAAACTGAAAACATCTTTGGAAATTTCATCATAGAACATTTGAATGCAGCCCTACTCTGTGTTTAATCTTTGTCCCTGTTCTTTTTACCTAAAGCACATCTTCTGCCTCATGTGCACTGAAAATCAAATTCAGGACTTACATAACTGGCTACAAGAGGAATGAGTGGCTGCCTTAAGGGGTCATCTCCTGTTCTGCTACTTCACAATAAATCTGAATTAATTCCTATTTCAGTGAAAGTGGTCACTAGAGAGAAATATAACAGAATTTCATCCCTAGTTTTTAACATTGAAACTGGAAAACTAAAAGTCAATTCCCAGATGAGACAGAAAAATATCCCAAAAGTGCTTTTGGTGTACCTGCCCTACTTTATAATAATTTGCAAGTTTTTAGATTTCCTTAACTTAAGCAACTAATATTTCTTCTCCTTTTTTTTATCCTTTTTTTTTTTTTTTTTTTTATGCAAAAGCCCAGATACATTCATTTTTGAGGGCATGGGAAATATCAGACTTGAGGAGAAAATATGATGTATTGGTTATAACTTTCTCCAGCATAAGCCAATGAAACAGCTAAAATGAAATTTGCTTGTTGCTTTATTCTTTATAACATGTCCTTCTGGTGGAAAACCATGCAGCTTTCAAATTTTTGATGAGCAAAGCATCTGTGTTGTGTGTTGAGTTGGACTATGCATAATATGGGCTCTAAGATTGTTAGATGGATAGAAGGGATTCTTTTTTTGAAGAGTTTTTGTTTTTTTTTTTTTTTTTGCTTAGGAAAGCCATACCAGCATTTTTAACTTTTCATACCTTTTCTTACTTCTTATCTAACAGGTATTCTCTCATGATTTATTAAGAAGTATAGAACATGTATTTTTCTTAAAACTGTAGAGAAATCAAGTAGTGTAACAATGAGACATTGTATAACAAGATAGAGAAATATTTATGCAGATTCTTGTGGAATTTTTATGTGTTTGCTGCATATAAATTAGCCTTATAACTTCACTGAGGAGAGACAGCAATAAATAAGTTCTGAGAGCAGAAGAAGTTGAAGTTTTAAATATCTTGCTGAAGGAAAAAGCTGAAAGAACTGGTAACAAAAGAAAAAGGGGGAAAAATCTCTTTTCTTAGTTTTAGTTATGAATACCACTGTAGTTTATGATATATACATACTTGAAAGTGTAAAGATTGTGAGATGAACAGCATTCTAAGAAATGGGCACATTAGAAAAAACCTTTCTGTAAATTCAATATGACTGGGGGCTCTCTTCTTGTTCTGGATTTCATTGCAAAAGTTTTGTGGAATTCCACTAAATAATTTATTAAGCAAATTTTGCATCAAAGTATAAATGAGAACAGAATTTGCCTTATTTTATTCAGCTTGAAACAGTTTAAATCAGAAATATAACTCTTTGTAATGATCACCCAGGCAAAGCTATTGTATTTTATGAGAATCGGTTGGGAGAAGTTTGTACAGTAGGTGTGTAGAAAGAGAAATACAATCTAATAGATGAAATATATTGCAGAACTAGGTAATCGTTCCTGGTATGTATGCATACTTGTTAAATTATTCCACAGTCTATGAAACAAAATATATTTTTGTGAAAATATTGCTAGTTGGTTCTCTTCATCTTCATGAGCGTGTGTATAATATATTACATTTAAAAAAAAAGTGTTAGAAGAACATTAAAGTTGCAAAGAAAAAAAACAGAAACTTGAATATTGAAGATTAATGAAAGAACATGCATTATCACCTAGTATGCTACAGTTCCTGATAACCTCAAAGAGGACTGTTTAGTGTGCAACTTACTGCGTATCATATTAGGGTTGCATTTAGGGCTAATGTTTCCTAGTAAATGCCACCTTCCTCATAGAGTATAACTCCTCTAAAATATAATCATTTTCCCATTTAAACAAAAAAAGCACGTCTCCAGTTCTCCCTCCCTCCCCAAACCCCCAAATCACCTGCACATATTAGAAGCTATAATTTATTAAATACCTGGAATTTCAAAATGCATAGACAAACTTTATTCTCTTCCCTGTAGTTTATCTGTGAAAATATTACATGGTCTTTATTTCATGCTGAGTTTCACGTGTGCTTTTAAGATCATAAGGAGATGTTATATTGAGGAAATAGTATATGAAAATGGTATTCAAAACTGCATATGCCCATGGCTGTATTAAGATCGTATATGCAATTATAGTACTGTCACTGACTGACTTTTGGGATCTTAATCTTCCATTTTAAGACTATTTTATGGCAGCTGTTTGATAGAATAAGTACTCGATATATCATTTGAAATACTTCACAGAGAATAATGTTATTATCTAAAACTAACTGTGGACAAAAATGTACACAGTTAGAAGGAAATAAGCCTATGCAGACCAAAAGAATCTTAATGGCTTTGTCTTCACAGGAGATGATATTTTCTTCACAGAATGTAATGATCTTTTTCATCCAGTATTAAGTATTATAAGACAGAGGAAAACTCACAAGTGAAATGTGGAAATATGTTGCTTTTTAAAAAGGTGTAGCTTTAAAAAATATATCTTCTAGGCTAAAGTCATTGAGTGTTTATGGAACTGTTTGAGATTTCCAACAGGTCTAGGCATGTGTCTGCAAATCAAATCTATTAAAATTGATTTAGTGTGACACTCCTTGTGCACCAAGAAAGATGGCCAACCCCCTCTTCATTGACAATAAGCCTCACCCTGTTCAAGCTACCAGAATGGAGCTGACTGAGGCAAGGGTCCTGCTCAGAAGCGGTCACTGCCCAGGGGCTGCTGCTGGAGAGAGGCAGGCAATGTTCTGCTATGAAATTGCTGTGGGACAGCAGACCTGGATGGTGCTCTCTGGTGGCTTTCCTGAGTGAAGTTTTTCCAAAACCTTCAGCCATAATACTCATAGAACCTTGGTCCTAATGTTTCCCATAAATTTCAGGCTTGTAATGGCCTTAAAGATAATTCAGGGGCTCTACTTGCATTTTTAAGCAGCTGAAAGTATCTAGCCTCTGACCATTGTCCTTCTCTAAATAATTCAGGTTTACATTAATCAACTAAAAACATATTCTCCATTAGATCTGCTGTGTTAAAAACAAAGAAACAGGTCTTTTCTTTCCTCATGCTAAGAATTTACAATCAGACTCTAACAAGATAGCTTAAAGAAGAAATTATTTTTCATTATTTGTAGGAGAAAAATCAATAAAAAGGAATAAGAAATTGCCAATCGTGAAGTTAGATACAGAGTGTAGAAAAATACTGTGTTAGCACAAGAAGTCATTTCTTTAACATAAGATGGCAAATAGAAAAGCTTGAGCTTTTACGACTCCTTTGAAGCAGGTTGCTAAAACACTTCGTGAAATTTAACTATTTAGGAGTGTTTGGAATTCAAAACAACTCTTGGTTAAAATGTTCATGTTACTGAAGGCTGCCCAGCAACAGGAGCTTGAGAGAGAGAGTGGAGAAAAATACATTACTCAGTTGAATCTGTAGAAATTATTTGATGTAGTTAGAAGGCAATTTCCTGAGTTGGATTTTGTCCAAGGTTCTGCAGTTGCCACCTGAAGCTTATGGAAAAAGCCACAGGATCTTTCATGAGCACAAGTTATTGTGACCTTTGCTTTAATGCCTCAGGACAGAAGATCAAGGATAGTTTCTCTTGACAAAGTGCTGGTACGGTACAGGTATGGGTAACAACGCTATTTATTTATTCCTTGCCTGTCTTAAGTTTCTGTATTTTGTTGTTCTTGGACAAACAAAAGAGAGATTCTTAAAAAAATAGAACTATACAAGAAATCTGGCACACTAAAGTCAAGCAGTGTTACTCTTCAGTGGGGATTGTTAGTTAAGGAATGCAGAGCTAAGATTGCAAAACGCTATTTTGTAATGTGAATGATACTAGCATTTACAAAATTGAAATTTTGCTTCCTAATGACTTCGTAAAATGGTGGGGCTTTTTGATATTCAGTAGGGTAAATCTGCAAAGCTTTATGCCAGAACCCAGTGTAATCTGCTTTCAAGGATAAGGATAAAAATACAAACTAAAGACCAAACAGCAGAAGATTCTGTAGGAATAAGAAAGACCAAAACATGTGAATGGCAGTCTAGAAGTGGACTGAAAAGCAAAAGCTTTCTTATGAATAAAAATTATTTGACTTCAGACGGTGTTTTCCATCTGTGTCTTGCAAAGAATTTTACTGACTATAATGAAAGCATTTCAATGTCTTTTTGTGGGAAGTATGCATTAAGTCTGTTTTGCATATGGGTAATGATGATACTAGCTCTTGGTCTTCAAATACTGCTCTAAACTGTTCCCTTCAAAAGCTGCAAGTTGAAATGAAATTGAGCTGTCATAATGAAAAATAAAAAGGTTTTTGGACTGACATCCTTTTAACCTTTCCAGATTATTTTCTATATGACAGTCACAGGAGTGTGCTTACACAGTGAGACTGTTCTTTGTGTCTGGTTAAGCCATGTTAATTAGAAACAGGCCTACAGACTCATTGCGATATTATATTCCTCTTTATATGTAGCTTGACTGATATATGATGGTTCTGTTGAGTTAATGAGTCATGTGAGATGCAAACATACTTTCTTTTTTGTTCAAATGGAGTTTAAAAAATGTTGCTGCACGTACTGTTCAAAGTGCTCAGGAAAGGACTGTGTTCACAGGCTCTCTGTATTGCGAATGTTGTCATGAATGGATGACTGGGCTGAATCTTTCATACGTGATCTTTTTTTCAGAAACCCCAAAATCTTTCCCATGCAATGCACGTATCAAAACAGCAACTGATACAAAATATCTGCAGTTTCATTTATCTGTGGTTTATCAAGCTTACAGACTAGCATACAGTGAGAATGATTATAATGCAATCATAATATTTAAGCAGTCTTTTCTTGAAAGTATGAAATTAGAGAAAAATTGAAAAGAAAGAACAAAATCTGTCACATCTGTTCAAGACACATACACTAATAAAAGCCTGTTCCTACAGCTATGCTTAAGAGAAAGGTAGATGCTTCTGGCAAGCAGGCAAAACTGGGTCAAAGTCAAAGGTTGACTAGATGACCTCCTGAGGTCCCTTCCAACCTGAATTATCTTATAAGCCTATGTTTTTTAAAACACTCTTTTTGTCCTGCACTTCGTTGCCTTTACGTCCAGGGTTGTGATCCCTTTGGGATTCTAGTTGGGCAGAACTAACACTCACTAGGCCTTGAATGAGTAGCATTTGGTGGAAAACAATGTGTGATATTAAAACCAAAACAAGGAAAAATACAAATTGGTATGTTTTTGTGGGTGAAAAGAAGTTAAAAAGCTACTAGTCTCAACTTTTGCTTACAAGCTGTGAGCTGGAAATTGCCATTCTGGCCAGCTGAGACACAGTAACCATCCGTAAGAGCATACCTAATCCATATCAATGCAGTGCAAAACTGCATAGCTTAAACTGCTCCTTTGGCAGCTTGTTGGTGGTGACTTAATTTAAGAATGGTATTGAAAGGATGGGGCAGTAGTTTCTGAAATTGCTCTGGCTCAGTTTGCCTAGGTCCTCAGTGAGAAAGTTATTTGCTTCTAAGTATCCATATTCCATATGTCATGTAGCAAACACTAAAGAACTGAAAGAAATGCTTTCAGATAAACTCTTCAGTAAAATCTTAGTCCTGAAAGATTGCCTAGAACTGTTTAAAAAGATGAAAGACCAAATTAGGGTAATGTTCGCCTTCTTTTTTCAATTATTGCCAGTGATTGGTTCCTGGAGAGTAAATCAGAAGAGAATTTAATCCAGGTAGTTAATTCCATGACATGATCAAATTGCAATTTGGGGAATCTTCTTCCTTCTTACCTGATTCCAGGTAGTTTCTGCCAGGATTCCAGGCTGTTTGCTTCACACCTTTGTTCTTTTGGATGTTTCAGTGCTATCACACATTGCCCCCTGCAGTCTATACCTCTGATCTCTCTAACCCTCTTCCTTCAGCTTTTTTTCCCCCTGGCATTTCTATTTCTTCTTTGCCCTAAGCCTTTCCACCACTACTTTTATCCTTGAGTTGGCCTTCAATCATCTTCCTTTTTACTGTTCCATCTCCATTTTTGTAATTTATCTTTTATCTTTAGGGGACTGAAGGGTAATTGAGGACTTGAGAATTTTTTTTTCAAGAGCTGATGAACCTAGCTCACTTCAGAGTGCAATGCACTCTTGAACCCTAGATAGGTCATAAAAATCTGAGGGAAAACCCTGGCATTATATCCACGTATCCTGAGAGCTTATCACAGTATTCCCCCATTCATCACATGCATGATGTCTGCAACAAATGTGTTGCAAGCTTCTGTTAAAGCAGCTGAAAGATCAGAGTCATTTTCTTTTGATGAAGGAGTTTCTGTCTGTTTCTGGACGATGAAAAAATGCTGCCTCTTTCTCAAGTGTGGTTTAGATATTTGGGCACTTGAACACTAGCATAGGAAAGTTTTTTGTCAGTTTAGATTCATGTTGACATGCATTGGCATGATCTAGATGTTTTTACATACATGTTCTACTCTTTTGCAGGGAACATAATATACTTTGATCTCTAGGAGACTATCTCAAGATAGCCCAATGGCAACCTGTCCAGCTCTGCAGTGTTAGAACTGATTTTGTATCTGATATAAAGGAACTGTGTTAGCAAGCAGTCAAGCTTAATCAAAACCAAACACAGTTCTTGAATTTCTTGCTGCTGTTGCTACTACTAGAAGTGATCACAAACTGTTATTTTAAAATATGGCTTAACTTAAGCCAAAACTGAATCTTAAGCGTGCTGACTCGACTTCCTCATTCTTATGTATAGAGACATGTTCTTTAAGCACAAATAAATTTATTCCAGATATGAATATGGATACGCACAGAGTGCATCAGGATTTATGTTTCTGGTTAGAAACAAAAATAACATAATCATTAAAGACACCAGTTTCCACCTCTGTTTAACTCTGTGTTCCTTGTTTATTGTTTCTTCTTACAAGACTCTGCACCCTGTACATTGCTAACTTTTGGTAGCTGTTATTTTTTTTAGCATTTTCTTTTAGGGACTTGGGACTATTTTGCTATTTGATTACATTTCACCAAGGAAATTGTGAAGGATATATTATTTAGTTAAAATAACTTGCCAAGATGCATAGAGAGAATTGCTTTGGCAAGGATTGTCTGAGCAGGATACAAGGAAAAAGTATATTTGGAGGTCTTTGGTGCTCAGGGAGATGCATGTGTTATCTAAAATGAATTGATCTTAGTCTGTTAAAGGCTTTTTTCATGCTAGAATAGTATGTGGGAAAATCCAAATGACACAATACATCATTAGATCATGCTTGCTAGGATCCTGCCTCCTTGAGGGGCTGTATACCCTCACCTAGTTCCTGCTGACTTTCAAAAGGAGCTGAAGATGCTCAGAGTCCTTCCTGGGACACTCAGACTCTCCCAGGATGAGAGGGGGATACCCATAAGCCCTCTGCAAGGGTAGTGTCACCTTCCTGTGCAAAAACAACCCTTGGAACAAATTCAATTTTTTACAGTCAGTAGCTGAAATGCCATGTCTCATGGAAGACTATAGATCCTCTGGTGTTATTAATATCCTAGCTTTGGGACATACACACATTGACCTCTATTCCTAAAATGTATCTCTGAGTGCTAGAAGTATTTTGTACAAAATATAAGGCAAGCGTTTTTACACAAGGATTATTGAACCTGATGAAAGAGGGGTAATTCAGACATTCAAAATAATTTCTAGAGGCAGGTGCACTTTGTAGTGTCAAAACATTTAAGTTCTTGATGTCTAACAAGATAGTGACAAATTTCATGGCCATTGGCCTCTGTTTCTGAAAGAAGCTACTGATAGCTTGTATCTCTTTTTCTAATTTTTTCTTCTACTGCCCAATGTTAAAATGTTCCAGCCTTTCAAAAGTCCATTTGACATCAGACCTCTTCAAAGATTTCTCAGGCTTGGAACCCAAAATATCTGGGCACGCTAAAAAGACAGAATGCATGATAAGTGCATTTAGAAGTCAAATGTGAGTTGAAAACAGGATGGGCATTGAGATTTGTGCCATATAACACCAGAGATTTTGTTGCAGTGACAGTGCTGGGGATAAGCCTTCATCTGTGATAACAATCTACCATAGTGGGAAATAGATGTTAGTGTGCAGAAAGCACTGCATGCTGCATCAGTGGCAGCAGCGGTTTCTTTTGGGGTGGAAGCACTGCTTGTGCTGTGATAGATGGTGCAACTGTTTTACTGCTTTTTATTGCAGGCATACTGCATGTGATGCTCTGTCAAAGGCTTGGCTGGAGAGCAGCCCTGTGCTAGCGGGAAGACTCCTGAAAGGAGCAAACACTCAGCCAAACTGCAGAGTTGACAAGGAAGAGGGAAATTGTCTTAAGGACCCAGAAGAGTCTGAGTGGAGTTGATGCAACTTAAGATGTCACGGAAAGTTGCTGGACTGAGTGGTAGGCTGGGATTTCCTCTGCAAAGCTTAGAAAACTGTGTTCCCCCCTTCCTATCTGTGGCTTTTCCAGAGGCAGTGGGGTTGCTGAGCATCCAGGAAGAGTATTTGCCTTCCACCTGGGCATCAGATGTAGAGAGGGAGTTGCCAGAATATCTAATACCTAGGGACATATGAGCAAATGCTTCCTCTACAAGAACATCAGTAGCCAAAACATTATCAAAGGGCAGGCAGTTTTCCATGCATATGTAAGCTTAGGATACTTGGATTGAAGCAAAATACAGAATTGTGAATATGGCATAGAAAGGAATATGAAAACTAAACTTTGTGCTGCACCTTTTTGAGGCAAAGCCCTGAGTTATGATTTCTTCTGTGCCAAGGATGTGGGATTTGCTGTATCTGGTGTGTGCAGTTCCTCAGAGCTCAAATGTGAAACATGATGATTTTTTTTTCCCATTTTTCATATTTTCAGTGTATCACACAGATGCACATTGGCCCCAGCCTCTCTGTCCTCTGCGATAATGGAAATAGGGGTTAATTTTAATTTTAGTTTTTCAAAATGTGATGTTTTCATTGATTGGAAAGGGCTAGATCAAGCTCTGCTATGGGGAAAAAACCAACCCAAGGTATGGCAGTGTTAATGATTAGAAGAGTTTAAATTCAAAAACCCTCTGTTGTGCAGGATTTGGTGGCACTGCAGGTGGGCAGTGTTTGTGGAAAGTATGAAAGGTGGCAGCTGGACTGTAAATTCATGCAGCTGGGGAGTTTCTTTGTTTTATGCTTGAATAGCATTTGGCTCAGTGGCATTTTGGTCTGTGACTGGACTCATCATACAAATAAATGGAATGTTTTCTTTTTGGCCCTGAAGGGAACAGGCATGTGTTTGTGCTGCATACATTATCTGAGCAAATTCAGACCCAACATCGCACTGTTACATCCAGGAGAGCTTCAGGTCGGAGCAGAGTTTCAACCGGCTCCTTCCAAGATGTTTTTGATGACTTTGTGAACTAGCTGTGTAGTGATGCCCAGGGACACAGGAGCCAGCTGGCAAAGGTTCTCATCCACAGCCTCTCAAAATCTATTTTCACGGGCTTCAGTGGGATTTGAATTAGGGGTTTTAGGCTGAAGTTCCCATTGCTTGGTGCCAGTAATTGGGTCAGTTATTCCAAAGTGTTCAGCACTTACGATTCTTGTAGCAGCCTTCATAGTCATATTTTCCAGAGATTCTAAAGACCTGGTGGGTTTAGGTTATAGAAAGAGCAGTCGCAAATGTGTTTGTTTGTATCCTAGGGGATGCAGCATTATTAAG
The DNA here is from genome assembly GCF_047370975.1 of Nipponia nippon. Lineage (NCBI taxonomy): Eukaryota > Metazoa > Chordata > Aves > Pelecaniformes > Threskiornithidae > Nipponia > Nipponia nippon. The sequence goes on from NW_028262302.1 coordinate 15,866,196, forward strand.
TGTTCATTTTCCACATATGCTCCAGACAGTATTGGTAATGATAAAATGTTCTGTGGTACTGATAAATGCTGCTTTCGCATGCACATCTCTGATGGATTTTGGAGCTTTCTGATAACATTTCTTAGGGGGGCAGAAAGAATTACAGTAGTTACATATACTGAATATTCTTTCCCTCTTCCTACCTGTTTGCCTCTAATAAACAGAAAGCTTCTAATTTCCTTTGCACTCTGGCATGCTAGAAATTAATGGAGTAAATGCACTTACTTACTTTGCCAGAGACTGGCTTATACAACAGATTTTTACTCTGTAAGACAGATTTTGCTGTATTTGTGCTTTTTTCATCTCCCCCTGAGGAGTATTAACTCAAAGCAATCACAAGACACCCATCCTTGCCTGCTGCTCCTTAAACTGCTATATCCTCTTCTTTGCTTCTTGCTTCTCTATTTGAAGCTGCTTCTTTTTTTTAAGAGGAAAGAGCAACAAACAAAAAACTTAAAGGCTGTCTCCTTTCCTAAAATCATAACTATTTGATGTGAAAAAGCTTAAACATGTAAAACACTTTTCTTCCCTTAAAATTTACTTTCAACTGTATTCTTTCTACTCAAATCAAGATAGGTAGAGTGCTCTGTAAAGTACAGTATTGGAAAAGGAAGACGTGTACATGCTTGGAAAATGCTGAGCTGCTTGTGAAGCTATAGACACTGCACGTTTATGACTTGGTTTTCTAAGCAATCTCCAGAGCTTGAACGGATTACAGTGATATTTTAACAAGGCTGCTGGCATCCATCACCAGCTTTCACTTACTGAGAAAGCTAAAAGATGGAAGAATGTAATTATTTCCACGTAAGCTAAATGCTAGTGGCTGATTGTCATGAGAACTTCGATGCTTTAAACTTCTTCGTCTCCTGTAAGGCAAACAGGTAAGTCTCACGGGCTTCTCTTCCAGTGTTCATTTTAGTAAGGGAGAAGGGCTTGCAGGAGACTGGTGTTGAAGGGAAATGTGTTCAATATGAAGGCAAACTGTATTTCTTAAAATTTAAACATGCAGTATTGCACGTTTTCTGTCAGGTTACAAATCCACTGCCTATAAACTGAAATATTTCTGTGAAATATTATTGCTTTCCATAGCCAAGACCTGAATCTCATTCCAAATTAATCCCTAACATATGCAACTATTGTACACATTTATATACTATTGGAAGAGAATCTGTACATCAGTCATCTGTACAAAGATAAATATCTGTGTCTAAGTCTCTTTCTGTCATCCTATTATTACTTCTAGATTCATTAATCTGGTTAAAACAATGTTATTCTATATGATAAATACAATAATATGTATAGGATTGTACTTTCTAAAGATGATTTTTGTCAAACAGATTTTTCCTGAAAACATGATTTCCTGAACTGAGAACCTTGGGCAGCTTATGTTTTGGATGAGTTCTGCATCATTGTAGAAATCCTGTGGTAAACAAGGGGTTTCCTAGCTTGCAAGTGGGAATCTAACAGCATCAAAAATAGATATTTCTTTCCTTTTCACCCTTGAAAGAACACTTATTCTCTTTGAGTAATGGCACTGCTGTGCCTCTAGAGGTGAGGCTTCCTATTTGAAGACTTTTAACATAAAAGCCCTGATTACAATTTAGGAAAAAAAAAGACCCTTTGACCATAAATAACTTTTGTCTTAATGAAGTTTTTTGTTGTCCTCTGAGAATATTTGCTAGCTTTGTGTATTATTATTGTTATTATTATTATTGAAGGGCAAAGATTTTACACGGTCCTCTAAGATTTTTGTTTGCAAGAATGACTATCAGAGAAGAGAGTATTTTGAACTAAAATATAAATATTCGTATTTATTTTTTGTTTTAAAATATGGTTGTTTACAGAAAGCATTTAATTTAAGCTCCATTTCCAATCTGGCTGTGATAATTGAAACAAAGCCTGCTGGCAGACATAATTATAAATAAATTTCTAAGAATAATTAGATGTGTAATTAACAGAAGACTGAGTTATTATCACTTTCTCCTCCATACAATAATTCTGCATAAAAACATGAGAAATGGCTCTCATTAAAATCTCACAGCAGATCAATCCACAAAAGGGAGTGAGACATTAAAACAAAGCATTCAAGATGTGCAAACACTGTGATTAATTAATTAAACAGAGACTAGCACCAAGGAAAAGCCTAAAAACAAATGGAATATTTAAGAAATAGATATATCGTAAAAGGTTAACATGTTTGGGCCAGTTTTTTGTTGTTGTGTTTTGTTTAAAAAAGGGATATCTCAATACATTGTGGATCTATATTCATATATATTGCTTTTATCTTTTGTCTCTGAGGAATCCTTCTGAATACCTGTGCATTATTCATCTGTAAAGTTTTCAAACTATTAATCAATGGAGTGAGTAATTACTTAGGAAGGATTTAAAAGAGCCTGACAGAGGACGGCTGATGGAGGTTACTTTCGCCCCCAGCTAAGGGGCATTCTCTGTCGAGCTTCAGGGACTTGCTGAGCTGTTCCTAGTGACTTTCACCAGAAAGCTGCTTACAAAGATACCTCTGCTAGTGGCAAACAGAAAACCAAACCAAACCGGCTGATAAGTCTTTCTTGAAGCAAAGAATAAGCATGCATGTTTTGAAAGGCTTTGCTAGTCAAAGTACTGGGATTCTGGAGAACGACGGCATTCAGAATAGAAATGCCAGCAGTTACTTAAATTTGGCTTCTGTCAAATTCCTCAAAGTGCATTTATTCAAATACTGTGCCGTAGCATGCCAACATGCATAGTCTGCGTTTTAGAGCATTTAGTAATGTTTAGGACTACTTTGGCTGCTGTGCAGTATTCGTTCTAGCAGTGTCCTGTGTGTAGTGCAGTAATTAAGAGCTCTAGGTGTGAATCATACGATTATTCAGGTTACGTTACTTTTCTTAATGCTTGGAAGTTAACCCAGGAAAGGAAATCTCCTCCTCTTCTATTAAAGAAAAAAAAAGAAGAAAGAAAGAGGAAAAGGAAGTGAGAGAGAAAGATTTTTGTTCTATGATATTAAAGAGTAATGTCATGTAATACACACCCAAGAGCTTAACAAGACTGTAGTAGGACTAATTTAGCCAGTGCCTGTCTAATCCTTCATTAGCATACTATTATTTTTTTTCCCGGTGGGTATATTGCCTGTTGAGAAATAATGTGAATATTTATTCAGCAGTAATAACTGTTGCTGCTTGAGAGCTTTTTTTACCGTGTGTGAACATGCTATTCTAGAAAAGGATTTCAGGCAGATGATCACCCTTGGGATTCAATGAATTCATGCGTTGCATGTCCTATCTTACTACACGGCTGTACAGCAAGATTACTGTTTTTCTAATGAGATTCCAGTTTTAACTGCAAACACATCACAGCCTCTCAGAAAACAGCACCTGTCTTCCCGAGTGGTTTAATGTACACATGGAACTAGTTTATTTAAGCAGCATTAGACATGCAAGTCTGTCTCGATTTGGTGCAATAGGATAAGCAGTTTCTACCTGAGACTGTGCTAGTGTCCGAAGAACAGAGCCCAGTCCTCTTCCCATAGAAATCAGGGAGTGTTTTGCTACCTAGGTCAGAGGAGTAGGATCAGACCAATTGTTTTGGCATGTAACTTGTGTTCAGTACTGATGACCATCAAAAAGATGCAGCTCCCACTGCACCTTGCTTATACAAAGTGACATTTTAGGCCAAGATATCCCTTTTTAAAATAAGCTGAGATTATTTCTTTATGTTCCATTTGTGTGCTAAGAAGTTCATTTCAAACCAGGTTTTCTTTTTCTAAAGAAAAAAATTACTTAGTGTGTGTATTTTCTGCAGTGAATATGGCTGTGCTGCTAGCCAGGTAGTCACAGTTTTATGCATACATTTTTGATACAGCTATATTGAAATGTTATTTTTAGTGTTAGGGTGATGTAAGGGAATCAGTGCTACATTACCGGTACAGAGTGAATTTAAACTAAAGTTAACTCTGCAATGGACAGTTATTACTGTGTAACTATTGTTACTAGCTACACTGATGTAAATTAAGGACGATTTCATGGAAATCAGTGAATGTAGGAGGTTTACTTTTCTATAAATGAAATTTGAATCAGATCCATTCAAATTTATTTCAGACTAACTTGTAAAAATATGAGCAAGCCCCACAATTAGTAACGGCAAGCTGTAACCTTTTGTCATTCCTTAGTCAGCTAGTGGTTAAGTTGTAGTAAAGCAGCATTTATTTAAAAAGAAAGAGAACAACAAATCTAAAATGTTTTGCATTTTACTAGCTTTACTTACCATTGGTTGTACTATTTTCTTACTGTTTCAAGTTTTTGACAGCTATGATCCTAGTCTATATCCTAGTCTGATTTGCACTGTTGGAAACTAGAAAAGAATGAGACCAGTTGCCATATAGAATATTGAAAATAATTATTACAAATAATATTATATTTAAAGTATGTTAGAAATAGTTTTTAGGCATGATAAGTATACTGCAGATAAATGGAACCGTGTACATCCTCTGTCATGCTTTTAGATTTTTTTTTTTTTTTTGAACGAAGGTCTATTTCTTACGGTTAAATTTTCCAATTAATTGATGATAATGATCCGGAAATGCAATCACTGAAGCTCAGACTCTCATGCATGTGTTATGGTATTTAAACTAAAAAGGCAAGAAATCAATTCAGTTGTTTGTGCTGCAATTGACTGAATAGTAATTGAGACGTAGGATATTGAAAGGTCAAAATGAGAAACATATCCAGAAAACTTCTTTGCAAATTATTTTCACAGGTTTTTAATTAAAATTTGGTTCATAGTTGAATTATATCTTTTATTTCATGCTTTAAATAATTTCCATGATCTGTGCATATCTTTGCATTTATGTTAAAATTACTGTATCCTTTACATACAATACTGCTTTTAAAAATCTAATTTAGTTCTCAAATGGCAGCTATCAGAAAAGGTGCAGCTTGCAAGGAATAAAGTGATGGTCTCTATCAAGTATTAAACTACGACTGGGATGAAGACCAATGTTTTGGTAAACAAGCTATTTCATTTGCTTCTAGTGGCCAGGCGACACTGTGGCAGGCAGCTGGGTGAACTGGGGAGGAGGTTTCCCCTGCCACTCAGTTCAGAGCCCGCGCGGGTGGCCCTCTGCAATGCCCTGTGGGAAGGCATCTCCTGGTGACAGCGGCTGCTGAGGCGCTCTGAGCACCCAAGGAGCAATGCTGACACACCTCTGCTTCCAGCTCCCTTATCTTCCCTGCTCCTGACACTTGCAGGGAGATTCCTGGGAGATTTTTCTGCTTCAACTTCTTAAAACCTGGCGGACTGTGCCCACATCTTCCAAGTCCCCAGGGGCCTCTGCTCTGCTTCAGGCTAGGTAGGGGACAGTAATTGCCCAGCACAGTAAGGAACCCATCCGCCCTCACTGCCCTCCCTCCCTGCAGCACAGGCATCCACACCCAGCCAGAGAAAGGCACCCTTTCCCTAGCCTGGGCCACCACTTTGCACTTGCTGCAGCCCTCACTCGCTTTCTTCAAATGTCATCCTTCGACTTGGTCCTTTCCTACATCCTGGACTAGAACATATTGACAGAAGGGTCTTTTTTCTTCCCATTTGTTTTCCTGGGGACTTTCTCTTGTTATCAGGTCTCAGCAACACAGAGGGGCCAGTCTGAGATCTGAAATGGGCTTCTGCCCAACCTGTTGCCATGGCTTGTTGCATCTCCTTATTGTTTTGATGCCCAAGGTCTTTCAGTATGGGTCCTGTCTGGCTACAGGGCTTGAACAGGGAGGGGTGCTGCCAGTCTGATTTGGCTGCAGTAATCAACGTGGTTTTGGTGGGACACCAGTTGTACCATTGCCCTGGGGGATGAGCTGACTGGGTCCTAGCTTGCTCTGGTCCTTAGGCTCACAGGACACTCAGTTTCTCAAAGAGGATAATGCTACTATTGAAAAGATAGAAAGGTGGGAAGAGAAAAGATAAATAGAAAATGGAATAGAAACAGAACACATGCATTAGTCAGCCTTTTCAATGCATAATAAAAAGCATTTATATGAGATTAAATTCAAGCTTTGTGTAAGTGGAAGAGAGACACTGTGCTTGCTTTCTGCAAGAGACTGAATTTTATCTAAGCAGCTTTGCACAAATGTTGACATCTCCAAACCTACCTCTCCTACAATTTCTTTTAATAATCTGATGGCTCCTTCTTACACACCAAACAGTTTGCTTTCATTTTGAAATCACCAGTCGTTGACTTGCTTCCTGTCTATGGTTGTTTTGTTTTATTGCTTTGCCTTTCAACTGCCCTTCCCTAGCACTTTTTATGATATTTGCTCCAATACAGAGAGCTTCAACACTGTTGGTATTCTTCCTTGTAAAAATAAAATACAAAACAAGGCACATGAAAATATTAAGAATTTGTTGTCACACTTTTTAAGGATTGTACTGTTGAGGATAAAAACAGGCACTGACATGAATGTAAAGGGGTAAAAGTGGAAAAGATAAAACAACTACAGCCTATCACGTTGAAACAAATCTTTCTTTTCTATGTGTATGGTGAAATATGCTCATAGAGACTTAATAATTTCTTTGTAAGAATTTGGGAAATCTCTCCACATCTCTTTGTTTCCTTAGTCTAAATATTCATATGTTTTCCAGCCTTTCATCACTCTCAAGCACTTACTCCCCCCTAATCTTTTCTCTATCTATTTCTATATTTTTCATGTACTATCTACCTGAGATCTTGTGCTAGCTTCCCTCTTCTATTTAGTATTTCATAAATAATTTTACAAATTCAAAGGAAAAAGTAGTCTTTTTTCCCTTATGCCCTTAAATTGAACCATCTTCTTCCACAGGTTGGAAGGACTCATTGACAGGCACACACAACCTAGTTGTATTTAATCTCTTTTCTGTCACCCCATTTCATTCAGAAAAGAAAAAAGGAATATTGAAACACTATTTAACCTTATTATCACAGCTAGATGAAGAAGTCCCCCCTGCTTCCCTGTTCCTATCTTACGTGACTCACTTCCTAAGCCAGACACTGTCTCTTTGGTACCTTTTACTTTTGCATGCATTAATGTGCATCCCCATACACATGTAATTTCACACTCAGTTTTCTGTACTCTTATGATCCAGAGGTCAGTGTGTGACAAACCGTTCCCTAAAAAGTGACAGAAGAGTAAAGGCTCAGACAAGTTTTTAATCTAGAAAGGGAAGATACTGAGAAGAGATATAATGAATTTTATATACGTAAAAGGTAGTTGCAACAAGGAATGGAGGAGATCTTTTCCTTGATTGTTGTGAGTAGGACAAGAAATAGTATGTTTTACTTTGCAGCAATGGAGCTTAGAAAAACCCGTTTTGTAGTTACAGTAGTGAGGCACTGGAATAAATTGTCTTTTAAAAGCATGGAGTCTCCAGAAAGGAGACTTGTAAGCACTGGTTAGAAAGCCATTTCCCAGGACTAGCATGTGAGTGATTGATCCTGTTGTGAGACAGAGGTGGGTTAGCTCCCTTTCAACCCTGTTTTTTGCCATTCTTCCGCACTTTGTTGCAAGAAAGTAAACTTATGGGCTAAAGGAAGCAATGTCATATATGAGCAGTGATACACAACAAAATAGACTATTTGCATCAACCACTGCTGGAGGAAACCTTGTTGAATATATTCCTATAGAGGAACAACGTATGCTCTACTACGAGACAGAGTCAAAAGAAATGTCCGAAGAGTTAGAAGAAGAGATAAAGGGAGAATCAGTGATACCAAATTAATTACATAAATCGGTGACCATATAAATCAAGAACAATCTGTTTACTATGTGTAGGTTTAGTGTGTTTTAGTGTGCTTAACCTATGTTTAGTATGTTAGAAGACCTCAGGATACACATTTTCATGGAGCAGGTGAACTACAGCATCTCTTCCTTAGAAATATCCTGCTGTATTCTGTTGTTGGTAGGAGGCTAAATGACTTTCAGGTATTAAATCAATACTGAAGTTCCCATATTTCTCTGTATGTTGTACTTGGGGGATTAGGAATACCCGCTATATGCTCATATCAATAGACATGTCGGATGAACTGAATATGTTCTGCTATCTGTTTCATACAGCAGCTGTGCTAACCTGATCTAATGGTCCTTCCTGAGCTTTGAATATACGTGAAGCATCTGGCTTTGCCAAGAAAATGAGGCTAAACTGTAGAACTTTGTTTGTAAGGCATGAAAGATGAAATCAGAGTGTGGTGGGTCTAAGCTATTGTCAGAAAAGTTACTCTTTTGCTTAAGATAACCTGTCCCCTTTTCACAAAGACCCTGTGTTTGCCATTAGATAGCACATACAAGCTATCTAATTGGTGGGAGTTTTTCAAGGGGAGGATTAGATAATTCTGTTTATTTATGTGACTGCAAGCTAAGGCAGTTCTCAAGGCCTTGCCCTTTAACTTGTCCTGTCACTATAACAGAAATAAAGAGCTGATCTAGCTCAGGTCTTTGACAGTAATCATGCGTGAGCAGTTTGGCCAAGATCTAATATTGCGCTTACTGCCAGGTCACAGGGAGAAAAATCTTGAGGTCTTTTCATTTCTTCCATCTTACCTGTGCAACAGAAAGACAGCTTAGTCAGTGCTGAACAAACGCCATGATCTGATTAAGGGTTTATCTAAAATGAGAGCACAAGAGAAATGTCTTGTTTCTGACACTGTGTTGGTCTGGAGATGTTTTTCAGGCTCTAGAGTCACAGAAGTCAGTGGAAGCCCTGCCACAAACTGCAGTGGTCAGGCCCTATTCAGGGTCTATCTGCTTGGCATCAACCTTGTAAAAATCCTCCATGTCATTTCTATGGGGCCATCGGTTGAGGTGCTCTAGGAGGAGCCCCTCAGAGCCACCTCCAGTTATCCAGTTATCCCACTCCTTTTATGGGCCAAAACTAAATTGCCTCATCTCCTATGAAGAATTTAAACACAACATTGGTTAAACAATGACAAGGTTATGTCAGAGAGCTCCATTTTGCAGTCTCTGACAAAGACATCCAGGCAATTCCTCTGGTGGTTTTGGCTTACTGTGTGCCCCTTCAGCCAGAGAAGTGTCTGCTCTGTCTAAAGTGCAACATGATAAAGAGGTCAGAAGTAAGTAATACATTTACCCCATTATTACAGGGACAGAGCTTCAACTAGAAACTCATTTTGAACCCATGAGTTGGCATAACCATGGGAGTTGCTTGTCATTTTAATGATGTCTTTGCAGCACGCCTGGAGAACCAGAGGGTTAACACAGCTTCGCTTTTCAGAAGGGAACTGCACCATCCTGGTTCGCCCACCTCTCAGCCATGCCTGGGTGGGTTTCCCACGGCTGCGCCAGCCCCCCTGGCCCAGGCACCCCACTCGGGGTGGCGGCAGACGGAGGATGCCCTTTGGGGCTGCAGCAGTGCTGTCAGTGCGAAGCAGGGCTGCTTGCCTGAGTCCTGCCAGTGCCGCACAGGCTGGGGGGAGCAACCCACCTCCTCTCCCTGCTGCACTAACGGGGGCTTTTCCCTTTCCCTTGCCCTGCAGGGCAGCTGAGAGTATCCTGGGGAGGGTAAGCAAGCCCCGGGAGGAGGAGGGAGTCGGGGGAGACCATCCCCTCTCTCTGCTGCTGTTGCTGAAGCTGTGCCGGAGCCGTCGATGTGGCTCCCCAGAGTTAGTTGCTCAGCAACCAGAATCAATTAATATGCTTTGCAGAAAGTGCAGGGGAAGCCCGAGCTGCTGTCAGCGAGAAGGCAGGAGGCTGAGGGTGACTCAGGATCCCACTCCCTCCTGACACCCAGTCGGTCCCACCCCATCCTTTCCAGACCCCCGTTAGCCACCGGTCGTTATCCCTTTCTTCTTCCCTATGATACTTAGTGTGTGTGTCCCCAAATCCTTCAGGCAAGGTATCTCCTTGCTCAAGAACTGTCCTGCTTTGAGGGTTTTGCTTTAAGATCTAGTTTGTATTTTTGGGTTATTTGTCAAGCTTTCTTCAGCACTTTTCTAGAAATTCTAGTATTCATGTTCTTTGGGAAGGGAAAGGGACAGCTGATGTTTTTGTCAGGTGGTTTAAAGATTCCTCAGGATGAAAAGGGTTGTTTGGTAGTGCACAGTTGAGCAGCAGTAATGAAAATGCATCATGTGTGAACTGGGAAAGTTTTTGCCTCTTCCTTTATTACAGGTAATCAGCACTGCATATATGAGACCAAAGAGGTAGTGCTGGTTGTTGTGAAACACATAGGTAACAGAATAAATGAGGGGTGGTTGTTTTTTTTTTCCTTCTCTGTTTCTGCATAGTAATTTCAGGGCTTCGGTAAGGTATTATTTTCTTTTTTTTCTTTCTTTCTTTGATTTTCTTTGGAGTCCCTCTGATGACACCACGAATCTGGGAATGAAGAACTTCTTAGAGCTGATTGGAAATGGCATTGCGGAGCTGAAACTTAACTGGAGGAAATATATCTCCTGACGAAGAAAATATAATGCACTGTAAGGATCTGACTTCTGGTGAAAAATTCAAGCCTAGAGAAAACTTGTCCGCTTTGTTAGGAAGAATGGGTTGGACAATTTTCTTCAATTCCAAAGGATATCTGAATGCCATGCTGAGCTTAATCTCTGCAGCATGCTCTGTGCTTCTCATCTCTTCCTGATGCACTGCATGGTAAGGCCTTTTTCCTTCCTTTTAATAACCATATTTCTGTTATGGTGAGAGGTAAAAATAATAGCAATAATCAAATGAAAATTGAAAAAATGTAGAAAGCTAACAAAAGATCGTTTGTTTGTATGGTTGTTTCCAGGAGCAAGTGTCCTGATTACTGCAGCAGCTTTGTAAGATCATTTCTGTCTTTCTCCCTCGCTTTGTGAGAGTGTGTATGTGCGTGTGTGTGTTTGTGCACACCTCTGCTGTCACTTGCACTTGGACTTGGAACATCAGTAGCTGTATTGTACATATTTCCATGCTAAAGAAGATGTTTAAGAATTTGCTTTGACATTTCTCTCTCTTTTTCCCTGCCTCCATTCCCCTCCTCCTGCCTCCTCTTTTTCTTGCTCTGTCTGTCTCTCTGGGGTCATGGTGCTATACCTTCCCTGTATCTCAGTTGTACACTGACCACTAGAAGGCAAAAATAGAAGGTAAAAAAAAATCCTGTATCAACATAAGGATAGTTCTGAATAAGTATTATAGGAGTAAATAAAAGCTACAGAAAGGTTTTGAATGTCTGCAAGATCTGCAGGTACAAAAGATTTACTTAATTTTGCTTCTCATTGGAAACAAATATCAAATGCAGACTTGGATGCTGGATACAGTGGGAGGCAGATCCTTTTACACATGTCAGAAAGACAAAAAATGACCACTGTGAATTATGATAATGTTACTCTTGATGACCCAAGTCATAAAATAAGCAAACCCAGTATGAGATGATCTCATATCAAGTAATTTTTGTCATGTATTAGCGGGGTATTGAGAATTATTATAAATTACTTCAGTGGATGTTGCAAGTTATTCTTCATTATCAGCTGTAATGTGCTTTCATCTTCCTGGATGAAAAGTGCTTAGGGGAGTGCAAGGTGATGTTATTAACTAACTACCTGACTTACCAAAATTTAGGGTCATTATCAGGAAATTGCTAAGCATGTCGGAAATCATATAGTGAGTGTACTGAGATGGAAGAACAGGATAGTTTTCCAGAAAGCCTGGTTTACTTGGATCTCTGTTTCAGAAATTAGGGTGGAACTAAAAGATGAAAGAGTAGTGGTGTGAAATATATATATTTTCTTATGCATTCTGGTTGATCACTGAGTTTGGAAGAGGGAGAGTTGAGTGCCTCTTGAGGAGCAAACTGTGGTAAGGGCCTGCCCCTGCTCTGAGGGTAATCCCTCACAAATCCCACTGCTTTTGATGGGGTTATAAAGAGTCCAGGAGCGGGTTTGTGTGGTGGTTGTTACAGGCTGTCCAGCTGGGTATGGAGGTGACAGGTTTCTAGCAGCAGGTTTTGAGGGTGAGCGGGATGGATGCAAAAAGCCAAAGCAAAAAGGCCAGGCCAGGCCACACCAGGACTCATGAACAAGAATCAGAGCTTAAATCCTATTCAAAAGATGGAATTTTGTGGTAGATCCCAATACATCTCCTCCTTGTATGATAAAGGACTCCGTAAAACAGTTTTTAGAGAGAGAATGGTAATGCAGCTTTTTCAAATCACTGCAGTAGGAGTAAACAGAGACGATACAAACACATTCCTGTAGTGTGACAATTTTTCACTTGATTTTAGGAGTAAAGGTTCAAAATATGCGTACATGTGCATAGAATTAGATTTTTTGTGCATTTTACCATCTAAAACGTGTGACTGGTGTAAGAACCAATAAGGAAAACTGAGGAAAGACAACACAACCCATAAATGTCATCTTCAAATCTTCACTGTAAAAACAACCTCTTACTTGTGGAAGTAGTCCCCTCAGCAATTTATGTGAACAAAGACTGCATCCTAAATTCACGTTTCTCATTGCAAATCTCTCCTCACATCAGCAGTTCTATTTCAATCAATGGGACAACTCGTATGAGTAAGAACTACTCATGTGAATTAATTATGAAAGGTTTTATAAGACCAGGCTCTTTGATTGTCATGGCAACAGATTTATTAGGCTTCAGGCATAATTTGTATCTCCCTTCTAAATAAAATCATTTTTCCCTTTACCCATGTGCATCCTTTTGCCTTGTAATTAGGACAAGAAAAATAGGTTAATTACATTCTTAAAGATCATGCAACTGTACACATACATTGTTAGTGAAGAATTATCGGAGTATACAAAAGTTTACTTTTATTAGTGGTCTCCAAATCCGAGAGAAGTGTATTCTTATTGGAATAATTCATTGCCTTATTCATTTTTGTGACAGTACTAACATTGCTACTAGGTATTGTCAATTCTTCCGGCAACTCGTCAAAAAAAAAAAAATCCTTTAAAATATCACTGATCTTATAAAAGTACTCATTATTATTAGATTCAAGGATACTTACCAAGCTTTCTACTACATTAAATATATTCATTTTTTAGTTAATACATGATGTTTAGCTCTTTAGTTGATCCAGGAACATATTTATCTTTAGGGTATAGAAACACAATTATAAAATCATAATTATAGTAAACTTCCTACAGAATATAGATATATATTGAAATAGGAAGCATAAAATCATCTGGATTTTCTTTCCTTGTGCAATGTTGCATGCTTATAAATCTTTATATTATTAGGATATATATTACATAACAAGTAATATTTCCTTCATTGTAATTTGTAAAGAACAGTTCCTTTTCAGAATACAGTGCATAGGATTTTTTTTTTTGCACTAGATTGTGCATTATGGAAGAAAGAAAAGTATTAGAAAAAGCAAACATAGCAACCTTTAAAATGTATTCAGTACACTAATGCAGCAATAGGTTCATTTGTTTCTTTTATCCTTATAATAGCACCATATACATAGCAAGAATAGTGGATTATTTTCTAAAGAGTGTGTGATTTTGAGAAAGAAGGTTTCGCACTATACAGGATGTTCGTTGTCTTTAGCAGACATTTCTGTCAATGATTTACTGTGACTTAGAACTCTTTCTATAGTGACATTTTTAATCATTTACTTTAAACATTTGCACAACAGCTGTATTTGGCTTTCTCTGACAATTCTAAAGCAAGTAAAATTAGTAATTTCCTTTTCTTTTAAGATACTATTCAATAAAGATCTGATGCTGAAAACACATGTATTTCAGTCCATTGAACTGTTTCTTTAGACAAACCATGTGAATTAGCTTGAACCATGTGTATTATCAGGGAAGTTATACTGAACAGTGGAAATACTTTCCACACTTGCAGCACTATTTCTAGTCAAGAAATATGTACTTTAATAATACAACGCACAAGCAGTTCCTGTACTTGGAATGAATTGAGCTGTCTTGATTCAGGATCCAGCAAAAACCTGATTTTTGAAAGGCCCACAAAAACAAAACCAAATGAGTCTTAAATTTTTTTTGCTTAAACATAAATAGCCACAGAAAGAATATTTATCCAACAAGAAATTTCAGTAGATCAGCATCTGTGTTTTTCATAAACCAGAATAAAAATTGAAAAGGCATAATATTTTTTAAAAATGAAAAGGTCTAAAAATCCATATGTACGGAAATACTGATTTCAAAATGACACAACATTTCACTTTAACATTTTTAATCAGACTTTCATTTGTTACAAGAAATTGTACTGACATCTGTGTATCTGTTTTTCTCAGTGAAAATCTGCAACACTTAATTTTTTTTTTTTTTTTTACAGGGAAATGGTTTTTTACGTATTTTTGACTAGATCTGTTATAGCTGTCCCAATATTTATTGGCTCTCACAGGTCAGCTTTTTAATTAGAAGCTTTCTGAAGGGCCATCTTTAGCACTACATATTGTATAGCCCCATATTACTGTTACTGAACAGCAGTTTTTACCAGGTCTATGGTAGACGTAAGCTCTGATTGTGATTCCCTCCTTTAATTCTTGTGTCTTCAACAAAAAGCAGGCCTCCATTTTGCTGAGAGTTTTACAGATACCAGAAGAAGTAGTTTCTATTACAAAAACCTTCAAGAGGCCTTCAAAAGTCATGCAGGCAAGGAGTAGAATTAATCTAGTATTCATATCCTTATTAAATAGATAAGGAATTGAGGAACAAAGAAACTGCTCAAAGCTATACTGGCAAGGGAAGAGTTCGGAATTGAACCCAAATGTCCTTATTCTCAGTTCATCACTGTCCCTGCAAGGTTGCTCTTCATTTTGTTCATTTTTTTGTTTAATGACTTGCATTTGGACTTTTAAGTTAATACTAGTTGAAGTATCAAATGTGAAAAGGAATTATTGATGCGTACTTCCTTCCCAGTCTGACACAGTTGTCCTGAAAATTCTTTTTTTCTCTCCCGAGCCACTCTGTTTGAATGTAACCATTAATTATGTAATTGCTTTACTACACAGGGGAAGTATATCCTAGATTAAACAGAAAATTACTAAATAGAAATATCCTAAACATGCCATGCAGGTTCTGGGGGATGTACATATGTATCTGTTTATGCTGTCAGGGTTTAGGGATAGCTGTTGGGGTATGTAACGGTTTTGAGGGCTCTTGGTAAATGAATCAAATTTCAACACAGAAAAAATCCAGTTAAAACATAAAAAGGCTGATGGCTTGCTATCTAGAATTCACACAGGTCATTATGAATCCAGCACTTGTGTGTAAAAATGTGACACAGAGAATATGGTACTTAAGAGTGATTCTTATTAACCCTGGTATGTCTCCTCTGTCCAAGGTAATCTCTCAGCTTTTTATCCTCTTTATGAAAAAGGAAAAGGCGGTTTGTACAAAAAGTACTTAGCTGCTAAAATTACATCTAAAGTTGGACAAAAAAATGTGCCTTAGCATCTTAATACAAACCCAGGAAAATTTTGTACATGTCGAGAAGGAAAAAAAGCTTTTTGCAAATGTGCCAGAGTTTTGGAATGAGTTCTGCAGCAGAATATCCCAGAAGCTTAAGGGGTATCTGCCTCACTCTGGTCTACTTATACAGCTCTGGGTGTGACACACCTCTGGATGCTGACAGGTACTGTACTTACCCAATTACCCAATGACTTATTAACATAGAAGACTATGGAAATCTGATTAAAAGCAATACTTCCACTGGAAACCTCATCTCGCTTGTGTTTTATTCCTGAGAAATGTTAAGAAGGGAACTCAAAATGCACCCTACTGCATCAAGTGCACTCTTTTTTATTCTGACATGAATTTTTTACTGGCTTACAATGGAAAAGAGTTAGAAAGGAATGCCTTAGTCAATACATACTTGTTGTGGTTTATCCCAGCAGGCAGCTACACATCACACAGCCATTTGCTCACTCCCCCCTGGTGGGATGGGTGAGAGAATAAAAAAAAAAAAGGTAAAACTCATGGGTTGAGATAAAGACAATTTAATGGGTCAGAAAAGAAAGGGAAAATAATAATAATCATAAAAGAATATATAAAACAAGTGATGCCCAATGCAATTGCTCACCACCTGCTGACTGATGCCCAGCCAGTTCCCGAGCAGCAGACCCCTGGCCAGCTTTTCCTCTAGGTTATATACGGAGCATGAGATCATATGGTACGGAATATCCCTTTGGTCATTTGAGGTCAGCTGTCCCGGCTGTGTCCCCTCCCAGCTTCTTGTGCACCCCCAGCCTGCTCGCTGGTGGGGTGGGGTGAGAAGCAGAAAAGGCCTTGACTCTGTGTAAGCACTGCTCAGCAATAACTAAAACATCCCTCTGTTATCAACATTATTCTCATCCTAAATCCAAAACACAGCACTATACCAGCTACTAGGAAGAAAATTAACTCTATCCCAGCTGAAATCAGGACAATACTCCATTGCAGTGAGCAATTATATAGCTTACTTCAAAATACTGTTCTCCAACACACCAAGCTGAGGGTAGCCAGGAGAATCACCTGCGCTCTACTTTCATCAGCCACGATGGTGCACAGGGTCACCCCCAGCCTACCTCAGCCCTCCATCCTAAACTACACCTAATGTTATCTGTAAATTTCATAAAAGAGGTTTTGAAAGGCTTTTCCAGTTAAGCTGGCAGTTTTTCCATGGAACCTTGGATATTAGAAGACATAAAAGTGTTTAGGTTCAAACACATGCTGATGTTTAAGAACTTAACATGTGATATGGCCCCTAGTTCTTTTTTAAAGCAGGGGGGCTAAGGGATCCAAATACCTTGGAGGATCTGAGCATGGGGTTTATAATATTTGTATATTTTCTACAACATTAATAGATCAGGAAAGGAAATCTGATGATTATAGTAGGGTAATTATTGAACTTTGACATGTAAGGTGGCTTTTAGTTGGCTAAGAAACATTGGAGAACCACTGAAGTCCATGAGCATAAGTAAAGAATTTCATTCATGGTAAGACCCTCAGGAAAAAAAAAAGGCCTGAAGAAAAGTTGATGAGCCGAAGAGATCAGTAAGCTTTGATGAAATAAGAGATTGCAAAAAGGGTAAAGGATGTCTGGTACATCTCTATGAGAAAACAGAGTGGAGGAATGCCTGTTCCAGCTTTCAACCAAGATAGACAGAAAAGAGTGGTGTGAGTAGAAAACAATGTGGTGTTTGTGAATATAAATCATACCTTAATAGTTTCTTACCCATTTAATAAGGATATTAATGAAGTGCATATTCTTAACTTCTGACTTCTGAAAATTTGGGACTTACCATTTTATGCATATGTCTTTAGATATTGAAAAGCATCATTTTCTCTTCTATGTGAAACTGTGATATATTTGATGAGAAAAGTTAGTTTACTTTGACACATCCCAAAACCTAGCAATACTGTCTGTAAAGTTAGATGTTACTGAACTATGTTAAGAGTACCAGAAACTTTCCTTTAAGGAAGGCAAGTCTCATACTTGAAAACAACACTGTTTAATTTTTTGGATGAGAAAGCAGGTGGCAAGACTGTTTATTAAGACCTTTGACCTGTGTGTTCTTGGAACTTCTTTTTTAATTTGTGCCTAAACCAAAAACTGGTTGAAAGATTTTTGTTCAGGTTACGTATCTTTTCACTGAGTATAGAAGCAGTACAAAATACTTAGCAGGAGAAGGCAGGATTTTGGAAAAGCTTTTAAAGCATTCTTGAAAGTGGCTCCTGATGGATGACCACTATGGCCCTTAGGATAGCATTGTTTCTGTGCTGCTGAACATAGTACTTGTTCTCTATCTGTATTAATCAAAGCTAGAAAACAAAGCTTTCTTTAGGAAGAGTCATCCATTTCACTGATGTCACATCCATTTGTTTTGGGTTCCTGTGTTTTTGTGCCATAGCAAATGCTTTATGTTGCATCAAAATACTCTGGAGCTTGGCACAGCTGGATGCATTCTCAAAACACTGCTATGGAAATGTGTGACAATCTACGTTGTACCTGCTTCTTTAGAGCCACTCTGAGATATTGTTAGTGCAGTACAAAGGGAACAGCATCTTTGACATGACTTTGTGTAATGCTCAGAGTGTTTCAATGTGTCATGTCACCAGGAGCATCCTGAGTGTGCAATGTGAGGTACCTTGTAATATGGTTTTAATATCCCTCGCACATCAGAGCTGGCTGAGGAAGGGTTGGTCTGCTACTTCTGCTCCTACTTGTTATCCCTCAAGTTCTGCATCTGTTCTTGTGCTTTCTAATGGAATTGTAAGGTATCACTGGTATTTTTGGGTCTAGTCGTTGTCCCCACCCTGAAAACCATGCAATGGATGTTTAATGCAGAAGGGCCCACAGAGCACCTGCTCCATCCATTCATGCTCCCCACAAAATAATTCCAGTCCTCCTCACTGAACTTGAGTAAGCTAGTAAAAGACCACAAGTCACGTCTGCAATGTTTCAGAAGAGGAGATAGATCAAAAACATCACTAAAACCTTATATTCCTTTGGGAAAAAAAAAAAAGTAAGTAGACCATGCCTAATGTTACAGAGAGAATCCTACAATAGCTTTGCTGAATCTGTCTCCAAATTCATTTGTGATCTCTCACCTGGCTCTCAGTAGATTTATGAGTACATGAAGAAGGCACACCAAATGGGCATCACAGGGATTTTAACATCAGAAATACTAGTTGTTCCTATCCACGGCCCTTCTCTGGAGCCTCACATGGAGGTGCAGCATCTCCCTGCAGAAGTCAGGTCGCGCGTGAAGAGAGAAACAACCTTTCTGGATCCCTGCAGGTTAAGCACAGGAGTAGTGCAGTGTGAATATGATGCAAACAGACAGGATCAATAAGCAATTTCCTTTATAAAACGGAGACCTTCCTGACATCTGTTCTTTCGGGATAAATCCCAAACATTTTTACCAAGTTTCAACACATGAATTACTACATATCTTAAGAATCCAGTGGTATGTCCTCCTTGCCCACATATCTCTAGCAGATGCCTGTACAGATGCATCTTCCCTTGACGCTTTTTGTGTGTATCCCAGTCCATGTGGACACACGTCGCTAACCCCCATGACAGTGTAGCTGGGTACATCTGTCCATTGCATGCATGTATGAACGGAGCCTCTCACTCCTTTGGTGCATACACGTTCTGCTTTCTCTCTTGGCCTGAGCTCTGTCAGTATGATCCTGTGGGCCGTATTCATCACAGATCCTTACTGCTTCTCAATGCAAAGCCCAAGCCTTGTGCACAGGACTCAGCTTTCACCCATGTGTTAGTATATGATGAGTGCTACTGCTTTTAGAAATAGATCCCACTGAAATGTAATGACTTGAGATGCTTTGGATAGCTGTTTGGGTAAGGAAACCAGGTAGGAGTGTTCCACTTCAGCTGCTGGATTTACTTCACACTTTGGGTGTGAAATGCAGTGCTTTGCACATGAATGCACCTGTGTCCTCTGTGCTGGGGTGAGAACTACCATCCTGCTTGAGATTGTCACAGCTGGTGTGAATTGAAGAGGAGCCACGAAATCTGCCCTTAAAGTCCCCATAGCCTCAGTTCCCCACAGACACAAATGGCTAGGCCAAAGCTGCTATTTGCTTCACATTTCTTTTTCTCCTGGTCTGGAGGTATGAAGGCCCATCTCCTCCTGTGCTTTTATAAGATGTGAAGATGTTGGGTTCTCCTGGAAATCAGGTTACAACCACTGTGTAAGTCAGCTTCCAGATCCGTTCATCAGGGCTACTGAACCTTGCTTGTGTGTCCCAAGGTGAGGATTAATCTGTTAATGTTTGTAAAAAGCTATGTAAATGATCTGTATTGTGCTGACAGGTCAAGTACTGCATTCCTCACTGGCTGCTCCTCCTGACAGTTTAAGATATATGCCAAACAATGCCTATGCTTTCAGACGGTGTTCGGTGATGTACCTTGACTAGCTTAATCCTCTCAGGATTTGACCCTACTTCTAACTTACTGATTGGGTGATACAGCACAAATATGCAAGGCTGATGCTTTTTCACGTAACCTAGAATACAACAAATACATGGATTTATGCTTGTGTGGGACTATGAACTCAAAGGAAACCTCTTGGATCTATTACAGCACATGTGCAATTTAGGTCCTGAAGGACATGTGGAAAGCAACGAGGCTGAGCAGAGCTCGGTGCTCTGCTTGGCTGTGGGCAAGAGGCAGCAGCAGAAGCTGCTTCTGCAGCTGTTGGCAGGATTTGGCCCTGCTGTACCCACAGGAGCTGCAGGTGCTCAGAAGGGCTGTGAGGCTCAGCACAAGCCACTCTGAGAATGTAAATCCCACCCAAGAAGAAGATGTGCTTGAAATTTGGGAGCCTTTTTGTCCTGTGCTTATCACATAGATTGCAGTTATTATCAGTTATTGAGATCAGGGCCTGACAGTGGTAGATACTGTACAAACAGTAAGAGAAACAGCGTCTTCTAGAGAATTAAATTCTATGTGAATGCAACTTCCATAACTAACTCTGCAAGCACACAGAACAACAAAAGGTGGCCAAAAGGTGAGTAACTTGTTTCACTAGCTGCTTTACCCTGTACCTGGTCCCAGTTATCAGCACTACATGTGGATTTTTATGTTGATTTTTGGTATGAATGATTAATACTTTCATTATCTTTAATGCTTTCTGCAGTGAAAATCATTTGCCACTGAACTTTGCTGATGTCTCTGTGGCTGTATCTATACTTTTCCTTAAATACCTAAGCTAGAAAGCAATGCTGCAGCACGAGGCAGGGGCTGTTCTCAGTACAAGCTATTACTAAACGAGAGTAGGACAGCCAAAAGAAAGGCATTTTCTGTGAATCTTCATTGTCACATGGTCCTCTTATTTGAGGCTACTGGAGCTGATAACTTACTATGTGGGTCATTTTCAGGGACTAATACAGGGATATGGGGCCAATACATATGCTAGCAATTTGCATAAGTTATGAAAAAGTATTTTTTGTTTCTGCCACTGTTGCTTGTCTGGGCAACTTGTGCTTTCAAAGCCTAATCCAGTACCTGGTGGAGTCAGCAAGAATCATACCTCTGATTTCTTCCACAGCTGGATCACACCACTGGCTGGTTTTGTCATCACCACGGGTACAAGTTGCTGTGGTAGAAAATATGAACAGACTGTGGCTTTGCACTTTGTTTCTTTACCTGAAACTTTCTTTCCGTTCTTTTCCTGCTTCAAACATTTATCTGCCATATACTTAGGGCTTCAGCAAATGTTGACAATGCCTTTGCATGCAGATCTCCACTGGTATTAGCAGAGCTGCTCCACAACAGGGTATCTCTGACGTTTAGTACACGTCTTGTTTAGTTTCACTCAAACAGCCTGTTTGTCAGCCACAAAACTCTGTGAAAATGATTGACAATGAAAGGAACCGATTTCTTCTTCCTCCTTGTAGAATGACAGCATATTTCAATTTAGGGTGTTTATTTATACTTGTACTAAAGAACTTGTATAGACATACCCAGCTGGCATTGATCTAGCTGGATTAAGTAACAGGCAGAGGAAAGATGGTAGGGTGTGGGCTTCGGGGTGCATCTAATGGATGTAGCAGGACTGTGACTGTGGTTTCAGGTAGCTGCTCCTCATGGGGGGTGCAGGCCCTTGTACTTTCTAGGAGGCTTCTGCTCCCACCGGGCTATGTTGGAGCTACCTTGGGCATGGTTTTGTGTGCAGCAGTCCTGTAACTGCAGCAGAGATATAGCCGATGTCAGTTATAAATGACTGCAAGTTGGAACAGGAGGAATTTATAAGCCATGTTTGGGAGATTTTAAATACCTTGTTTACTGTGCTGTTAAAAAAAAAGTGTAAAATTATAACAAAATAATGAGGACCAAACATCTGTAAATCTTCCTTTGATGAGATGCCTAGTAATATCCTAATGTCTACAGTTTTGACAGCAAAATGACACAGAAAAAAAAAACAAACCAAAATTAGCATTTAGAAGAAGTCAGGAATGAGAAAACAGAAGGAAGGCAACAGAGACTTGTGCTAACAGAGGGATTATGGCTCTTGAGAGAGGGCAATGTGCCATCTATAAAGAGCAGTCATTTTTGCAAATCCTTGTTTTCCTGGTTAGCAATTACCACCTGGCAACACTGAGGGAGAAGCAGTCCATACAGTGCTTTGACAAGGTGGAAATCATCTGCTTTAATGAAATGTTTGGTAGCTCTGCACAGCACCCTCCTGGCAGCACATACCTGGAAAGAGTGCTAATGAGCAGGGAGGACGGAGATGCATTTTCTCAGAGCCAGGGTTGTTCATACTGACCAACTTCCCAACTGCAAAGGGTGTCCCTGTGCTCGCAGAGGTGCCTGCAGGACCCCAGAGGCCCTAACTCCCCAGTCCCTACCTGGTGTTTTGGCCACTCAGCCATCCTTCCTGTGATAGGCAACAGCATACAGCAAAAATGTTATTGCAAGTGTGGTGTGGAATAGTTTGTTCTTAACTGGTTGTGAAGTGTGTGGAGGGTGGCACAGTCATCAGGCTGGTAGAGCATGGTGTACATGCAGGTATCTGTGCAAAAACTATTCTGTCCTTAATTATTTGCAAATACCTGCATGTGGTGAAGTGCTGTGCATTTGTAAGTCATGCACATTTTCTCCTCAGTAATGTTTACTTTAGCCCCAGGGAGAGTGCAAAGAGCGTAGCCGTGACCAGAGTGGATGATTTCATCAGAGGAGGGAAGTTACCCAGCCTCGTTGACAGATTTTTATGAAGGGTTTCCCAAGGCCAGCCTGCAGCAGCGCATCACTACAGATATGCTTTTGACATTTGTAGTCCAAGAAGCAGCCGTATTCAAAGTAAAACACCGCCAGTGGGTTTCCATAAAAAGCCTGATTCTTGGATTATTTGTGGGGGTTTGAATGTAGCTATGAGTTGTACAACGCTAAGATTTCTCTTGGAAGGTCTCCACCAGCCTACATCCATCTTCCTTTTCCCCCCTGAGCACAGTGCGCCGCAGCAACACCGCTTTGTTCTGCAAGATACCTGCAGCCGCCCCCTGTCAGTGAGCAGCTCCTGCTTTGGCTTGCACCCTCCAAGCAAGCTCCAGCAAAGAAAGGATTGGAGAAAGAAAGAAGGAATTGGGAGCAACTGGAAGAGAGAGAGTCATGACCTTGGGAAGATAGACTTAGGAGTTCTCTGAAAGTTTTCTTTCAGAAATAAGCCAAAAAATGCTCCTGGCCAAACCCTAGCTTCCTGAAAATTTGACAGAATTAATTTTTTCTTCATAAAATAGATTAACCTTTTGGAAAAATAATTAGAGTCTCTCTTACTAACCTGTGTGGAATAGATTGTCCACTTTTCCTATGGCTGCTGCCATAGGTCCTAGTCTGATTATAGGAATGAAATGTAGGCAAGTGTAATTATGATGCAGGCAGATTTATGTGTCCCCAGACAGGTTTTCAAATAACAAAAAGAATATAAATATTGGATCTATAGAAAGAAAATGTCCATTATTAAAATCAACCCACAAGCTCGAACCATGGAAAAGCTTTCTTCTTCAACACAGCTGTCAGCCCCGCTGAGATTTTAAATTGGAGTTTGTCTAGTGTAACTCTCACTTTCTATTTAAAAAGCAAAGTCAGAAGCATTAAACTTTTGTCTTGGGTTTTAAAAACACAGGAAAGCTAATATAATTGCTGTACTAATGTAGAGTTATGAGCTTTTAGGCTCTCCAGTTTTTGGCAAAGAAAGGTTATGTCTTTTGATTCATGGAATAAGGCATTTCCCTATGTAAATTTGCCATACGCTTTCTCTTCCGGAAAAAATCTTCATCCCTTCCTCTCCTCCGGACTGTTTGGCATGGCTCTTTGGTTTGTAACTGCCTGTGCTTCACTTGAGAGCTGGCTGCATTTCAGTCACCGATCACTGTGCAGAGTTTCTATGTGAATTATTGGATTGTGCTTGGCACCTGGAGATCTAAGAAATTGAAAAGTATGGTTCAAATGTCAGAGTGCCACTTGAAAGGCTTCCAGAGATGCAGAGCCAGGTCTGTGGTCTGACTGAGGCAATGCCCATGCCAAACTCAACAGAAAAAGTCTCTGGATGACAAAAGGATGTCCCTTGGCATGAGCAACCTGGCTTCCAGCTTCAGCCTAAAAAAGAGTGGTTTAGAGGGTGACATGAAGTTGCAACCCTGTGAGGAGAACAAGGGTCGGATATGTTACCTGTGTCGGTGATGTTTGGGAGAAGCTAAGGACAGATAGGATAAGCAAAATAGGACTTAGGTTCTGTTCTTAAGTTAGACAGGCTTGTGTGACTGTAATTAATCAGCTGGGAAATCTTTGAAAAAAAAGACTTCAAAGAAAGAGAAATCTTTGGAAGGTTGCTTCTGTATCAGGAGGAAATGGAGAGGAATTTAGTTTAAGGATGTTTTTCTGAGTTGTGTTAATTTATTTTCATTCATCATTGGCATTAATTAATACTGAGTTGACAGGACAGTGCCATTATTAGTGCTTTATTCATCTTCTTCTTTAGCAAAATAGTATGTATAATAGCAAAACAAAAAAAAGGAAACCTGCACATTTTATTTGTTTTTGTGTTTGTTTTTTTTTTTGTGCCCCTCCTTGGAGTCTCTAGAGCCATAGATCAATTGCTGGTGTTTAGTGACCTCCTGCCTAAGAGTGTAGGGCCTGTGGGGGGGTCTTCTTCTATGGCTGGCACTTGTACAGTGCATAATCTAAGATGACACTGACCCTTGCAGCCTTATGGGAATAATATTTTCAGCAGTATGAATTGTTCTTGAATGTTTTCTTCAGTGTACTGTGTGACATGCCCAAACATTTTTTTCATCATCTTGAGCATATGTCCTACATTTCCTCTCTGCCCTTTTTGTTGCGTGGTTTTGATTGTAGCCAACAGCAAAGGTCAAAAGATATTTTACTGTTTCTATTTCTATGTTTCTGTTAAGCCAAATTAAATTGTTGGTGCTGCAAAGTGACTTGTTAAAAAGCTTATGCTGCAAGACTTCAACCGGTATAAACTGAAGCTGAGCTGCATCAGTTTAAACCAGATGGTCCAGGGAGACAATGCGGTCCGAAGAACAGGGTACTGATCTGGAAACCGAGAAAAAGAGTTCAGTTCTCTGGAGCTTCAATGGGCAGCTTCATGAATTTAGATAAAGTTTTTCATCTTGCTCTGCCTCAGGTTTTCTGGATGGGTGGTAGAGCGACACTGTATTTTGAAGCACTTTGCACACTCAATTTTTCAATCACATAGTCTTATTCCTTTCACATCTAACATTAATCAGTACAACTGCCTTCTTAATTTACGTTACAGATAGGTTCTGAAATCATAATGCCTAGGAATGCTAAGGTATCATTGAATAGGTTAATTGTGTTTACTAGTGTCTGTGAGTATTCACTAGAAGGTATCATTTCTCAGTCCAGAATTGAACCAGCACTGAGTTTTGCCCATCAAACAGCTTTCCATTTCTTTCATATGTAGTAAAGCAAATCCAGAAGTTTTCTTAGAGTATGAATGATTCCTATCAGAGTGTTCAGGTTAACCTGAACTAATATTTAGTTTAGTCTTCTAAATTAGCCCTCAAATGGCCTTTGGAGAAGTTTGGCCCAAGTGTCTTTTTTTTTTTTTTTTTTTTTTTAATCTACCTATTAGAATTTCCTTAAATGTCGTGAACTGGCAATACCTGAATATCTCTTCTATGACTAGTGCTCATTTCCCAATTTTGCTTTGTGAGGAAAGTCTTTTCTCTCACCGGAGCCTGAAGAACATTGTTCCACTGCAGGGCTGCCATCTTCTGTGGTTTTTAGATGGTCCATGAACACAAGCCTTTTTTTTACAGGTATGCTCATTTCTCCCAGTCACCTCACCCCAGCATTCCTTGATGCTGCCTTACAGAATGAAAGGGGAAGAAATGGATAAACATCTCCCTAGAGAACCATTTGGCTTTAAAAATACAAGTAGAGTCAAATGGATACTTTACAAACGTGAGCAAAGTATCTCAGCTGGGAAAGCATCAGTCCTACAGGGATGGTGTGACAGCTGCTAGAATAGAAAACAGGTCTGTGTGAACATGCAGAATATCTTGGGTAACAATTCATAACAGATAAACACTTTGTTTTGAAAATTAAGTTGAAAGAAACATTACCAACCTACTATTTCTAGGCATGTTGCTATTCATTTACCTGTCACACCAGTTCAGTGGGACTCAGTGCTCTCCCTGTGTGTTATAAGGACTCTGGGACTTACACACAATCATTTCCAATGACCAATTTTGCATAGTTCAGATACTATGAATATTTTATTTATTATTATCACCCTCTTTATTGCAAGCAATATTTTTAAAGAATCCATTATGTTAAAAAAAAATCAAGGTTAAATTTGGCGCTCTGTTCTGGGGGAATAAATCCAGATTAGCTTTCCTCTTAACAGTAATTTTACTCAAGGTTTTGTGAACGGAATTTGGCTTGATGTCCATTGAAGAAAAATGTAGCAAAATATACATTCCTCTCCCTAAATTCTTAAGAAGAATTATCAATGTGCTACTGAATACTCTTAATATAAGAAAGCAGTGAAATATTTTCCATTTTGTGGCTATGCTCTTGGTCTTATTCACATTTTATACGAGCATTGTTTTAAATTACTGGCAATACATTGGAGTATGTCAAGATGCATCATATAAACATATACAATTTGCCATGACCTTGAAGCAATGTGACGTGTATGTTGCATTACATTAGCTATCAAAATACGTTCCTTATATAGTTCAGTACCCACTGTAGACAGAGAAAGAACATGGGTTGTTAAGCATACCATATAGAGTTGGAAGACATATGCAAATAATCTCTCCAGATCTATAGCCACATCATTTGTGTCTTTAAAGAGAATAGGAATAAACTATAGGAAGAAAATTAATCCAAATGGCTTTGCTCCATATGCCAGGTGACATCCTTTGCTGAACAATGGAAACCTCTGAACATCAGGAAGCATGACACTGTGAGGGTGACCGAGCACTGGCACAGGTTCCCCAGAGATGTTGTGAAGTCTCCACCCTTGGAGATATTGAAAAGCTGTCTGGGCATGGTCCTCAGCAACTGGCTGTAAGTGGTCTTGCTAGAGCAAGGGGCTTAGATGAGGCGACCTCCAGAGGTCCCTTCCAACCTCAACCTTCTGTGACTCTGTGACATCCACAGCTCGCAACAGCGAGCGCTTGTTATAGCAACGCAGCTGTGCCCAGGGGTTAGGCAATCCAGCTCTTCCCATACTCCTTTCTACACTGCCCATCCTTATGGCCTTGCCAGAGCATTTGATGAGTTAATCATGACCTTTTCACTCCTGAGTCCCACTTTTCTGCTGTGCCACAGAACTCCACCCTGAGCCCTAAAGAGGAGAGGCGTCACCTCACTCGTGTTTTCCCAAATGTGCTACTCCCTGCACAGACAGCTTGTTTCCCCGGGAGTGTGGGACCCATGCAAGTGGAGCTGCTGCCTCTCCCGCATACCGTGCTTGCTCTGAGCACAAGCCAGAGGGGCAGATGCTCCTGTGGATGGAGGGCCTGGCTCTCCTGGCTGTGCTGGGTTTGTGCAAATCGACCTTCAGCAACTTGCTTCAACCTTCTGTTCTTTCCCCCGCCTTCCCATACTTCGTACTGTTGTAATTTTGTAAGCTGCTTGAGCTAGGTATCGTTCTTGCTATCTGTGTCTGGTTTCTAGCCCAGACATCAGCAGGGGTTGCTGCATGCTGCTGCAATATAAATGACTAATGATGATGATAAAAGGTGTGGGAGTTGGTTGCCTGGGGTGTTATCCTACTTTGATAACTTTTTTTTAGAAAGTAGCTTCTTCCCTCAAATTATCTGTTATTTTATCTTATTAGGTCTAATATTTTAAAAGCAGCAAGGGATGCCTCTGTTTTTGATATCTCATCCCAGGACTTTGAAAGAGGCTTTGAAATTTTCAGAGTTTGGATGGTGTTGCTGTCATGGTGCCAGTAGCCTTCAGTGTGAATTGCAGGTTATTGGCACCTTTAAGAGTCAGCTGCAACTGTGTCCTAAAAGAGGCATTCAATAGGCGAATGGTCTATTTTTAAATTTGGGCTGATACAGGTAATGATTACACACAAAACAGTATGTGAAAAGAACATTATCAAGGTTGCACAGCTCAGCACTTGAAGCTAAGAAATGCTGCAAGTAAAATTGTCTCTACTCCATTAATTTGCCACCATGCACAGGTGCATCAGTCACAGACTATTTTTGCCCAGGATCTGAGTCTCGCTTGGTGCGCATAATAGATGACACAGTTCGCGAGTTCAATACTTGATTTTCTTTCACTATTCAATGCATAGCTCAGACTCTGCTGTGAAGGCAAATTATTTCCCGCTGGGGCATTCCAGGGTGTTCCACCATGCAGGTCCTTGCCGCGTGCAAACACTGACTTACTTCCATTTACACCATCTTAATCGCAATTCTGGGTATCATTACTCCTTAGTACAGCTGATAACCTAAGACAAAAAAGAGTAAGATTACAAATATCCATAGTTGTGGGTGCCCGATGTAATTTTTTTTTGTACCTGGCAGCACATACTGCAGCTCCCGTTGGCTTCCACTGCAGTGGCCAGTACTCACCACTTTCAGACACTCAAGCCTCGAGGGCCAAGGCAGGCTCCCAGAAAATGAAGTACACAGAACAGGGGAGCAGCTTTGAAAAATGTGTTGAAAGGGAATAAGTTGTCCCATTCCTCAGGGCAACATCTCATGCCTGCAGACAAAAGACTGCTGCTCCTCTTCTCAGGCTCTCTGGCCACCTTTTAAATTCTGCAAAAACAAAAAATAAAGCATCCTACAAGCAAAAGCTTTTTTCTCTCCTCTTCTATGGCAAATGCACTGTGCTCTGACTGAAGCTGGAATTTGGTGGACAGAATAGTGCTTAGCTAAAGCCTGCCTGATAACAAATTAATGGAAGGAGGCTGAATTCATCCTGGATCACCTTTAATTGTGACTTTTTTGGCTGGTCTTTGCAAATTAACTACAAAAAAACCAACCAACCAAACAAAGAATTTATTTTTTAAAAGCAAACTGAAAACTTTTTGCTATTCAAATTTTCGTATTGACAACTGTCAATATAATTTCAACCTATTGAAGTACTGCAAAGATCCTTTGACCTAAGAAAGTAATTAAACAGGAAAAAAGTACAATAGAGGTAATTTAATTTATAAAACTGATCACTTGAAAATAAACACATTTTCAGATGCACAAGACCTTCTTCAGCACTTATATCAGGCCATCTCAGCTACAATAAAATTGAGAATGCAGACCTTGCTTCAAAAGTGAAGATACCTGAGTATTTCACAGAAAATGTTGCCAGGTTTCTATATGGATGAAACAATTGGTTTCCAAGCATCATTCCTATAAACAGCAAAACTGGGTGAATTTTTTCCAGAAAATACTTTCCCTGAGACAAATGGCTGGCATGCATCATTTCAGACCAAATGATTACAATTTTTAAAAGTTATAAAAAAACCTGAACACAACTTTCCTAAATCAGAAAGTGTCAGTTGGCTAGAATTATTTGCAGTGTCCCTTAATCTAGCTGTAATTAATTTTTGGAATAAAGATACAGCTGGAAGTAAAAAAGGAGATTTTAGGCTTTCTAGATTGTTGTTGTACCCACAAACTAACAGCTAGGGAAGCTCAAGCATTATATTCCTCAAGCTGCTGGATGCTCTGCTGGTGCACGTTTGTTTTGTAAGGAGAGGTCACTTCTGAGGTAAAGGTAGTTTGATCCATTACAGGCAAAATTATCTTCTGGCCTTGGCTGAGATATTATATAGCAAAAAATTAATACAACTTTATGTCACTTTTCTATCTCTTAATATTTCTTAAATGTCTTGTGAAGCAACTCAGTTTCTGATCCAACATGCAGTGGTGAGGGCAGATCTTCAAATTGCTTATGACAGAGGTTATGTGCCTTCTGGCGGATAATGGAGACCTGCCTTTCACTGAGACTTGGGTATTGTATTTTTTCCTTTACAGGGCTTCAATGTATTTTGGCTCCTAAAAGAGAACCCTGAAGATGCCCTTGAAATAGAAAATGAGGTGCTGAGATCTGAAATGATGGAAAGAGATACTTTAACATCTTATTCTTCCACATAGCTATTTCAGCTAATGCTACTTTTATCTGGGCAAAAATGCAAATTGTAAGACTTTTAACAGTTGGGTTTTTTTTGATTTGAATATGCCAGCATCCAGGTGTGCTCACTGTAGAGTTTTTTGTTGTTCTGTTTTTTTAAGCTCAGGAAAGACTGGCAAAGGAGTAAGAGATATTAACTCTGCCTTCAAACTTCAAATCTTTATTCAATCATAATTTCTGGGGTGTGGAAGGGATAGATGTTAACTTTTTTTTTTCTTTTTTTTTTTTTTTCTTTGCATGAAAAGTGTCCCTTCTACCAGCCTTGGTATGTATAAATTATAAAATCTTTGGAGTAAGGACAATACATCTTCAGAGGGTGTAGCACACAGGTTCCACATTAATACCAGAAGTCCAGAAGGGTTTTGTACTTTGTTGCTCCAAAACCCCCTAGTATAACTAGAAAAGGCAGAGAGAAAGGCAAGCAAGATAACCAAAAGCATGGAATGGCTTCTGCACAAGGAATGACTAGACAGACGAGAATTTTTCAGTCTTGAAGAAAGATGACTGCAGGGATATGGTAAGAGACTTACAGCATTCTAGGTGGCCTGCAGAATAAAAGCCAATTACTCACAGTTTCTCAAATTACATAGTGAAGAATCAAGTGTCAGGTTCAAATAACAAAATAACAAGTAGATACTTTTTTATATGTCCCTTAATAATCTTTTGAGCTC
The DNA here is from genome assembly GCF_047370975.1 of Nipponia nippon. Classification (NCBI taxonomy): domain Eukaryota; kingdom Metazoa; phylum Chordata; class Aves; order Pelecaniformes; family Threskiornithidae; genus Nipponia; species Nipponia nippon. The sequence goes on from NW_028262302.1 coordinate 15,896,998, forward strand.
ATTGCTAGAGGACACCGTAGAAAAAAAAAAATAATAACATGAGTTCAAGCAGCAATTAGACAAATTTAGAGAAAACAGATCTATGAAGGGGCATTAAACCTAAAGATGCTTCCTCTAGGGGAGCAAGTCCTTGACCTGCAGATTTATGGACTCCAGTTAGGTACAGTGGGGTAAGCATCACTATAGGCTTGTACTGTGCATCTTTGGCATCAGCTAATGGCAAGGGGACACCTGATCAGCTGGACTGTGGTCTGGCTCCATTTGGCTGCTTTTATGCCCATTAATGCCACAGCATGTCTGGCATCTTATAAGGCAATTCTGGGAAATCTGGACTTTGGCTAGCTCAGTCTGTCCTTTCGCCACTGATGGGAAAGGAGCAGTGGTGAGACGCAAAATACCCGTTCAGGGCTGGTGTTTGCTTCTTCTTCTCCTTCCCCATTGCTGCTGCTGCTTCGGGGGCAGGAGCCCCTTGGGCTCTGCAGGACAGGGCTCAGCGGACTCTAGATGAAGAGGGAGCCTAAGAGATCGGTTCCTCGTCATTGTGTCCACAATATGCAACTTTTATCTTTCAGCACTAACTGTTCATTGCAGCAGAGCAGTAAACTGTCTGAAAATGGAGCGCACAGATCATCAGTTATTTTTTTAGAACCAGTGCATTTGCACACATTGCAGAGGGATCCATGCAAACAAAATAAACACAGACCATGTAATTTTTCCTCTCTTCTTGCTGATAGAGGGTATCAGGAATTAATCACAGGGAGAGTGGGAGGAAAGAAATACTCTTTTGACTCAGAAGGTCTGAAAAGAAATACGGAGTATTTAAAAGGAGCAAAATGGCAAGTGTGTGCTGCAGTACCAACTGAGAGTCAAATGCTTCTGCTTCTGAGTATTAGCACCAAGCAACCAAGCACAGTGCTGCGTATCAGGAAAATGGATTGTGAACACAAAATAGGCCAGTCTAAACCAACAAGAATTATACTGAAATTTCACCACTGTTTGGGCCCAGCCAGAAAATTCATCATCTCTAGATTTATGAAATTTGGAGTGTGAATTGTAAATGCTTCCAGTTGTGTTTTAAATAGATTGCTAATTTTGATCAATAACAATTCTTTCTTCATCATGCAACTCGCATCAAAGAGGAGAGGGCTATGGGTTAAAGGGTGAGTTACTCTCATTTCAGTCAGGTTGGTTTCTCACACAAACTAGGACTCGTGAAGCCTTATGAATCCTGGTATGGGAGCCCTTGCTGTAGGTGGAGGAGCCAAAGGCTGTTTGTAGGTCTATGGATAGCACTGTCTGCACAGAGGCAGGTAAAGAAGAGTCTGTAGTAATAGCCTGGTATTTAAGGATCATTATTCTGTTACAGATCATAGCTTTGTTTCTAAGATAGGGATACTGGTATTCAAAATATCTGATCTTTTTATAATAGAGCTTAGGTATCCTGAGCATTTCAGGGTTGTGCATGGTCCCAGAGACATAAATGAGGAGAAGGAAGATAAAACTGTAAAACTGGTTGCAAGCCCTTTGCCTCCTCTGAGTTCGGAGCTGCCTGGGGGACAAAAACAGCTGCCAGAACAAACTGGATCAGATGCATGGTGGGGAGCAGGATGAGCCCTGTAATGCATTACTTATTTGAATTCTGCCCTCTCAGAACCACCTCTTTGCTGCTGAGTGCATGCTTTATTCTAGATGAGGTCTCACACTGCTGAGACCTTTGGAAATATCCTGGCTGTAGTGCTATAAATAGCATGTATTTCCCACTGACTAAAACCTGCCAGCATAGCAGCAGCCTGACGGGGGTTTATTTTCCTGCTTGAGGACTACATAAGTGCTTGTGTCCTCTCTCCGCTGAGACATCTCTTCGCTTTAGGCACTGGTCTCTCTGCTCACTGCCGGGGAGTGTTATTGAACCTGGCTCGCATTCCTGCTCTCTCTGATCTTTTTTCTCTAATGAAAGACCTCTCCCTGGGCACCTTTCCTTGTCTCCCCTCTCTCTTCTTTTATGGCAGGTCTTTGCTTTTCTCTGGTATTCCGATTTCTACCGTGTATTAGTTTCTGCTCATTCCATTTCAATTCATCTGCTGTTCATACATACTGTGCACTGCCTGTGCAAACTGCTGTGTCTGAATGAGCTTTTAGTGAAGCTTCTTGTGGCCCCAGAGCTTCTCTTGGCTTTATCCTGCATTTATATGGTGCTTTTCAATCCTGTGAAATCCAGCTCGAAAAATAAATGCAAGTATGTGTCCCTGCACCCACCAGTACTTCTCTGAGCAGGATCTTGACTGATAGCTGACAGCATGTTGTGTTAGCGGAGTTTAGGAGAGGACTTATCCAGCACAAATGGCACAAGGATCGTGAGTGGATACAAAGTGATCACAGAAATGAGAATATGCCAATGTAATCCTCAGAAAAAGGACGGCTAATGAGCACAAATGTGTGTGCTAACTTTGCCTTCCTCCCACAGGCCACTGGCAGGAGTGCAGTATCCACTTAACTGCCCTGCTCAGCATCTTGCCTGGGGGCTGTCCAGGACTTGAGCCAAGCACCCAGCTTTCCCAAGTCTGCCCTTGGAGGAAAACAAGGTTAAAAGAACTTGTTAGGAGGAAAGGAACAAAACTCCGTTTGGCCATTATGTTCAAGTGGGGTTAAATCCTGGAGAAGCCTCTCCTCCCTGCTTGGTAATTCGAGCGCTTCTTTGTGAGATAAGGGAAGGTGTCAGCTCCAGCAGCATCTGAACTCGCACTCCGCTTTGTATGATTTCTGTGCCCTCTTCAGTTTGCTAATCAAAACAAGTTTCTGCCGTGTTTCTTATCCCCAGAGGGTAGGACTATCCTCAGAAAATTAAAGCTCTCTTATCTCTTAATGTGTCATCACAACTAATAGCCTGGGGACTGTAAACAAATTTAAATATCAAAACAATTTGGCTGGTGATTGTCTGTGATTATGGATTAAGAATACAAAATTTAGGCTTGCTGATATTCAAGCTAGATTGAATAGAAGGAGCCAGATCCTCAGCCAGTGTAAACAGAAGTAGCTCTGCTCAACTCAGGGGAGGGAGGCTGCTTTGTGCCAGCCTAAGCATCTGACCCTGGGAGGTTTTCAGAAGTTTTCGTTCTTGTTTTTCAAAGTGCCAGATAATACGTGACAGCACGGGCTGATCAGGAGGAGCGCTGAGGGCCCCCGGCAGAGCCCAGGCCGTCCTCCCCTCCTCTGACTTCCCAGGAACTCTGCTTCTGCTGGCTGTGCTCTCCACTCACAGCCTCTTTGGGGAGCTCATAAATAATGACTTAGAAGAAAAATGATTTAAGATTACAAAACTTTTTCAAGAGCAAGTCAAGGTGCCAGCATATTCAAAAGCCGACGGATGTGTTGGGGCAGGTGCTTCACGAGGGATGTGCTTTGTATCTTTGATGTGACAAACATACTGCAGTAAATTTATAAGCGTGCACTTGCTGCTGCCTTTTCCAAAGCCCTGCCACTAAGCCGTCACCTTTAGCTCAGTCACTGCTCACGCTGAGAGTGAAGAGTAAGGATTATCTCCTTTTGCTAGAAATGCTTCGCCTAGTTCACTGGACTCTTTGCAATGACAGTGGTGTGCAACAGGTCCCACAGATTTGGGGAAGTGGTAGTGGGTGCATTTTATAGCACTCGTGCATTTGAAATTTTTCATGTTGGCATCTCCCTCTTTTGGAAGTATTTATGGGGCCTCACTTTTGCTATGGATCATTTTCTGACATAGGCTGGGCAGTTCTTCAAAGAATCCCATAGATAAGACACTGAGGCAGAGAGAGAGACTAAGTGGATTTCCCGTAGATGTGTAAGAAATCAGCAATAGTGCAAGGAGATGAATAGTGCAAGGAGCGTCCTAACCACCGAACTGTCCTTTTCTCCCCTGTGCAATGCAGAATACATGGAATACGTATCTTTTCATGGATAACTTTTTGGAATACGTGTCTTTTCAAAAGGCTGACATTAGGTTAATGATGAATCTTACAAAATGAAATAAGAAACACATTAATTTTGATGTGGCAGGAAAGTGCTTTCCTGATGAAGTAGTAATTAAATAAGAAGGATAGTTATTAAAGAACTGGTAAATCTAGTGTTCTCTATCCCTCCTATTTCAGCACTTCTAGCAGCAGTTCTGGGTAAGGAAAAGGAGTGTTTCTGACAAGTGTGAAGTCCCACCAGAAAAATATAAACGGAGCAATGTGTCATAAGAATCTTAAAAATATGAAACAATGTCAAATAAATGAAATCAGTTTTCAGAAGAGAATAATAAAGGCTGAAAAAAGGTACCCAGAAAGCCGGAAGACTTTTCTATTTTCTTAATTGGGGTAATTATACTAAAACTGACAGCAAATATTTTCCCAGTAGCAAAAACCACCCACAAACTCCCGCCAGCCAAAATACCGCTCTGAGCGTGAGATCTGTGAAGGTTAAAGGCTTGAGTCTGCCATTAGGAGAGTGCTTCTCTTCTCCCAAGGTCAGTCCTTAAATGTGGAGAAGTAATTTTGGTTCTGGTCTCCTCAGTTCAAAGTCAACGCTTACCTTGATTTCAACAGTGCTATATTTGGCGAAGTACTAATATAATTGTATTTGGTCCCAGTCTTGTCCTGTTTGAATGTTAAACGCCTCTTAATACCAAGTCCGTTATGTTCTCTCTCTCTCATAGTTTAGGTGATGTATAAAATAGCAAGCAGTGTGGACCCACTGGAACAATCCCTCCAGGGAAACTAATGGTGCCAGTGTCCACACTACACGTGTTTTGGGGATTTTACTTCAGACCAGCTTTTGTCTGGACCCCTGCTCCCATTGACTGAAATTTCCTTTACTGTTTTTATAGCACATGAAGAGCTCATGGAGCACGTCTTTGGGTGTAGTTTCATCCAAAAAGGATGCAGTTCATGCAGTCCTAGGCTGCACCACAGCGTGAGACAAATCCAGTACACAGGCATGACTGGAGCAACAGATGACCTCCAACAAATCACACTGTGCATCAGCCCATGTATAAACTTGCAACTGCTGTTGCCTCCTTGTTGTTCCTTCATGTTCATCACGGCCCCAGTCACCAGCTTCTCCATGCGTATTTCACCGCATCACGCTGAGGACATTCTCCCTCAGTTAAGGCCCCTTAGTGAGACAGAAATAACCTGGCAGTCTGAGTCGCGTTGGCAGTGTTTGGGCTTGAAACCCCTCGGTATCTCCTTGCTAATAATTAGAACTTGCAAAGAGGAGAAAAGTGATTGTACAACCTCAGGTCAGAGATTGTGCAGCCCAGGGACCCCCTTGCATGCATTACGTAGTAATGGGTGCCTGGGAAAGACTTAATAACAAGGCAAGGATGTGGTGGTACTTCCCAAGCATTCTTTCTTAGCTTCCAAAAAATTCACAACCCAACGATTTCCTAAGCCAGAGGCTTTGTCTTTATATCTAATAGCCTTTGATATGTTTTTTTCTTTTGTGAATTATTTAGCTACTTTTTATATTTGTGTTAATTTTAGGATCTACAGTGTCCTGCAGGAAGGAGTTTGACACTTTAACTTCATGCTGCACAGTCTGGATTTATTAAGAAAAGACTGTGGATGTTAATAAGAGGGGTTCAGATGCCCCCATGCTGCCTCTGCTCACATTCATCCTAGAAACAGGATTGTCTAGTGCATGTGGTGCAGAGTCGCCATGCCCAAGTTAAGAGTGTCGGTGGATGCAGTGCATGTACAAATCCACCCCAGCTGGGGCTCTGCACCGCTCTGTGGGGGTTTAGGTTGATGCAAATGGAAAACTCTTCCTAAACCATGGGATGCAGACAGACCCATTGTACCTTCTCTGGCTTTTTTCAGAGCCAGAAGGGCTTGGCCCACAAGATGCTTGGGTACGATTATGTTTCTGTGGAAGCCAGAGGTGCTGAATCAAGACTGCTCAGCTCTTGTGGGAACCAGCCAGCAGGGACTTCACCCTCCCCTTGAATCCTTGTGTTCCAGGCCTGGGACTTTATCAGGTCGTATTTGTGATCCCACTTGATTTTTGAAATAAACAGTAAGAAGAAAATACTTGGCCAGAGGCAAAACTTCCCAGTTACTGAAGGGGAAAAGAACACAATATCTAAATGACTCATGGCTTTGAGGGTGAAGTAATGACTGCGTGTCATAGCTTGGGATGTGGGTTTGTGGTCTGATGGCACACAGAGTGGACGCGCTTGGGTTGTGAGGTTAATGTAAATGGCTTTGGTAGGAATTGTCCTGTGACTTACTAGAGCCAATTTGCTTGTTAAGATATCACTGATTGCAAGGCGGCAATTAATAAGGCACGGAGGGCACCCACCAGATGCGAAGCTGAACCAAGCCCTCCTTTGGACACCAGCCAGTGGCAAATATGACAAAGCCCTTCTCCTACTAGAAGAGCTAGGTCCTGCAGGAGGAGTTGCAGGTGACTGTGGCTGGAGGAGCAGTGGGGACCAGGGAGTTTCTGAGGGCTGGAAGGGAACCTGGAGGGGGGCAGCAGGAGCCAGCGTGCCCTGGGAGGTACCTGGTGCCTCTGAAGTTTTGCTCTCCTGGGGCAGGTTACCCAAAAACCTGCTGGATGAGCACGTTCTGATGTCTGATGCAGTCTCCCTCTGCCTGGTGCCCCCTGCTCCTGATGACTTGCGTCTGCTGTGGGTGCCCCGAGGTTACTGCCTGCCTTGTTCTTGTTTTCCGCTGAATCACTTGGTGACGCTAAGGCAAAACCGTAAATGCTAATGCAAGTGTAAGTATAAAGGCCAGTGGCACCTCTGCATACCCCCGCCTCTGCCTTGCTCACCACTAATTGCTTGTACCTGTTAGGATTCAACCGCAATGCCCTTTCTAGGAAGTTGCGAGCAGTTGCTTGTCCTATATATGAACAACTTGCAGATCCCACAACATACAGGCGGTTTTGTCTGGATCCTCTGTTTTTCCTCTCAGTCTCTCCATCACAGGATTTCCTCACCTCTCCCACTCCTTTCCATCCTTTTGCTGTGCAGGCCAGGAGCTCGGTGGAGCTGCAGGTCAAGGCTCTCCTCTGGTGATACCTGCTGGAGGGCACATGTTCCTCTGCAGGCAGCGGCCAGTTCTGGGGGAGCCCTTCCCACCCTGAACATCCATGCTGCGTGGGGTCTAGTGGTTTTGCTCTGTGGGTTAGCGGAGGGAGGAATGAGGGAAGTGCCTGTGTCCCCTTTCTCCTCCAACCAAACCCCTTCTATAGGCAGGAGATGTTGGGGAGCATTTTTTACTACATCCTACCACTGCTTCCTGCAGCAGAAACATCACGGGATATGGTTTGCAGCTTGGGAGACAACAGCAGGGCATTGCCTGAACCCAGCTGTTGGCAGATCAGTTTGCTTTGGGAAACCAGCCTTTTTCAGTTTTCTGGGGCGCTTTGGTTTGCCCATGAGATCAGAATTTGCAGTGTTAGATAAGCACAGATAAATAGAATGTATCCATTTCTAATTTGAACAATCAAATATTTATCCAGGTCTCAGCACCTGGCTGGAAGAGCAAGGGAGCCTCTTTGTTTGTGGCTCCAGCAGTGCCAGGAGTCAGGGCTAGCCCTGCACTTGAAGAACCTTCTTTTTTAAGCAGTTCAGGGGCTGGGGCTGCTGCTTGGGAAATGGCTGTATCCTCCCTGGAGGCAGATCGATACATTTCAGCTCACTGCACTGCAAGTAACTTTTCAGCGTACATTAAGAATGAGGAAAATAAAAGCCAAGATGGATGTTATTTTGGTTTTGCTTTTATTTTGAATTATTTATTGGGAAGTCACTGCTGTCTTCCTTCTCGTCAGGAGACAAAATGCCTTTGTCTTTGGTGGTTTTTCCTATTAAAAACAAACGAGGTCTTACCAGTTTTATTTCCCTCACCCTCTTCCTTCTTGGTACTGAAGTGTAAATCTAGGGTCTCCGCAACTTGATCAGATGGTCTCCTGCAGCCCTAATGTGGGCAAAGTCCCCACTGACGCTGGTGGAGTCACACCTCGTTGCTACATTTCTAATCAGTTTTATAACGACATTGCCGACGAGTTATATGCGTTACGAATGATTGCTGGCACATAAGCAGAGAGTGTTATGGAGGGTTATAATTAATCTACAGGCTAGCTGAACTATCATTTTAATTAAACATAAATAGCTAGTAAAAACATTCATCCTTTTAAAGTGAATTCTTAATAGGAAGTGTTACGGGGCAAAAATTCTGCAATTGGCTTGGAAACTCAAACTAACAATCCATTTTGATGTTTTTCTTCCTAAATCTAGGTTATCCTGAAGGGGAGGATAAAGAAACTGGTCACCAAGATGGTAATCACTAGTGGAAATGAAGAAGATAAAGGCAGTCAAGAAAAGGAAAGCAAAGAAGAAACCATCTTGGCAATGCTTGGAATTATTGGGACAATTCTGAACCTCATTGTGATCATTTTTGTGTATATTTACACAACGTTGTAAACTAGAAGGCATGCAAATAGACCAGATAAAATGGCCATTAAGAGTGACGACAAACATTGCTGACTATTGACAAGTTGTTTAATCAGAATTGACTGTGTATTATATTAACACATCATAAAAGCACTGCCTGCAGGCAGCGAAGGCTGAAGCACAATTAATTTAACAAGACTTTTTCACACAGTAACAAGCTTAACTCTTCTGTCCTGCCCTCTTCCTTTCGGTTTGGGGGAAAATGACCGCAATTATGTAAGCTGTAGCTTTGAAGGAATCCACCAGGGATATGTCGTTTTAACACAATTAAAAAAAAAAATAAAAAGAAAGCAACTGTACACTATATACAATTAGAAATGTATACTGTATACTCGCAAAGATTGAACTCAAAGATAACATCATAGCACAGATCACGTGTCCGTTAGGTCAAATGATTTTTTTCTCTTGGTTTTTGCTTTTACTTACATTGAATCTGACAAGCTTTTTATTTAGAATGAACATATGATGCAATCATGAAAAAAACAATTCCATTGAGCAAGGTCTGCCTAAACCTGATAAAATGTTGGGAGAAATACATTACATGGTTATTTTTCCTTTCTCATTTGCTTAACATCTGTGTCTGTTCATACCAATGTTTATAAATATATATTTTTAATAAATGTGCTATATTTTTAGCATGAACCAAATATTTGGAGACACTTGTATTCATGCAGCTAAATTTTGTTTGATGAAGTGTCCTTTTTGACAATGGATGTTATTTTTCTCAGCAATTATACAGCAGTCTTGTTTGCAGCCCTCTCACTGTAGTCTGAAGCAAGCTCACATCATGCTCATATGCATGACTTGAAGTTGGAATGTCAGCTGAAAAGCATTGCTGCTTAATACGGGAAATAGCAAAACATTGTAAGGTGACCTTTGGAGACTGGTTGCAGAAAGAAGGCTCTATTTATAGTTTAAAAAAAAAAAAGCAAATGAAAGGAATATTGAGGCATCTCACAATATTTCAAAATTCACAGAATTTATGGCTTTCAGAATCTGGTCATGCTCTCTAAGTACTTATATTGAGAGAAGCGAGCAGAGGATTATGCATTTGAAAAGAGAAGTTTAGAGAGCCTGGAGTGAGGGGCTTAAGCAAAATCCAGACTGTAAATACAGAGTATATTTCAAATGTGAGGATGATTAACCCTTTACGCTTCTCTGACATGTGCTTTAACTGAGGTCGGTGCAGTGAAATTCTCTGACTTGTGTTTTTGGCAGGAATGTACAATGAAGATGATCACCATTTTTCTTCAGAGTTCAGTACCTATAAATATATGAAGCATTAAAAATATGAGACCTCAATTCTGCCTCAAGCTGCCTAAGTACGTTGCCCATTAACTCTGACATATCCTCTTAAAAAATAGGTCAATTAATTGTTTACTGACTTGTGGTTTGTATTGCGTCCGCAGATGCACAAGGGGGAATTGCTACTGAAGTCAGCTGGAGCTGTAAAAAGTTTGATCCTAGAGTCTCTCTGATTTTAGTGGTCAGTCCTGTTCCTCTGGAATCAGTAATGAGCTTTCCACCGGTTTCCAGGGGCTAGGACTGGTCTCAAAAATTACAGAATTTCATTGCAGGATATAAAAGCAAGCCTGGAAAACCCTGAAGGGCACCTCTCATAAACAGAGGTGTTTACTCTCTTGTGGTATCGCACATTCAATAAGAAAATCATCAGGAGAAGGGAAAAGGTCAGTAAATAAATTAAAATGAAATCCAATGTGAAGACTGAAGGAAGAAAGAGCAAAAATAATCTCCTGTTAATAAAAACATGACAGGGTGAGAGAGGTGAGAAAATGAGCATAGATTTGAACAAGCAAAGAACGGTACAGAAAGAGGGTGCCAAGCACACCAGGGTGGTGGAGGACACACTTGTGTTTGGAGAGTGCTGGTAGAGCTGCAGGTCTTGGAGAGGGTGAGAAACATCAGTGGCACAGTTCAGTGGAGCTGAGTGAGGCTGATCTTGGTTTTTAATTTATAGCTATTTATTGGTAATTCTAAGGAATTAGCAAACTCTGCTTTTTGATCATTCTGAATGAAAAAAAAAATGGCTAAAATATATTTGTCTCCACTCTGCCTTTTTTCTATGGGTTAAACTACTGCTGATCACGGCGTGTGGCAACGGCATCAGCGCTCCTGTCCCAGAACACACCTGCACATACTCCAGGCACCTGGCTGATTCCAGCCTGCCCCTCGCGCTGGCAGGACCCTCTCTGCAGATGTTTCTCTTGAACCTCTCCTCCTCCTTCTCCAGCAAACACCAAAGCAATCTGCCTGAGGCTCGTACCCATCTTCTAGAAGGGGAGCCTGGGAAAGGGCAGTGTCCGAGTCAAGAGATGAGCTCTGATGCCTGATATTTCTTTGCCTCTCTCTGCTTTGAGTGATAATACCTGTCATCTTCCTGTGGGCACGAAGATGCTTAATGAATGAAATTTCATTAAGTACTTCTATTAATATTACAAATTAAAGCTCTGCATTGTAAAACAACATAGAATCCCCTCCTCCCCAAAGTAAAGTAGCAACTTTAGCTGCTCATCACAGTTGCACTCCTTCGGACATGGGCCAGCATCTTTGCCAGGACAGGTACTGCAAATAGCCCAAACATGCTTAAGCTGAACTGGTGGATCAAAAAGCCTAAAGACTCTGTGTTTACTCTGCCTTTCCCACAGAAGACCTGTTCAGGGAAGAGTTTCCAGCTGTGGGTGTGCTGTACTTTGCCTGTTAGCATAGACAGTGTGTCCAGGTGCCTGTCGCCCTGCGCTGTCAGCAGCCATGTGCTGTACATTTTGCCATGGGGCTTTTATTGCACCCTGAAATAGGAAGAAAGGTTTATCCCATTCCATAAAAAGTTTAACACTTAATATTTTAATTTTACAGGTTCCTGTTCACAGATAGTTCTAGAAATATCCCGAGGCAAGTACTTCTTAAGTAGATTCATTAAGTATTCATTTAAATAAAAATGAAGAGTTTCCTTCGAGGGCAATTTCTTTACCTTTTATTTGGTATTCATGAACACTGATATGGGAAAAGTATGTTTTCAAGAATGACTGTGAAAGGGAAATGTTTTGTACAAAGATCTGAAAGTATGCCTACCCAGGCAGCTGCACGCAGGTCTGCTTTCGGCCGAATGCCAGCTGGAGCCAAACTACCCTTATGCTTTTTTATGTGAGCAGTTTTCAGCATGCACCTATAAGAAATATTCAACTAGGTAACATATATGTCATGGACACCTTATAGTCAGTAACTGCAGTATAAACAGTTGAATAAAACTTCTCATTATGGGTGCTGAATGGTAAATCTGCTTTGGCAAGGAAAATGCTGATAGTCTAATTTTTGGCTTGACTTGTAGGTAATGCAAATAGTTTCCAAAGCACATTTTTTTTAAAAAAATATTACTCCATTAGTGAAGGAACTTTCATGTTTGCATTTGAGTAGAAGGAAATAAATATCCAATATCTTAATAAGATATGAAAACATCACCTTTTGCTTCTGTCAACTAAGAATACCATTGTATTTTTAAATTATCCTGTGTAGTTTAATCGTTTGTGTTATGGGAATGAAAAATAATTTCCTGAGGTGACAGGAAGGTGACATTCTCCCCGCTAGTGTCTGGTGTGTTGTCTGGTGGGTACAGAAGACTTTCAAGAAAGAAGATAAAACTGTTTAAATCACATTATGCACACAAGAAAGTAAGGAGACAGAAGAAAGATAGGCTACTGCTCTCATCTCTGGTTCCTATAACTGCCACTGAAAATTCATCTTCTCAGGAATCGTGTCTTCATACAGGAATATATCTTCTTGTGTGCTGGCTGACAGGGCAGTCTTTTCAATTATGTACCTTTTGCTCCTTTTGCTTGCACCTCTGCAGCAGTGTGTGGCTCATCGCACCTTAGGAGAGTTTTTACACGTACCCAGCCTGGGATTCTCTGGAAGCTGCTGTTTTGGTTTATTGTGGTGTAAAAGTCTACTATGGGGCAGGATTTTATTATTTTAAGGACAGTCATCATCTTCATATTATTGTCTGATAATCTAGGGGATACTTTGCTGGTTGAATTCCCAGACCCATCCCTCCCCTGGCCCACGGGTAAAATTTTGATTCAGTAGACATCCAAATACAAAAAAAAATTCAGTTACATCATGATAAAGTTTTAGTATGAAGCATTGTTTAAGTCCAAGTGTCTTGTATTTCCATTTAATCTATATCCTGCAGCTCACCCCAAAGGCCTCAAGGTCTCATCCATGTCAGGAGATCTCATCATTTCTGAGTGAGAATTGATATTCCAGAGTGCATTGTAGCATAAGCAGAGAACATGGCCCAAAGAGGGGAACGGGGATAAAAAGTAACTAAATTAAAACTCCAGGGAGGCAGCACTGCAGAATTTGCTGATTAAATAGTATGAGGTTTGGCTGGAGTACTTTGTTTCTGGCTAGCCAATATTTTGGAGAAAAAAATATTATTGTTCCTTGGAAAGTTTGTGGAAGAAATATGTCTAATTGAAAGAAAGAACGTCATTGAAAATGTTTCAGCAGCAATTTCCAGCAGCAACCTTCCAAAGAAAACACCGACCAGGCCTTCGAGTGACTCTGGCTTGCTTCCCAAGAGGACTTTTTGGCAATCCAGGAACACACTACACATATATGTAAGCAATTCTTGCTTAGTGAGAGGCTTTGTCTTCTTTGGAGCAGAATGCACAGATTTACAAAGATTTATGAATGTAAGGAATAGTACATTATGCAGTCAACAACAAAAAAAATGCTGTTCACCTTTATTTGCAGCAGATACCCTGTAGACACCCTGCAGAACCTGCACTGCTTCCGTGCCTGGCTGTGCATTTTGGAGGCTCTTCCCAAAGGGTCCTATGAACTCAGTGTAGCTTTCCTTCCCCACCACTGATCCAAGAGAAACAAAACCTGTTCAGCATGGAAATCTCCACGCCAGGCTGAAATCCCACATGCATCCATATGCATTTATCTACATATGAACCATCTGGTATCCAATAAGTCTCTCCTTGTCTTAAGCATTAAGTTTGCTTATTTGCATTTCACCTGGGGACTCAGATGGTGAAAGGCAATTTGTAGGGTTGAAAGCACCCAACTGTTTCCAATGACACAATTTTCCATAATGTAGCCGTTGCCTGGGAAGGTGCCTGTGCATCCTGAAATGTGCCTGTGCAGTGCCATGCACATGGCACACAATCCTCCATGTGTAGTCTTTCACTGACAGAGTATCTATCCATGATTGCAAGGGGGGTGGGTTTGGGCTGTAACTGGCCCCTATGGCAGGGTTTTGTACCAAAGCCTGGATCCCAAGTTGAGCTCTGTAGAGTGAAAGGACATCCTGCCTTGAGGTAGAAGGTACTTAGCTATGTTCACAGCACTGGGATCCCTTCTTCTGCAACCAGTACAAATTCAACTTAAGATGATCCATGTGTTGCTCCTGATCTGCTTCTTGGCAGTGGCAGAGCTTCCTTCCACATGGGTGGGGAAAACAGCTTTCTCCTAGAATAGGGAGCAAAGTCCCTCCTGCAAGAGACAGCAGCAGGAGCATCCATTTCTCGCTGACAACAACTAGGTCACTTGCATGGAGTACTGATGGAGACACTTTTCTCTCCCATCATCCTACATAGCCTGCGAAATGCAAATTTATTACCTGGTCTCTGGGTTCTCTGCAGGCTCAGTCACCAGTTAGACTCAGGCAGACTTGTTTTATGATGCTAAGACTTTGTTATACTCAAATGCCTCCTGGAGCCAGGTCTTCAGGAACAGATTAAAGGCCCTGATATCTTAAGCTGGCCTTGATACCATGAAGATCTCACCATAACAAGAGCCTCAGTCGTTGTCAGTCTCTGGCAGCAAGGTGTTAATAGACTAGCATTAGCAAAGGACACAAGATGGGAGCCACCTTGAGCCAGAGTTTGTGCAGAAGAGGCTGGCTGCTTTCCACAGTGCTTTTACTTACTTACATTGTTGAGGAGCAACAGTATTATGGTGGATTGATATTGGTGGTGGGTAAATGTAATAAAATGTTTGTGTAGCAGGGGAGTGATTTCTCACCTTTAGTTCCTGCAAACTTAATGGGAAAAGCTTTATAAATAATTCTGGCTTTGTCAATTTAATATATGGATTAAAATTTACTACATATGTTTTCAAATTTTAATGTGCTGCCTTTTTTCCTTTACCAATCAATTCAATTTTAGTTTTGCAGATACTATTCTTCTTTCTCTAATAACAATGGCTAATGCAAAAATGTTGGTATTGGATCCATAAGGAAAGAATGAAGACAACATTGTCAATGTTTTATTAATTTGTTATTGTGGGCGGGAAAAGATAGTCGTTCTCTTTGCATCCAGTGCACATTATTAGCAGTATTTTTATAATGGTTTGATACCATTATTTCTGGAGCCTAAAGGAATTCTGTGGGACAAAGATTCAGCATTTAGAGCTGTACATTTTCAGACAAATGTCAGCAAACAGAGAAACATATGAAATGCTTGCATTAGCTAAAAGAAGACAATGTCAGACATACACATTTTTAGCAGACTCAAACTCAAAAGTGAGACCACATGACTATCATTCTTACACCCCTGCTGACATTGCATAATACACACCAGGCCATAATTTAGATGCTCACTCTGCTAAGACTATGCATGTACATAACTCAGACTGAGGGGCTAAGTTCCTTTACAGTCAATATGCATATGAACATGTATGTACAGGTTTGGGGCATTAACTGACAATTAGCTGACAATTCAGCTATAGCAACAATGCAAAATACTAAATTTCCTGTACAATGAACTATTTCTCTTTGCCTCATTGACCCTATTTTCCATCGATCTGTTTGAGACTGTATGATTGATGAGAATGACGCTAAAGCCTGTCTAATATAACCAAGGAAAGAATCAAGACAAGGGAGGAATATTCAATCTACATCTTCCATCAGAAACTAGGCATTTCCTTAAACTGCTGCAAAAAAATTTCAGTGCTGAATGTTTTACATTTTCCTTTATATGATTCAATATCTGCCAACACACTAACTCATTAGTGGCTTTATCATATTTCTATTTGATTGTATAATAATATTTATGTACAGTTTCACTGAGCTGTGCAAATACTAGCAAATGCATTTTGCATTCTTTGTTGCTTTTTAAGGTTTATAAGCCTCTTTCTAGTACATACTGATCTCCTGTTTTAAAGGTCAAGAAGAGAAATATAACCACAGCCTTAGAGCAACATACAATTACGCAAACTTCACTACAAGTTTAGGGAGAAAGTATATGGCCTTTTTCACAAAACAGGGGGTCTTATTTCTCGAGCCTGTTCATATGGCCAGCCCCAAGTGACCTTGATACTGTGCTGAGTATGACAGTCCTACAAGGTTAGGTTCTTTTGATTTTAGAAAAAAGAGTTCAGCTGTCAAACTCCTTGAAGCAGTGCATTGCACCGTCTTTGCAATTTACAGAGTAAGCCAAAAAAAATCTGATGACCATAAACAGTGCTCAGCTCCTGGCTGACCTTCCCCTGTGGCGCAGCAGCCCTCAGTGCACCCTGACCGATCTAGTGCCCGGTGCCCTTTATACTTGAGGAAAGACAATAATAGTCAGGCAATTAACTTTCCAAAATCTGAAATATCACCATTACTAATGTGCCTGGTTCCATTGGTGCAAAGACAGAAAATAACGCCAGGGCTGTTAGTAAAGCAGTAGCCAAACACTAGCATGACTCAACACAGAACCCTCGCTGTTGTGTTTGAGTGTTAAACCACCCAAATCTGGGGCTTTCCTCCCACTGCTCTGACCTCTCATCATCAGAGATGCTGAGAAAATGCTTTTTCTACTTACTGAGTATTTGTTATATTTTGAAATGGTTTTTGACCTTAGCTGGAAATTGTCACAGAATGGCATTTAGAAAAAAGTGTTTGTTGCAATTTGGATATGTTTTAAACATGTTTTGTTTTGGCCGTTTTCCTTTTCTTAATAGAAAATTAATTTCAAACTGAAAAGTTGTTTCAAATTAAAATCAAAACTCAATTCCAAAAAGCTATAATACTCTGCCCACCTTTTTCCTGAATGAATTTTCATTGGCATCAAAGAAATTTTGTGGAGAAAAAAACTCAACCTTTTTGTTGAATTATCACCTTCTCACTGAAAACTACCTGGATTACAATGTTCAGACCAACTCTCTCAATCATCAGCAGTCCTTGTGTATGTGGTAGAAGTTATCAAATATAGATTCATCACGCTCTTTGATTTTTTTAGTTATGCTTTCCCATTTCTCCACTTACTTGCTTTCACAAAGCTAGATGGTACCTCTCAGGGCCAGCCACAAACCCCACAACTCTTGTGCTTTAACCTCAGCTTCCCTGTTTCCTCCCTGAGGTGGCCGTCCCCTAAATACGGAGTCCAAACCAGAGCCTGTGTTCAGGCAGCCGGAGCCCTCAGCCCTGCCTCCCTCCGCAGCACCGATCCACCCTGGGAATGCCGTCCCAAGGACAAACAGAACTCCTCAGCAATAGGGAGCACCGGCTGCAGGAGGCTGAGACTTGGCTTATAAAACTTGCTGTGTGAATCAGCACTGTATTCAGCAATGAATGCAACTTTTTTTTTTTTTCCCACTCATAATATTTCATAAACTGAGACCACCCCTCACCACATAACTCTTGTGCGTCAGTCTGCTTCTCCCATGAGTTCAGGAGCACTAAAGTGAGGTGGAAAGGAAGAGGCCGTGAGATGTCTGCTTGTCATTGATGACCCTGTAACAAATCTTCAGAGGTACAAAATTCAGCCTGTGAGCGCACAACCACCTCTTCCCTATGCTCAGCTGTTGGCCACGTTGTCCCTCGTGCTCTCAGAGGGGAGTGAGGGGAGCATGCACATTTTTCCCATCCTAATTGAGTTACATGCTCAGCTGGCTTTGCTGTGGTGAGAGTGACTGTGGCAAAGGCCAGGGCATCAGGGGACCATGGCTGAGGTGTCTCTGGGCTTTGAAAGGCTTCTGTTCAGCATCAAAGTCCTGCCGTGATCAGTGGCCACCTTATGCTTCCATGGAGCTTATCTATCACCCACGGGTACCGGAACTTGCTGTTTCATGCTGCCCAGGTTATGATTTCAGAGGGAAAACTTGTCACATCTTTCTTTGTCAGTGTTTTTTAAATGTGGCACTGAAGAAGCAAAAAAACCCCAATGCCCAATATAAAATGGAAGAGCAGTCAGACTTTTTTAAGGTGCCCCTGAATGACCCTCCCCAAAACACATCTTTTTTGAGAAGTGGCTCTCAGTAGCTTTGAAGGGCCCTTAGCAGCATCTGGTGTCACCCTCACCCCAGCAGTCACTACTGCTCCCACTCAAGTGGGCTGAAATGGCATCTTCCTGAACAGGAACATGCCATCTCCTCTGAGGTTGTTGTGTGATGCCTCAATCCCCCAGTCTCCATATTTTCCTTTATGTGTATTTTCCTATACATAGAATAGAATAGAATAGAATAGAATAGAATAGAATAGAATAGAATAGAATAGAATAGAATAGAAAAGAAAGAATACTTCTGTTGGAAGGGACCTACAACAATCCAATAGCCTGATCACTTCAGGGCTGTCTGAAAGCTAGAGCATGTTATTAAGGCCGTTGTCCAAATGCCTCTTAAACACTGACAGGCTTGGAGCATTGACCACCTCTCTAGGAAGCCTGTTCCAGTGTTTGACAACCCTCTTCATAAGGAAATGCTTCCTAATGTCCAGTCTGAACCTCCCCGAGCACGGTTTTGAACCATGCCCACGCGTCCTGCCACTGGATCCCATGGAGAAGAGCTCAGCACCTCCCTCTCCACTTCCCCTCTTCAGGAAGCTGTAGAGAGCAATGAGGTCACCCCTCAGCCTCCTTTTCTCCAAACTAGACAAATCCGAAGTCTTTAGCTGCTCCTCATAAGAGCTGTCTCACTTCTTGGCAGAGTTTGAAAAGGGACCAGGTTTCTGCATCCTTGTGTTCCCCGGAGTCCTGTCACCTCCATGTGGCAGTGTGGGTGGGAGGAGCATGGGATGAAGGCCTGGGAATCCAGCTGAGACTTTGCTTCCCTAAAATTTGTTTCTGTTTGGGTTTGAGTTCTCACCATCATTTGGGGATAATTTGTAAGTCCAGCTCAGCTTTTAAGAGTCACTTATATGAGTTTTATTTGACTTGTGAGCACCATCATGACATGGTATTTTACAAATTACTGTAGTAGCGTGTTTCATCCACAGTGCCTACAGTGCTCACAAATTCTTCACATAATTGCTGGAATACTCCCATCATCTCAAACACATAATGAAATATGAAAAGAATAATCAGAATAGAAGAGGTTAGTCATTTAAATTGATTCAAACATTGCTTGTACTGAAAACAAAGGGTCCTAACATAATCAATGGCAAAAGTAGTGTTGCTTTGATGCCACAAAACCTGAAGAGGATCAAAATCCCACATTACTAAAATACCATAATTTTGCTTGCTTTGAAAAGAGGGGATCAAGCTAATCACTCTGATCCTGAGACTTCTCTGTAATTACCAAATGAGCTCAAAATTTTCGTATACTTTTTGGTCCCTTCCCAGAATATAGCAAAGGGTCTGAAAACAATGATCCTTGTGCTGTAATTCCACTGCCTGGAAACTAAATAAAGAAATAAGCATGCAGACTGTTTCTCCATCGGCCCGTGCTGGGTTGTAGGAGGATGTACTGAAGTGTGGCTAACAGTAAAACAGAGTCTGACTGGTACTTTCCAATACCCTTTCAGATCAGTAAGTTTTTATTTATAGTCCTTGTCCCCTGTACAGAAGATGGATATTCTTACATTCAACCAGATGGTTTCTTCCTTCTGTGTGTCTTTTTATTCAACAATGATAATATTGTTGTTGATATGTCATTGCTGAGAAGTAGTTTTAAGAAAAGAAATGAAATAGTCCAGATGTAAAAATAAAATATATGTCAGTTTGTGTCAATCAATTCAAGCTACACAGAACAAAATGTATAGATCCCTGTAAGCAATAAGCACTTTCTAGAAACCATGATTTCCTAAGGAGTGGCAGAAACAGAAGGATGTACAACATATATCCAGGGGCTCTTTGAAAACTACCTTGAAAAGTATATCTTTATTATGTAAAAGTTAAATATAGTAGTTCACCTCAGTGGCTTTCCTTTGGTAAGAATTTTTTTCATTATATTCACATGTATGCAGGGTGGCGTTTCCCAGCTGTCAGTCCAGCCCTGCTGAAGTTGCATGAGTGGAACTGAAGGCAGACTCTAGCTCCCAGGTCTGAATCTAGCAGAGCATTTATATTCATGTTTCTCTCCAAGAAAGTGTGTGGTCCTCTTGGCTCTCTAGGCTGCCCATAAGCTTGAAAGTAAGCATGTGCTTAAGTGCTTCACTGGAGCAGGGCAGCATCCTGCAGACGCACTAAAGCATTCAGTCCGATTTGCTTTGCAGGAAGGTTATTACTGCTTGAAAGAAGTATTTCTCTCTAATAGAAGAAGGGAACAAATGTCCCAGAGCACTCATTCATTTCCCTCTCAGTCCCTTTCCTCCTTTCTGCAACTCCCTTCTCCTGGTTTCCTGGCTCATAACATCAGCCCTGTCAGTTCCTTACAAAACATCACAGCTAAACAGTCTTGCTTAACATTGCTAGCTCTCGCTGCTGTATGTGTCTCAGATTTAAATTAAAAACCTCTTCCTTACCCAGGGCCCTATTTTCTCTTCTGGTCCCTTTTCCACCCCCAATGGCACCAGCTGTTGAGTATCATCGTTTCCCACAGCCAAAGCAGCTGGGGGGGGTTCTATTGCACACCTGGCATGCCTTACCCTTTCTAGCAGCCCTGCTCCTTCCCTTTATTAACGCTCGCCAGGAATATATCCACACCATGCAGTGATAACGTTGTTTACCCACCAGCAGGTCCTTTCTGGCTGGGAACAAAAAGGCTAGTGAGGGATACTTAGTACCAGGATAGCTATAGAGAGGGCTCTTTGCAGGGTGGTGTAAGCTACCAGGACTTCTTAGAGTGAAGTGCAACCATCAGAGTCCCTGGGTGAAATGCTGTGAGCCCCAAAGGAAGAGCAGCACGCACTGATCCGTGACTGCAATGAGTGCTGCATTGCAAGGACTGTCTGAAATTCCTTCCTTACGTGCTTTGGTCAATAGAGAAAGAGCTGAGGGCTAGTGGTGTCAGTATCTCTTGTAATGAGGCCTCTGAGGTTTTTTGATAAAGATGCTTAGAAAAAAGAAATCACTTTGGTTTATTGTCTGGTACAATCCCATTCTTCCTGCAGTGCTAGTCTTTACATACAGAACTAGTGATGGTGATCAAGCTGATTTCATGCTTACAAGGTCACAGCTAATCTAATCGAACATTTGCAGCAGTCTGTAAAGAAGCTGCTGTCTAATAAATCTGCCTGTTTGTGATTCTGTATGCTTTTTGAGCTGCTTTCTGTTTCAGGGGATTGGAAAAGCTCTGGAAGACACAGGCAGGTCTAGTGAGATGGTCCTGAGATCTTATGTGCTCCACCACAGCAGATGTGGCCACGCTGGTGGTGAAGGGGATTTGGGATCAGGGTGAGTGCTCTTAATGAAGGCAGCATGGCTCTGTGAGCAAATATGCTCTCCTCCACATGACTAAGAGCAGGCTTCAAAGAAACACTGGAAAAAAGCAGGGAAGTATGAGTCATCTGTAGAATGTCAGTTTGTATGTGTCTATGCAGCATGTAATTATTTTTATACACACGTTTAATTAATTTTTCTTTGTATTTCATCTGAGACTACATTTGTTTGTCATTCTCCTTGTTGGGTATTGCGTCACGCTGTTACAATGTCAGTGACTGTTTTGGCAGTGGGAAGCCTTTGAAGAACACTGCAGTGAATGAGGCTGCCCTGAAAAGTGGTCTGAGTTGGAGATGACAGTCTGAAGCTTTTCTGCAATGAAAATTATATGTCCCATAGCACAATGCCCTCCTGCACCCGTGTCTGAGGCCAAAGCTCCTGGTCAGGGCAGAGCTTCAGCTTGTGCTGGCCCTGGCCGTCTCCTGGCTGCAGAGAGACAACTGCTGAAATGGGAACCTGCCCCATAAACTCCCCGCCTGGAAAGGGTGTCCTGGGGAAGGGCAGTTATATTTGGGGCAGAGCTGAGATGCTATTGAAACCTGTACACTGAGGTAGCAAGGAGTGCTGGGGAAAGCAAGATGTATAAAGCCAGCTTCTACAATGCACAAACACAGAGAAGTGGTCTCAGAGCAGGAGGGTTGGGAGTGTGATGTTGGGTTTGCAGCTGGAGGTCTATGGAGGCAGCTGAGGAGGGGGCAAAGGCAATTTCCCTCTTCTTCCCTGTTGCTTCATCTCCACAGCGATAAATCTGAGACAAAGGACTATTGAGCTGTTTGGGTTAGGAAGAAGAAAGCAAAGTATTTTATCCAAAGAGAAGAAAAAAAATGATAGAATTTACCTTTGTCACCAGGAGAAAAGTTGTACCTTAAGGCATTGGATTTTTGAGAGTTTTTTTTTATTTTTTTGAGAAGAGGGCTCTGACTCTTCTGGAAAGGTAAGTTGTTAAAGCTGTTCCCTGAAGATATGGTTTGCTCATGCAAGATGAGAGCAGCCCATGGCTCTCCTGTGTAGTAGCGCCTGGGACATAAGGGAGAGAGGAAATCTTCCTGCAGTAAACCACAGCATTGCTTTCCGCTATTAATGTACTTATCTGCTGTTGCATATGAGCTTAACTCATGAAAATCTGTGGCTCTTCCTCATTTAAATGAGCTTGTGCCATTGGAGTCTCCTGTGACTGCTGCCCTGTGAGCATATGGTGGGTGGCAAATGGGAGGGGGTCTGCTCTGCCCAGGTTGGGATACCACCGAAGCAAAGGGCATGAGGGCACCTCTGGTCAAGCCTGTGAAACCCCTTATCTCACCTGGATAATGTAGTTCAATCCAGTGGCATTAATCTGAAAAAACTGAGCTAATTAAGTAATAACAGCTTTCTGTCACATGTACAAAAGATTTTGAAAATGCCTCTACTCTCAGGAGTAAAACTAAAATAACCGAGTTCAGCACAGTGGAGTCTCAAGGAATTAAACTAGTTTAAGCAGAAGGAAAATCTTGTCTGCCACTCGTTTCTGGTATTTTCCCAGCATATTTTCTCCGCACAGGCTACTCACTGCTGGCCACCTCCCCTTGTCCTCTCTCTGCCATCTCATTGGCATTACTTTAAGGTTTCCTTTGCTGGTCTCAACCTTTGTTTGCTGGCTGGTATAACCTTTCATTTACAAGAGATGTGAAAATTTACTGTCCTCTTGAGTGTTCTTGATTTTGGTGTGTTTTTAACATATGTGCTTTGGGGCATACAACTTTTTGTTGTATGATTTCTTCTTTTGCAATATTTGGGAAATTAAGGAGTTTAGATATTGTGCCTTCCTTTACTCGTGACACCTTTATTTCCATTCTCTACGGCTGTCTCATAACATGTGTTTGACCCTTTATGTGTAAAGTACTTGCTAACATTTTGCTTGTTCTAGCTTTTTAAAAGCCATAAATAACACTTCTGAATTCTTGCATATTTTCTAAGAGTGAAAATGCATTGGAAAAATTCATTTTTCCTGTCCTGTGATAGGGCAGGAGAAGCATGGAGCAGTTCTGTCACTTATTTCAGTATCCCTGTACTTACGGCTAGGGAGTTCAGTCCTGGGTGCTGCATCACTGCTGACAGAGCTATTTATACTCTTTTCATAGTGACTTCAGCTGGCCCATCTCTACCTATTTGTGAGATGAATAGTGTGCTTGGATCTCATGTCTTTGTATTTACAGAGTATCACAGGTAATGACTTCATCTTTCCTGGAAGAAGCCAACAAGCCTCTGGCAACCCGTCCTCTGCACAAAAAGATCCTTACTCTCACTCTATATGAAAGTAAATCAGGAGTTTCATAACTGCAGGACCCAGACAGGAAAAACTGGATACAGTGTTGAACTTGCCAAGATACAAGATAAAAAATAAAAAATCTTTTCCTGCTTATAGCCACAAGAGAAATGATCAAATTAGTATCAGAAAAGCTTCCTGACTTGTCATATCTATTAAGATGTTACTTATGCATCTGCACTTTTCTGCAGGTACCTCTTATCTTTTTAGAAAAAAGATAAATTTCCCGTGTTTAACAGTCTGCTTCAGAACTTCCGTTTCTGAAAGATGCTTGTACAATGCGTCAGGCACTGTAGACAATTCAATAGAGACTGGATACCCTTATAGAGCTGAGCTTGACATGTATCTGAATCACCACAAACCAGGGGGAGAGTTAGGGCGTTGCATTTTGCATTTGACTCCATCCTCCATATATTTAAGACAATGAGCAGAAATTGTTCCACAGTTCCCAGAACGTACTTGACCATGGAGGGAGCCCACACTGTACAGCCAGTGTGTGTTTTATGAGGAAAGGTTTGATTGGTCCTTAAGACTCAGCCTGTTTTTGGCAGTGGTTCTTCTAATTCAGATGAATACATCAGTGGTTTCCCAGAGGTGGTGTGGTGAGCACTGGTGACACGCAAACCATTTGAAAATGTTGTATGGCCCTTTTGAGACCTTCTGCTGTTTCCTGTGATGTTGCTTCCTATTCCAGTGACACTGATGGTTGTTACTGGACAGAAAAATATTTGTCAAGTTGTGGGATGAGTCATGCCAGCTGAATGTTTCCCACTCTGTGACTTCTGTCTTCATTGCTGGTCAGGATGTCTCCTTCATGGAGACATGGGGAGGAGGGAGGCCTCCTCCTAGGCTGACAGACTGGCTGGTACAGGCTCTGCAGTCAGAGCCCTTTTAGACCCAGCCAACATAATCCTCTGGGGGGCCCACCAAGAGTATTCAAAAGTGGACATTACTATTGTGTTGCTCCTTTCTCCCCCTGCTTTGGTTTGGGAGCCTTCAGTCCTTTCTGTGAGATGTGAAACACTGAACTCCTTAGGCCTGTGTTCCCTTGCCCAAACATGGAGGAACCCAGTATCCAAGCAGGATCTGCCCCCGCAGAGCTGCTTGCAGAGTAAGGTGCCAGCCAGCCTTAGCGTGCTTTCCCCCATGGCTTGAAATATTGTCAGAGGAAGAATCTGTGGAGGATTGCTTGTCATCTGATTGCATTATTTTTCAACCACACAGGCAATAAATATTTAAAGTCTGGTTGTAGGCAATGTAACAACTCTGTAAATATGCGGTTCTGAATACAGAAGTGAGAGGCTGATCTTTTCTTTTAAGAGGAAACAAATACATCTCTGTTTGGCATAAAGTGTCCTCCTCCCCATTCTGTAAGCAGGAATATGTTGAGGCAATTTTGCTGCTATGAATGAAGGTGGAAACTAAAGGCAGAAAAGTACTGCTGCATATTTATTGCTACCTCCTGGCTATCCTTTGTTCTTTTCCATTTGTCAAATGGAAGTATTAGATCAAAGTCCAGTAAGGAAAGCCAGGGACTGAGAGAGGGAACTGAGAAAATGAATGGCTTCAGTCTTGCTGTTGCTTCTTGTTCTCTCCCTGACATCCCCACCATGTTCTTTCCCATGACAGAGAAGTAATGGAGATAGGAAGCAGTACAGGAGTTCCTGTGAGGTTTTCTGCCTTCTCTACAGCATCACATGAACTTCCACTATTCTAAGTAATTTGGTTTTACAGGAATACTTAACAGCTGGTTTATGGAAGTTGAGATAGATTGACAACTGACATGAGCCTGAAGATGTTGGGTCCGTATCAGCAGTAGTGGAAAAGGGCAGCAGTAGGAGAAGAGGTGAGAACAACCTGTGGAAGTGATTGAAAGATTACTTTCTGTAGGTGTAGGTGTCTTTGGACATTGACTACAGACTTTCAAGTGTGGAAATAAATTCAGGCCTGTTTTGATGTCCTTTGTTATAATTAAATTAGATTTTGTGCCTTTGAAAGAGCTTTGAAAGGAAAAAAAAAGTACGCTGACATCGACTGAATGAAGATCTACGCTCTCAGTTGATTTAAGTCGAGCAGCAGAGCTACAGCAGTGGGAGGAGGATCTAGTTCTGCACATTGCGCTCTCTAGCTTTCCTTTTTTTTTTTTTCAAGAGAGTTTCTTTTATTTTTTTGGAAGTGGTTTTATGAAGTGCCTTTGCAGTTGAGAAGTAACTCGGTGATTTGACTCATGTGGCTTGGTTCTCCTCTGTGAGGCATAGTTAGTAAAGTTTTTTGAATGTATAAATGATTAGCAAAATGCGATGATGTGTGCTGCATCTTACAGCCCTGCTGTTTCTAAAATCCATTTAGTGAACAAAAACGTTAGTGGTCATCTCAGAACAGGCCATTATCAAACAACTGTTACCTACCAAGAGAAGTTCCCTTTTCAAAAAGCCCATCTGAGGCATAGTAGAATATTTATTACATGGCTTGCAGTACCCTTCTGCCTGAGGGATGGACTGCAATTACAGCATGGTAAATATTTCATTAGAACAAAGCAAAACTGCATGGGAAGTAGCCTTCCCTTTATTTAAAACATTTATTAAAATACAACGTTAGAATCTACATGGGAATAATTCTTTCTACCCAATCTACCAACTAAGCTGCAATTTTAGGTGAGACATTTTGTTATTACAAAACCTTGCATATTAGAGTAATCTATCTTTCCCTCTGAGAGAGATGGACAACTTAACACAGATTAAACTTAGTGTACACTGATGTTCCTTATACCATTCTGGATCCATTAAGGAAGTAAGAGCAGGTACAAGCAGAGTCTAGTCTTCTTACAAAATCCCTTCTCTTCAGAAGGATGGTGTAAATGTAATTTAAGTGCAAGACCTAAACACAAATGAATGTTGAAGTCTGCGCACAAGAGTGGGAGGCAGTCACTTCAATACTGCGTAATGATGCATGTGCAGTACTGAAGACTAATGGTCTATATTAAATACCTTTTGTCTTCCATTTGTTTTAAAAATGTCCACTTCTATGGGTACTGAAAAAAGAGACAGCCACTTTTTTGAGTTCTCACCCTACTGCAGCAATTTTGTTAGTGAATAGAGGAGACACCCAAGAGCCCGAAGCCTGTAGTCTAGTCCTACACTGGTAACAGCCTTCTCCCTTCTTCAAAGGCTAAGGAACTAAAAGGAAAAGACCACCTTCTCACTGTACCAGTCACAGGGAGCCTCAAACCCTTTTTTGCCCCTGTTTTGTGTGATTATTGGAGAGATGCTGCTTCCACTTCAGGTTTTCAGGCAGTTGAACTCCTTTCCCATGGTATCTGTTCTTTGAGTAGCAGGACTTTGCTCAGTGTCTTTCTCTCTCTAGGTTCCTGGTCAGTCCTTCCCTGCCAGCGACGAGTGCGCTACCTACTTCTCTTTGAATAATTTGTAGGCTAGATGTACAGTTTCAGTGTGGAAAAGCACTGTGCCTGAAACTGCATGCAGTGGTCACGTAGGAGTGTGAAGACAACCTTTTTGTTGAGCATCCTAAGCCAGCACACCCTGCATTGGAGACTCAGGTTCGCTCTTGAACTCTTCTCTAACCTTTTACAAAGTTTCAAAACTATTTGATTATGCTGCAGTGTGTACAAAACCACTTCTCACAGATCAGCGCTAACCTCATAGCATGCCTTCCCATCTGTACCAGCTGCTGCCTCTGCTGCTGCCCAGCAGTGAACTTCTACAGGACTTGCCTCTGGGCCAAATGAGCCTTTTCATGCCTGTGTGAGTGGTCACCAACGCCTTTTAAGTTGTTGTGGCCTGTAAAGAAACAGGATGACTTTAGCAGAGAAGAGTCAACCAGAAAGATTTCTGGCTTACATCAGTTAGTCCAGAGAATTTTATTGTCTGATTGGTGTGCTTTGTCCTTATACCCTGTGCACTGCTAGGGATTTCTCCAACTACACTGGAAAGCTGACACAGTACAAAAGTTAATGTACAGTGAAACTTGTCTCTAGAGAGCCCTTACCAATCTTGATGTTACAAGCATACAGACGCTGAAAAGCTGTGTCCCCTTGTTTAAAGCCATGGCTGTTTTTCACCCTGAGAAAGGGATCCTGCAGTAAATCTGCTCTGGGGCATAAAATTGCCATTCATTGCATATGGCATGAGGTAGGTCCCGAAACGCAGCATCAGCTCCAGAATCCAAAATGTGTTTAGGATAAATGCTGGTTTCCTTTGGGTGGCCTCCAGACTCTGAGGATGCAACTGCAAAGCATTCTAGTGAGACTCATAAAAATAAGAAAATGCATTGCAAGCAAGTCTCCAAAGTGCACTCCCAGGCCTAGGCTTCCATGTACTGCGGTGCAGAGGCCCCAAGCAAACAGAGAGTTAAGCCAATGCATTGCCAGAGGACTGTGCAACTGAGCCTGAGCCACAGGAGCCCTCAGACGTGCTGCTGGCTCCACACTAGCCTGATGGGCAGGCAGTGAGGGGAGGCCATACTGCGCTTCCCGGTGCCTCCTCCTCCAGGGTTAGCAAAGAGAATAATTTCAGAGCCCTGTGGAGCAGCTCTGAGCTATGTAAGCTTAGATGCTTTAAGGTTTTTGCCTTTTTTTTTTTTTTTTTTAAATTCCTTCTGTCACAGGTAGAAATGAGTTGCTCAAAGACAAGGAGTCTGAATACGTAGAGTTGGCCATTGGGATGCTAGGCAATGCCTGAGCAGTGGAGGTGTTGAAGATTTCATGTGATAAATAACAGCTGAAGTAACACTTAAATAGCATTTGGGTACCTAACTCCTTTGGAAACCTAATCCTTGCACCCTCCCTTTGTGGGTCACAGGAGTAACGCAGCAGCCACATGGACGTGCTTTCCTCTAACAAGGTAGTGAGGCTTTCTCTGCCTGTCTTTTTACTTAGGACTAATACATGCAGCACTCCACATGCAAATAACTACGCATTAAAACACAATTGTACTGTATTTAAAAGCAACAATGGATAACTACAAATATGTAATGCTCAACAGCAAAAGAACCAAAGTGGGGTTATAGCTTTAAGTTAGCAAGACAGAGAGTAAAGGGACAAGAAAGTTTAAGTGCTTGCTGCCTCCTGGGAGGTTTATGAGGATGCACCAAAATGAAGATGGCTCTTTGGAGTTGCATTCCTCCCAGAGAGTGCTCTCTTGGTGGGAGTGTTGGTGTACCTCCAGCAACAGCTCTTACGGTTGTCTATGGATGTTAGGAATCCCAAAGACCCCTAACACTAGAAATATTGCAGTTATATTTAATACTTTAAGTAGTTTTTGAAGGCATGAATATGTTGTCATCATGTGATGAGGTACTCTTAAATTCTATAAGCTAAAATCTTTTCTGCAAAACAAAGCATGTGAACAGCTGGCATCTGGAATGGTGCCTTGGTTTGCCTTTTTGATCCTGAATTTCTACACCTCTGTGCTTGTCTGGATTTAGTTAGAACAATTTTTACATCCAAACTCACATGTACGTCATCTGTCAACCAATTACTGGAGGTTATTCAAAGGTTATATTTGAAGTATTCATTTGAGATATAAAGCGAGCATTTCATTCATTGATAATGGTTGCTGAACAAAGGCTTGAAAATCCTAAAGGAACCATCAGAATAGATTTGAACTTCTACACTGTGGGAAGAGCATTGTGAATTCAAAGTATGACCTTGACAGAAGCAGCAGGTAGCTGTGCTCACACCTTCTGAAGTATGAGGGACACGTTTGCATAATTGACTGAAGGTGCTTTTCATGTGACTGACATGTTGACAGTGATTAATTATCTTAATATTTGCTTGGGGTTCTGAGCCTGCACCAAGTGATTAAAGATACTTTTGGAAATTAGTGGGTTTGTTTGCACTCCTTCCTCTAATTGTTTGCTAAATAATTTACTATCATTGTGTTTCAAATCTCTGAGTACTGCAAATAGTACTTAAATAATATGGGTTAATGCAGAGGGAAGTAAATACAGATGTGTAAAGAGTATGTGGAAGAGGGGAGGAAGGAGTGAGCACACCTGGGCTTTAGGGGCAGAGGTTAAAAGGAACATGAGTCTCTTCCTCACCTAAATAGTAGGTGATAATTTACAGATGGTTGGTACTAAAGAGCCGTAATGCTTTAGGCAGACCTTCAGGATCTATCTTTATTCTGTGGATGTTAAGCAGACTGTTACAAACTTAAAGACTGTAGCAAATTTTCCAATGGTTTGCATTTCTGAATATCAAGTAACGCACCGAGCTAGGTGCTTCCAGAAACCAAACTCTCTATGCCTCCCTAACAGATCCCTCTTCTGCTGCACCCATTTGTTCTCAGAGGCCCTCATCTGAAAATCACTGGGCATCTTTCTATGTATTTCACTGTTTCCTTGAAGGTCATAGAGATGCTTGCAGTGTTCAGGCTGTTCTGTAAACGTGGTAGATATCCTTTCAGCATGAATTCAACTTAGCATATGTTTCACCTCTGTGCCCTACCAAATGCATGGTTCCAGTTTGTAAGCACATCATGCATAGCTGCTGTCTTTTCTATTGAGACGGAATAAGAAAATGATGCAGAGAGGTTCTTTAAACAGAAATTGAAATTCTGGGAAAGAGGTAATGATGGAAAAGTTCTGCCTTTGTGATTTCTGATCTGATTTCAGAATTGTGAGTAAAAGGGAAGGTATGAGACTCTTACCCTTTTGGCTGTTATCTTGCTTAATCCACTAAAACCTCTGTGACTTAGATAACACCATGAAGTCCAGAAGTCAATGACCAAATAATTACCAGGAGGCATTGGTCAGCCTTGGATGGCTGCAGTTCTTGCAGTTGTCACGGCTATGCCTCATCAATCTATAACAGAAACTTCTAGTATTAGGAAAGGACTCTGGCCAGCTCAGACATGATATCCTGTGTTAGTCCTGCGCCAACTACCTACCTTGCGTGTGACTCAGGTTATGCATATATATATGACAGATAAAATTGATTATGCTGTTGTGCTGTAAGAAAATGGCTGAAAGCACTGATTTCCACAAAATACTGACCAGCTTCCCCTCCTCCTGTGTGGCAATGCAGCCCTTCATTAATCCTCAGGTGATCCCACTACTAAGGTCAGCTATGTAGTCTTACACAACAGTCCAGCATCAGTGGATGCTGAATGGTTGTGATTGCACTTTTTTGTTAGATTTAATTCAAGCAGTGGTGGATATTTCCCCGTATCATTTACAAACACAGGAAGAAAAAATTAAGAAAATATGAAGAAAGAAAGGATGGGAATCCTCCTACATATTTATAAATAAACCATCCACTTCTATCCTTCGGCATGTCTAGGCTGTCCACATGCTAAACCTTTGAGAAATTTAGTTACACTCTGCAGAAATTTCTCAAAAAAAACCTGTGGAGAAAAATTTCTTGGGGATGACATAGTGTTAACATAGGAAAATGCCATTTGTAAACCTCAGAACAATCCTGATTAACTACAGTTAGTCCTTCTTTGCTAGATAAAAAATAAAAGGAAACAAGTGTGGAGTGCCTTGTGCCTCAAATTCCCTTGTGCCCCTTTCATGTAGCGAGTCCTTCGCATTCTCAGTGGATGTATTGGTATTGTTCTCCACCCAGCCAACCCATTGTCTACCCATAAACTCATATTGGCTAATTCCAGGTGACCTATAGACCTCTGGCAGTATATCAACCTACATAAAGACTTTGATGTGCATATAGATGAGAGTGGCCGAGTCAAATGAAGCAACAGTAAACACCTTTTTAAAAAAATGAAAAGGAATCCAGGCAGTCTGCATCTCTCCCTCCTGCTTTTCTCTCATATGCACAATTCCACCTTAGTCTGTTCAAGCAGACCTCTTTCTCCAGTCTTCATGCTTTATCTTGGATTTCTGCCTTTCCATTTACTCTAATTTTTCAAAGAAGAATTCTTGGATCCCTTCTTTCTTCAGCTAAATATTCAAGATATCAGCAACATTAGCATCATGGAAATTTCCCTGTCTACATCCAAATAATAGAGCTTAACAGTTGCCGGATTTCATATTTAGGGGTGCGAAATGAGGTCTGGGATATAACAGCCTCAAGTGAAAGAACTACAGAAGCCTTACACTGTCCAAAGGAGTCCTTGGTTTGCTTTCAGTTGGTCTAGGTAAAGAAAACAGGCACATGTGCTCAGTCAAAGGCTTAGGCTGGGCTCTTTTGCACTCACCAGATCATCAAATTGTCTTATATGCAAAGGTCACTTTTTGCAATTACAGTTTTCTTTCTCTTTCTGTAGGAAGAATGAAAAACAAAACTTCATATTTAACAACTTAGTAAAAATGTCTCATGTCAAACCCAGAACAGCACAGGCAGAACTGAACAAACACTGATTCATCTTAAAATGAAATGCATGCGCTCTTGAGCAAAATTCTTACCCTTTAAGCACATTAAGGCTGGTACACAACTGTGCTCTTCTTTGTAGCAATTCTTAATAATGCCTTCCATCCAGTTACCTCTGCAGGTTTCCTCAAAAGTCTTGACCTTCTCCATCCCTCGCTGGTATCCAACACACATTCCCTCCCTTGTGAAAGGCACATGCAAATGTTCTGTGTCCTGGGTTAGCTGGTTGTTGAATAGCTGCTTGCTCCTCAGGCTCCCAGTGTATGACTATCTCTTTTTGCGCATTCAGCTCCTACTCTTCCAAACAACGGCTTTGTCTCCCAAACAGCTTTCCCAAAAGATGTTGTGTCTGTGTTCCAGGTACTTGCTTATGATGCACATTAAAGGATAGATGTGATTACCTATATTTGGCCCTGTAGATATGATATGAGAGAAATCTAAGGCACAGTCTTGGACTCTGTGATCTGGAACCTCCCATGTGAGCTTTGGAAGTTATGTCACATCTTCATATGCCTCCACACCAATATTGTTACGCACAGCAGAAGGCAAACTGAGACTCTATGGGCTGGTGATTCATCTAAGTACTTTTTCAATGGAAAGCACTTCTTTGCAATATAGCTTCCAGCCTTTGCCACTAGGTAGGTGATAGTAAAGATAGTTAGCTCCAAGACTGAGCAATTGTGTTATTACATCCATGCTCATATTACAAACCATGGTACCCAAACTTGCTTAACTACCAAAAACCTCACTGCTTTCTGCCAGATTAATACAGGCAGATCCTTCCAGTTGTTATTTGGCTGTTCTGAGTACTTGGCCATCATCTGTTCCTGCCTGCTCTGTGTAGCAGGGCTGACAGCTGGGGACAGGAATCACAGCTTCAGTTCTCCAAATTCAGAGAGAGACAGCAATCAGGCTTCCAAGCCCTGAAGGCTACTAATTTCCTGACTGTTAAAGCAGAAAAAGCATTCACATATAGATAGCAGGGCTGACCTTTGGAGACAGAATGGCAAGATAAATTCTCAAATCGGGTTGAATATCAAATAAATAAATATCATTCTGCCACAGAAACCTGCAGAAATGTTGCTATGCTATGCACAGACTCATGCAGGCCAGCCATGTTCTTACCCCTGGTCTAGGCAAAGCTGTGTGCAATAATGGAAATGAGAGAGCATGTGCACTGCAGCCTGATTATTGCCTCTACATTATATGTGAACACTGTATGTGTTCTTCGTGACTCCATATAGATTCTTAATGGTCAGAATATTTTTGACAGGCCTGAGGCAAAATTCATTCCTTTCATGCCCAGAAAATAAAGAAGTCCTATCTGGAAAAAAAAAAAAAAACACTTTTTATGGATGTTTGATTACATACCTAATAGCAATATTCTGAGTTCCTTGAGCTGAATTTGCTAGACGAACTACACTTACTTTTTTTCCTTCTTCCTTTTGCCTCCAGCTGCCGGTTCCAGAACAGGACTTCCATTCTTCTTTGCCCATCCATTACAAAAGCAGTCTACAGGAGAGTATTTACGCAGAGAATGGTACTGCTGCCATCTACTTGTTGAAGGAAGCATCAACACTTCCTTGTTAATCATGACCACGGCTCGGTTTATGTCCCAAATCACCTTTGTTTTCCCTAAGTCTAAATATTTAATCAGAATTTTTATCTCACTTACACTATGCATCCACCAGACAATCCACCCGTGCTTTCTCTTTTCCCTTAGCCACAGCAATGGAAAACAAGCCGTTGCAGGAACATTATAGTTTCCTATTTCATGATGGGATTAGGAGTACCTAATCAGATGCCAGCTCTGAGAGAAACATTTCCTGTAGCTATGGCATTAATAATACCTCTCTCCCATGGTGGACTCTCTTGACTTCTACTATGGCTGAGCTCTTACTACAGTGGGGACCTTCATTTGGCAGACTGCCCTTGCAAAACTTGTCTTTATGATGTAATAATATGCACTACTGTAGACACAACACCTCATTTTTTTATTTTTTTTTTACATTTGTGTTTGAGGGATCTTTGAGTTTCATGGAGGTGCCTGCCTGTGATTAACAGCAAGTTTTGGTCCTGTATGACCAAATCACCATGACTCAAAATTTAACTAAAATTGAAAGACTCCATAAAGGGCTGTTACTTGCTCAGCAGGACTCCTCAACATCTCCATTCCCTTTGACATGAGCGGAGGGCTTTCTTTGCTGCATGACTTGCCTTCATGTGCTGCTAGGATTAACATGCTATTGTGTGCATTTTGCTATCTGTGTGTCTACCAGGAGAATTCTGCAGCGAAAATTTTCTCTAGCATGATTTCAGCTAAAAAATGCTGATATTCCTATTTGCTCCTTGTGCTGCTTTTTAATTTTACTGCCTAAATGGCATCCTATCAAATCAGCTACAAAAAAAAAAAAAACAAACCAAAAGAAAAAGAAACAAACCTGGATATCAGCTTAGCTGCATTATTGGAGCACAAACATGCCTGTCCGATTCCTTTATAGAGTGGGTATTGAGGACATGCTTAAAACATTTAATGGTATGTTGTTTCTGAAGTGTCTCATTGCTGAGCCTTTATCTGTCTGGGGATTTGCTACATGTCAAAATTAATACTAAACAGCAACTGTATCTTGGAATTATTGGAAAAGCCAGTTTACAGATACTTTGGTTCTGGCAATGTTTTTGCATTATATAGATATAAAGAAATAAAGCTGACATTTTCTGATTTACAAGTTTAGTTCTCTTTAGCAAAATGTCTTGATCTTTCCTATGATACTCTTTTCAAATGCCACAAAATTGCTCTGTGTTTTAAAACACCCTTGCTGAAAGCTTTATATATTGGAGCTTCCTTCTGGCCTCCATAAATGTCATTACAGCACTCAAAGGAATACTATGGTCTGGAAGCACTTCTAAAAGCCTAACAACAGAAGAAATATGTTAGATCTTGAAGAAGTAGGAACTAATGAACGCATCCCACATTCTCTCTTTCTTTTCTGTCTCTTTTTTCAAACCTTTACCACTGGGACATGAGTTTCAACTGAATTTTAAACCTGTTTGACTCATTCTTCTCTTAGAGCTGCACAAAGGGCTGCAAACGGAATGAGGTGCCATGGAGGAGTCCATGTCCCAGTTTCATCTCTCAGAGTGATTCTGGGTTAGCTGAGGGAAGCAATGATGTGCTTATCATGAGGCTTCTAATTTGCTCAAGGAATTACTGCCTGCTAAGCGGGGGGCGCAGCTGGGTGACATTCAGATGGGCACGTTATGATAAGTGCATCGACAGGCTGTGCACATCCAGTTGCGTATTAACTTCTTTGTCAATGAAAAGAACGAGAGTGTGCAGCACCAAGTGATGCCTCCAGCTGGCATTGGCCAGAGTTTCCACAGAGGTACAGCTTCCCTTCACTATGAAATCCTCAGGCAGAAAATGATACAGAAATTCAAATGATCATTTTAGAGAATACAACTTTTTATTATGACTTAATTCTAAACATCTCTGCTTCACTTGTGTGCTGTTAAGTTGAAAAGTTGCTTTCCTTTTAAGGTCCCATGAGTAAAGCTATATTTTTGCTGCTAGATTCAGTGATCTAATGCATCTTTCACATCTATAAATGTCGAAACAGCTATTAATAGCAACTCTGCACCAGGGTTTTTCTAACTATAAATGTTTTGTTATATACACTGCAGAAAGCTCTTAAAACAATAAACAATTTCATAATAGTAAGATTTATATGCACAACATGATGTGCTAAATTCTGTCCAAATTTCAAAATGGAGCTCAGTAAATTTGTAGGGTATGTTAGCAATGAGTTTTATCAATGGTTTGGAAAGAAAGAGTTTGAGATAGGCAGCTGGAAATAAATTAATAAGGAAATCAGGAACAGAGAAATAAACATTTGAAGGAACCTGTACAAGAACTCATACTTAACAGACATTTTAGTGCTTCAACAGTCTGCCAAAGTTCTTTTTTTTATGCTAGAAAAGGCTGATGTTTCTGCTCCATCACTTAGAGTGTGGCCATTTTAACAGTTGAGCCACAGACCTCCAGCAGGGAGTGGGGGATGAGCAGATGGGGTCTGGGCTGGATGCAGGGAGATGGGTGGATGGGAGGAAAAATCCACCTCTGCCAGAGAGTCGCTGTTTGATGCAGCAGCTGATCCAGGTAGGAAGCTCCTGGCTGTTCCCACTATTTTCTTTTCTTCCTCTTCTGGAGGCTTTCACCTGTATTGCGTTGTGTGGGATGTACTTCTCTGTACAGCCATGCTCTCACAGGGAATGGAAAAGAGAAGCAGAGCTGAGACCAGGAAACTTAATAAATCCATCCTCTACTGAATATATGTTATTTCACAAAGTCCATTGGTTTCTATGGTGTGGCACTGTACAGGTCAGTTAAAGACAGTAGTTTCAGGGGTGTTTTTTTGTGTAATGGAAAAGCATAAAAGGGCACAGAAAGGGCACCTCTGAAGGCGTGGGAAAGACTTGCCTGAGAACTGGAAGCTGGGAGGATAGGAATGAGAAAAGATCACTTTGTATTTCTCTATTACTGTATTCCTTCCTTAAACATTTGCTATGGGCCACTCTGTCACACGCCACAGGGCTGGAGGGACCTCTGCTCTGACCCTGTGCGTCTGGGCTTGAAGGCTTGTTCCCAGGGACAAGGACCAAGGGAAGATGCTGTGCAGGAGGCTGGCATGGAATTTCCCAGTGGACCAGTAACATGCTTCCAGAGCTGCCACTGCAGGCGAGCAGATGAGAACCAGGTTACTTCCCTTTGAAAAGTATCTCACAGCCACCGTCATATTCTAAGATTCCATCAATATTTTCCCATATGCGTTTCTGTTCAAACACACGCGACAAAAACAGTGGTAGTAAGCTGTATTACATAAATTCTGGAAAGCTGTGTATAGCCTGTCCTCTCATGCACATAAAGCGTCTCAATTCTGTCACAGGCTGTACTCGGGGAGGGAGGAAGGATGCTCTTTGTATTTGTGCCTATTCTGGAAACAGTGCTCAAACTGATCCAAAAAAGTGTTCTTTTTCCTCCAAGGTGATATTCTGGATGGTGATTTCTTACATGGCAGGGACATCTGCTGGTGCTAAAGTAATCCTGCAGAGCACCCAGCTTATCCCAGAGTCACCCCGGGGTGCAGTCGAGGGGGATGGGGGAGCCCATGATACAGTGCTGGAGGGAAGGGACCTGAATGACAGGGAGCAGACGTCCAGCCTCTGGGCTGCCCTCTCTTTGTTTGCAGAGAGGCATAATAATACTACTTTGGAGTACAATTTGTTAGGAAGATGAATTTAAAATTTTAATCATTAAGTAAACTCACTATAAATCCATAATTGTACTTGTTTTAAGGCACCACCAAAATATAAATCATACACTTACCTAGCTGCAGTGAATTATGCTATGTGAATAATGCGATTTGTACACAATTCATGTATGGACAGCCAGAATAATAATGCTGGTATTTCAACCTCAAAGCAAAATACTTAGCATTAATGTCTGTAATGATTTATCACAGTAGGAGGAAAAATGGAACAAGGTTGGTGTTCAGGTACCTGCAGAAATCCCAAAAGGATGGCTGTTTGCCACATGTGATGAGCATATCTAATGCACATTGCCGTATCTGTTCTTGCCAAACACAGCTTCTTTAATGGTCCCTGTGAGTGATTTCCATGCTGCTGAAGGTGGCTGGTTATGGTGCTGAGGTGGATGAGCTTTCCCCTTCCCTATCTCCATCCTCATTCTCCATGGTTTTATCATGCAGAAGAGATTTTGGTAATATGACTTGCACATCAATAAGTAGTTCCTAGTTTGCGGTGGCTCTGGAGAATATTATACGATAATAAAACAATTATTGTGCGACATTATCATTATTGATCTTTGGACCACGTATTTAAAATTTGGAGGGGGGCTGGGAGGGGAGGAGCTTGCCTGAGGACCCTAAGACTACTAACTTTCAGTTTAAAAAGCCTGTCTTGCTTTTGAAAAATCTATGCTCTCATAAATTAGGGCAAGAGAAATGATAGTCATCTCCAGCAGTAATCAAGCAAAAATAATGAAATTCTAGCTGAGAAAAAAATGTCCACTTTTTACTTTCCCATTTTCTATGTAGAGGGAATCATTGATATTTTTTAAATAGTCTGAGTTTCGATGTATCTGTATTTATATATGTGAAAGTAGTTGTATAAGGGAGGAAAACGGATGTGCACACATATACATATATGTGTGATATTCTGAGGTTGTTATGGCATAGCCCTGCA